>NC_138769.1:69450338-69540338 GCF_965119305.1 Pelophylax lessonae
GTCAGTTCTGACCCTAACACAAGAGGAGGGTTAAAAAAAGTACATAGAATCATAGAAAATTGATGGCAGAAAAGGACTGAGTAGTCCATTGAGTCTGACAATTTTTTTTTACTTTTGTTTTTTTTTTTTTTAGTTAACTTCATTGTCTGAGTATACATTATTTACTTTTTTGGAAGTAAAATTCTACACCTCACATGAATAAAATGTACATTTTGAAAACCGAATTTTGCATCCCACGTGGAATGGTTCTTGCAGTTTGGGCAGGCTTGGGGGTTAGAATAATGCCTGTCATCTGGCAAGTGGCGCACACCTCATAAATGTCCTGAAATTCCAGCCAACTAAAGAAAATAGATATTGACAGAAAAGGTATGGCTGTAAACATGCACTCCAATGAAACATAAACTATTACACCTTGGCTCTGATTTTCATATTGGCATCTATCTTATTAAATGCAGGACATGCAAAGAGTTATGTATCTCAATATATAATTTTACCAATTCCAGTCCGCCCGCAGTAACTTTTCTGCTGGCAGTTGGCAATTCCAAGCTGGAACACTTACCTGTACGTGATCCAGCCTGTTCTATGTTTGGGGCACGCTTCTCATCCTCTTGCTTGTGCAAGGCATTGCTCCTGTGCATTCATGAACAGCTTGCTTACGCTTGTGATCTGTGATTGGCTCAAAGCAATCACATGGTACCTTGCTACCTGTACCTTGTGATTAGCTGTAGCCAATCACAGATCACATCCATAAGCAAGCTTTTCATGAATGTTAACCCATTCATGACAGCTAAAACTATTGCTTATACAGGGATCATCACTGTATAAGCAATAGCAATGTCAAAGAAAAAAACTCTGATCCCCCCATAATAGTACAGTGCAATTTTGGTGACACTAAACTACTCTGATGAGAAGATGTACAAAAAAAAATGTAAAAAAAGAGAGACCTTGCTCGTGGAGAGACTAGACACACATGTTTAATCCCCCAAAAGAGATTAAGTATCCAAGTGGTGGTGTATGTGGGCTCCATTTCTGTGGGATTAAATAAATAACTTCAGAATCCTACAGAAATGGAGCCCATATACATCACCACTTGGATACTTTCTCTCTTTTGGTGATTAAACATGTATGCCCAATCTCTCCACGAGCCTCTGTTACCACAGCTCCTGGGACAGACATCTCAAACAGTCCTTATTTTTCAGCTTGACATGCTCTATATTTAGCCAATATGTGAGTATTTTATAGGGACTTACACTCTTTCCCCTATGTTTGGGTATAATATCAGACCATATTGGTATATCTATGTCTCCTTGCAGATAATTGATGCATCCGTCCCTGAGGAAGTGGAGTTAATCCACAAAACGTGTCAGGCTCATCCAGATGCACCATGTTCTCATTAGACAGCTCTACATGCCTTATTCATTTAGTTTATACCACACTATTCTGCCTTTGAGATGACACAATAACTTTTGCGCAAACCAATCAATATACGCTTATTAGGATTCTTTTTTTACCAAAAATATGTAGCAAAATACATATTAGCCTAAATGAATGAACAAATTGGATTTTCTTACATTTTTATATTGGATATGTTTTATAGCAGAAAGTAAAAAAAAAATGTTTTTGTTTTTTTTTTTCAAAATCTTTACTCTTTTTTTGTCTATAGCGAAAAAAATAAAAAACGCAGAGGTGATCAAATATCACCAAAAGAAAGCTCTATTTGTGGGAAAATAAGGAGCTGAAATTGTTAAACAGCAGTTTTTTTCTGCACAGTCATTTACCTCACATTTTTCTATAAGCTTACATACACAGGGGTAGATTTACTAAAATTGGAGCACTCCAATTCTGGTGCAGCGTGGTAGTCAATGAGCTTCTGACTTTTTTAATTAAGCTTTGACAATAAAAGCTGATTGGTTTCTATGGAGAGCTGCACCAGATTTTGCACTCTCAGGTTTTAGTAAATCTCCCTTACAATGTCATGAATTGTGCATTGGGTAACTGGGTAAACACCAGTAAATGAAAACATTTTCAAATAAAAGAGGTTATCCTTGCAGAGGGTGTCTGCGTTGTACATTCATTTGGTGCCTATAGGCACCAACAATGAAACACCTGGAATAGATTTAGGTGCACAAACTTAATTGCACATTAAACCTACAGGCACATTCCTAAGGGCAGCAGTGAGGCAGCTGAACATAGTGATTTATATTCTGCTGTCTCATTGGCCAGCAGGAAAATGCAGGAGGCAGCATGGGTTGGGCAATCTTAAACTCTACCATTAGGTGTTTGGTTCTTAGCAAACCAAAATGCCCTCAAATTCTGTAGCAATAGTGAGGACTTGAAGACTGAAACGCTAGGTGTCTGCACATAATACATAAAACAAATGGAAAATGTATCTTGACATAAGAAAATTGTATGTCATAGATCACCACTTCCTTTGAAAATGCTAGCTTCCTGGTTGTCATTATTTTATAATTTATAGGTTACTGATGGAAAACAATCATTCAGATTAGGTGTTCTTACTTCACATGGGTGTTGCAAATGAGTGACTCTGAATGTACTGGGTCTAAGAACGTCCAGGCAACATGTCTTTTTTGGAACAAAGTCAGCAGTGGGGGCCTATATACTTTGTTTGCTTTCAGAGTATCATCAATTTCTTACTTGATCTTACTTGATACTTGCAGTAACTCTCTAAATAATATATTGTGTGATAGTATGGCAAACAGAAAGTTTGGGATGTTTTTGTAAGTAGGGTTTTGTAAGTAGAGCATCGCTGGATCCTGGAAGAGAGGTTACTTACCTTATCCCTGGGATCCCGCAATGTATTCCAGCAGCATACGGTGGCCGGATCTTCCGCCTGATGCTGTGAGCCCCGACTTCCATCTCCTGTGAGCGTCACGTCGCAGGGGGTGGAACCGGCGGCAAATTCAAAAAGTTAAAATCACAAACACACTGATATATTGTAATCCTATTGGATTACATTACTAAAATAAAATAAATTGACCTTAGATTGCCCCCCAATGCTTTCTCCAGTGCCCTTCCTGCATTTTTTCCTGTACTTTGTGTCTGGAAACTGCAGAGGGATCAAGGTATATACGGTATATGACCTGCTGGAAAACAGCGACAGCGATACAGAATCGCTTGCAGAATGGAGTGATATCGATTCGTGGAGAAGTTTGTCATCGGACACAGAAAGCGATTTCAGCGATGATCCTGCAACTGTGCCCAGCGATGTGCGGACTTGGTGCTCGATTGACTGCGGTACGGAGCACGTAGCGCCCCCTAGGTTCCCGTTTACTGGAGCACCTGGTATCAAAGTGGATGTTGAGGATGACAACCCCTTGGCATACCTCCAACTCTTTTTGACTGATGAGGTTATTGAAAAGATTGTTATGGAAACAAATCGGTACCAGGAGCAACAAACTTCTGTGCATCGGAAGTTTTCAAGGAGCAGGATGTGGGAACCAGTGACCAAGGAGGACATCTGGAAGTTTCTGGGCCTAATTATTCTGCAGGGAGTGGTGCGGAATCCCCTGCAGAAGTGGTATTGGACCACCAACAAATTACTAGCCACTCCTTTATTTGGCATGGTCATGTCGGAATACAAATTTTCGCTCATTATGAAATATTTGCACTTTGCAAATAATGAAGACTTTGATGAGACTTCTCATCCAGCTCCAAAACTCAAAAAGATTTGGGACGTTTATGAAATTATTCTGAAAAATTTCCAGCAGACCTATGTACCAGATAGAGACATTTGTATTGACGAAAGTCTAATGGCCTACAAAGGAAGACTCAGCTGGATACAGTATATAGCTTCAAAGAGAGCACAATTTGGCATAAAATCATTCATACTATGTGAATCCAGCACTGGTTACATATGGAATTCAGTCCTATACACTGGGAAAGGAACCAAATTCAATGAACGATTCAGCAGTTATGGAATGGCAACCGCTTCGGTTCTAACTTTGATTGAGCCATTGCTGAATCAGGGGTACTGTGTAACCACAGACATTTTTTATACGTCCCCAGAACTCTATGAGTTCCTTCTTCACAACAAGATGGATGCATATGGGACCGTTAGGGCTAACCGGCGTGAAACGCCGCCAACCTTTGCCAATAAAAAGCTCAAGGCAGGAGAAATAGTTGCCTGGCAGAAAGACAAAATGATGGCACTGAGATGGCACGACAAAAAAGATGTATGCGTAATGAGTACCATTCACAACACCTCTACTGTCATGGTACACACAAAAGCTGGAAAAGACATAATGAAACCACAACTGGTGATGGATTACAATAACACCATGGCAGGTGTCGACAGAGCTGACCAGGCCATGACATTTTATCCGGCAATGCAGAAACAACAAAACAAATATTACAAAAAAATCTTCAGGCATCTTCTTGAACAATGTTTGTGGAACGCATTAATTCTCCTAAAAATAAAAGAGTGACAGGCCTGTGGTTCATGCAGACTTTGTTTGTAAAGTTTCCAAACTTATATTTCTCAGGCACCAAACACCAACGGCTGTAAATAGATCCGGACATCGTGCTGCTCGTGTTGTGAACCCCGAACGCCTGACTGGTCGTCACTTCATGGACCACATTCCACCAACGGAAAATAAGTCTGCACCCACAAGGATGTGTGTGGTTTGCTGCTCTAAGCATGACGACAGTGGAAGGAAAATCCGTAAAGAAACACGGTAGTATTGTCCTGATTGTGACCTCGGACTTTGTGCTGTACCATGTTTTAAAATTTTCCATACCCGGGACGTTTTCCTGAAGCAATATAACTACTAATATTGCATCCTTGTTTGGCCAAAAAAAATGTCAGTGTTTTTGATTATGTTAATTACTACAATTTATTGAATAAAAAGTATTATTATTATTATATTATTATTTGTTATTATTTATAGTTATTTATTATATTATAATTTATGATTTTGTGTTTCAAACTTTATCATACCCGAGATGTTATAAAGAAGAATGCACAGAAAAAAAAATCATATGTAAATAGTTGGTTTGGGCTGCTCGTCTTTAAGAATTACATGCAAAATAATGGTACCGCTTTCAGCACCTAAAATCTGAAATAATCATACCGCTAGGGAGGTTAAGCTGTTCTAAATTTTAGATTTACAACTGTGCAAGGAATATGCATGCATGCAAGAAACAATAGAGATACATGGGACTGCCACCAATTGTCTTCCACTTGCTCCTAAAGCCATGCTTGTATTCAGGATTTAAATTATATAGTATGCCCTCTGATTCATTATACACTGCTCAAAAAATTTAAAGGAACACTTTTTAATCAGAGTATAGCATCAAGTCAAATAAACTCCTAAAATATTATTCTGGTCAGTTAAGTAGTGGAGGGGTTTGTTAATCAGTTTCAGCTGCTTTGATGTTAATGAAATTAACAACAGGTGCACTAGATGGCAACAATGAGACAACCCCCAAAACATAAATGGTTTTACATGTGAAAGCCACTGAAAATGTTTTTTCCTACTCATTTTTTCTGACCACTTTTCACTTGTTTTTTTATTTGACTAGGGTCAGCGTCATTACTGATAGCATGAGGCGATACCTGAACTCTATAGACGTTGTACAGGCAGTTCAACTCCTCCAGGATGGCACATCAATACGTGCCATTGCCAGAAGGTTTGCTGTATTCCAGTACAGTCTAAAGAGCACGGAGGACATTCCAGGAGACAGGAAGTTACTCTAGGAGAGCTGGACAGAGCCGTAAAAGGTCCTTAATCCATCAGTAGGACTGGTATCTGTTCCTTTGTGCACAGAGGAACAGGATGAGAACTGCCAGAGCCCTACACAATAACCTCCAGCAAGCCACTGGTGTGAATATCTCAGACCAGCCAATCAAAAACAGACTTCATGAGGGTGGCCTGAGGGCCCAACATCCTCTATTTGGGAATTCTAATATACCTATTGGGTTTAAGATTATGATTATATTAATGTATCAATGTATATGATCAAATATTTTATATTTCAGATTTGTAACATTGTATAACCACTTTGGTAATGATTTTTAGTATATACACCATACTGTAAATCTGCGAGGGATGTCCCTTTTCTTGTCCGGCACAAGTTAGCCCTACGGGGCCTGCATACACTCTATGGGGGAATCTTTGCGCCCAAGGGTCCTGGGTGCTTTAGTTTCGGTGGCCACATTAGTCTTCCTGTCCTCCCGGTCACTGACGCATTTCCATGGAGATCACGGTATCCATCTTCTCTGTCCTATGTGACATTCTGACCACGCATGCGTGGTATGTGGCGGTGAAGGGAGGGAGGGTATTACGAGGTATCATCATCTCTACAGGCCATGATGTATGACGCTAGATGTCGCGCATGTGCCTTTTAGTGAGGACGCCCAGGACCACAATTGGCGCCATTCCTCACCTGCAGCCAGCAGATGAGGAGGCTTTTTTTTGTATGCTGTTATATCCCGCCTTGGAATTCCAGTGGAGGACTTCTATCTACGTTATCAGAATAATTAGATCTTTGATGGTCCTCGCATATCGTACATTGTGAGTATTACTGAGGTGGGCACAGATGAATTAACTATCTGTGTGGAGCCCCCATTATAATACTCTTCTTTTTCTTGTTTAAAGCCCCGTACACACGTACCGATGGTCGGCATACAAATGTTCCTCTTTTCTCCCCGGGATGTCGGTGTCTGTTGAAAAGTGCAAAGACAGCACAAGGACAGCACAAGAATTTTGTCTGCAGACTTCAGCTGACTGCAGAAGTGATGTCATGTAATGGTTAACTTTCCCTGTGTTTTTAATTTTCTGAGCATGCCCAGTCTTGCAAATCTGCGGTCTGTCGGCCGAATTCTGTACTGACAGGCGAACAATCGTCCGTTCTGGTGTCTGCAGACAAAAATTTTCATGTTTGCAAGAAAGACTTTTGTCCGCGGATTGTGCGCAGACATCTGTCGGAGGCACCATACTAACACGCGTACAATCGGCAGATCTTTCGTCCGCCGACGTTTGTATGCCGACGATCGGTACGTGTGTACGGGCCTTAAGGGTACAGAGACATTTCTTTGGGACTTGTTTTTATCTCTCCCTGCGGCCCTACAGGAGAAGAGGAGATGAGGGGGGCAGTCTATTTCCTTGTGGGAAAACGCAGAGACATCCCTGCAGAGTTCAAATAGGATGTGGAATTTTTGGTCAGTTATTATGTGGAAGTAAATTTCTTTGCTATTACCAAATATATGTAAATGAAGAATTATGAATCATTGATTGTTCAATATGTGTAACAGAAGTGGGGATTATGTCCTTGAAGAAGAACCAAAATATATACAAAGTGTTTGAAACGCGTTGGACATTCCCTCTTCTTGCGGACCTTCCTGGTCCAATCATTCGACTATTCTACCCCTTGGGGATTCTTCTAATTACACTACCTCAGCAATTGTCATTTACTGTAACTGTGAATATTTTTTTTTCTTATGATGTGTATACTCTGTATATCTCTTTTTCTTTTTTCTATAAATCAATAAATTTAGGATTTTTAATAATTTATTATATGGTTTTGATTATTGCCCCTAAAATCCCAAATTCAGAGGAGGTGTTCTACACTTATAAATTTTCCTCTAGTGGGCCCTATGCTCAGTGCCCAGCACCATGGAACTTGATTGGCATTTGCCAGGGAACACCAGAATTGGCAGTTCCACCACTGGCGCCCTGTGCTTTTCACAGATGAGTGCAGGTTCACACTGAGCACCTTTGACAGACATGCATATGTTATTATTTGCATATATTTCTAATATTTTTTGTGTGTACTATATATCATTTTTATAGTTAACATTGCTGATGTTAGCGCTACACAATTTTTTGTATATATTGGTTTTGATTTCTATAAGATCAAGTGTTTTAGCTGCTTTCACTATCACATATCTCACATTTAATTTAATTTTTAATTCCTAGCGCAGGATTTTTTTGATTTTTATATATTTTATTTTTACTCGGTACAAAAACAAATAATTCAGATGGCTGTGCACATGATGCGTTTTGATCTTAGTCATACCTTTGAATACTACTAAAAAGTTCTATGAACTTTCTATTGTGTAAGGCTGGGACAGTTTTACTTAAAGAGAGAAAAAATATGAATGTGCAAATTCATCTTTTGCCAACCTGAAGGAACTAGTGAAACTCATATGGCTGTTAAAACTTAAAAATGTTACTTGTCATTCTCTGCATTTCATCTATATGTCAGGGTGTCAGTGGAAATGCTGCCTAAGTGATATATTACAAGTGAACTCATTTTCTGCGGAAGCCTGCCATAATCAAAGTACTTTCTCGCTCCAGTTCTGACTGCCTTTGGAGTGTTTAAACTTCAGATTCCACCTAATTTTGAAGGATATTTTTTATCACCGAAAGAATAAAAAAAGGGTTATAAAATAGTTTTGTTTTAATTGGGTTTTCATTCTCTTTTCTTCTAGATGACTAGTATCATTCTCTAAAAACTGTTCTCTTTGTTGCAGGAGACAGATAAGTACGTTGACATTTCTGATCAAGATGTCTGACCTGTAAAGAAATTGTACCTTATGTTAATCCACATCAATCAGTGAGACTTGCTGCACGTTAGCTACATGTACAAACACGGAATACTAATCATTCTCTTCCCAGATCCGCTCTTCCCAATCACCCTGTTGTGTCAAGCGGTAATTGTATGGTGCAAACAAACGAGGAACCCACATCACTTCATCTGATGAGATGGAATTACATCTTTGATCATAGATGTGCAGAGTAAACTTTAGATATTAACTTCTTTTTTTTTTTTTTTTTTTGTTTATGCATCTGTGTTAAAGGAGTATGCTGATCTAATTGGAAAACAGGTTATTGTTTCAAAAGGAGCAACTACTACAAGCAGCAAAACCATCCAATTAAACTGGAACTCTAAGCACAAAAGCTTGGTATTTAGCTTATCAGACTCTGTAGCAGGAATATGTACTGACAAGAAACATGCCAAAAGAAGGAGAGAGAAGAGAGATGGCCTCTTTAGTCTGCTACTGCTTATTTATTGTCCAATCACAGGCTGGGGGCAGGATGGTGACTGAGCTTCATTGCTTGACTGCAATATATACATATACAGTATACTATACACATCTATCTATGATCGGTGATTGTATATTAAAGTGATATCAAAGCTTTGGAATTTTCTTTTACATTAAAATAATAAACCCGTCATACTTACCTGCTCTGTGCAGTGGTTTTACACAGAGCAGCCTAAAACCTCCTCCTCTCAGGTCTCCCTGCCAGTGCTCCTGGCCTTGGCAGTTTTATGTAGGGGTACCCAGGCAGGCTCACTCCCGAGCCGTTGTGCTACGTGTCCATTCACACACAGAGCCGTGGCTCGGCACTGCCACTCTCTCTCCTCAATGGTTCCCACTGCTGTCTTAGCCAATGAGGAGGGTGAGTCTCTGGAGAGCCGAGACTCTTGTGCACAATGCTGGAGGAAGATCGGGCTCAGGTAAGTACTAGGGGGGCTGCTGCATGGAATGCATTAAGGTAGCAAACCTTGGGCCTTTAGAACCACTTGAAACAATAAACTTTAAAAAACAGATTAAATAACTGACATGGCCAGTACCTACAGCTGACCTTCGATTTATCTGACCTGTGGCCATTAATGATAGTATTGTGCCATCTAGAGTATTTTAGGCAAAACACTTTGTGAATTGAAAATGTTGTGTGGGACCCAGTGGGAGGTGCTAAAAATCTCAATAAAAGTACTTTAGAGCCAATGTTCTTTGGATTTCACAAAGAAAAGAAAAATACGATCATCCTCTGTACCTGGAGCAAGATCAAGATAAGGAGTCATAGATCCAAGCTGAACAAGATGACCAAAACGGACCTAAACTGAGTATTTTAATTTATTATTTTTAGTATTGTATACAGATCAACATACATTTCACCAATATGTCAGAACAGTTAATGTGTGCATGTGTGTAGAAACATTTGTATTGCTCTGTATATATTATTAGTTAAAGCATTACCTAAGGGTTCTAGAAGTCCCTGGACTGACTAGACAGTGCAAATCCTCTGGCAGTTAAAACAGCCTCTATGTAAAAAGTATTTTACCTGGCGTTCAGGAGGTCCTGTGCACAGGGACTTTAAATGGAAGGCTCCTCCAATGCTACAGCATAAAGCCTAGTACACAGGAGCAAAAAGTTGGGCGGCATTGGCCGGTTCAAGAGAAACCAGCCGACGTTCAGCCTGTGTGTACTGCAGCCGGTCCGAAAGACTGTGGCATGACCGAAAAAGATCTGCCATTCGGCTACCAATCAACGCTCTCAACCAATGGCTGATCAGAGTGTTCTGGTGAGGTACTGTCCCCCTGTCAGAACACAATAGCACAGCAGAGGAGATTGCTGGACTAACATTACATGGTTAGTACAGCAGCTCCCCTGGAGCTATCAGTTTATTTTGTTCAGCCCTGCTGGGTTGAATGAAAAAAACTACTAGTGTGTACTAGGATTAAGGATGCACTGGACCAAATAGCTGAATATGCTGGAGAGGTTAGTAAATGGTTCACTTTGTGGTTCATTTCCAAAAAAAGCTGTTGCTTAACCAAAAGTGTAAAATCATTAACTTTAAAAAGTCAAGGAAAATTGCATCAAATTTGAATAAACAGTCATTTGCTGAGTTCAAAAAAGGGAACTTCCCTTGCAGATGATTGGATTATTGAAATGAATACAACTTAGCTCGGTGATATCTGTATGCCTTTCATGATCAGTGGTATCTGTTGGCTTTAATGCTGCCAAGCTCATCCAGTTTATGTGCCCAGATCAAGTCACTCGCCAAATAAGGAGGGATTTCACAGTCATGGTGACTGAAACTCAGGAAGACCAGAAAATCCGCAACCGGTTGCACATTGTTTTGATCTCTAGGTCAAGAAAGATGGTTGCAAACTAAAATAATTTTGCAAAAGGATTGGATTTATTATGAATTCATAGTCACCACAACAAATTCAGATGTTTTGGGGCCACAAAGGATTTTGTGCTTAAAGCGGAGTTCCACCCTAGTTATACATTTTTTTATAAAAATACCCCCGGGACAGTAAGGGCTAGCACATTCCACAATGGCTAGCCTCTGATCTGTCCCGGGTTGCACTTACCTTTCAGGAGAAATACTTACCTTGAAATTGTCTTCTCCAGCGCTGCCATCTCGGGTGTGGGCAGCTTGAAGCCAGCGCGATCCTCTTCCGCGTCCTCTTCGGTCCTCTTCCTCCTTCTTCGGTCCCACGATGCACTGCACCGGCCCCGACGTCACTTCCGGGTCGCGCGCGTCATCCCTCCACAGCTTCTGGGCATGCCCAGAAGCTGTTTAGAAGGGAATGACGCGCGCGCCCCGGAACTGACGTCGGGGCCGGTGCAGGCGCAATGATTCCTGGGAGCGATGACGTTCAGCTCCCAGGAATCATTGCAAAAGCCAGGAAGTGACGAATCGCCGTGGCCGGACGAGGGGAGGAATAAGGAAGTAAGGTGAGTATATTTTCTCTAAAAGGTAAGTGAAAAAAAAAAAAATTGCGATTATCCATTTGTTTTTCAGGTGACCGGGAGCGAGAAGATGGAGGTAAGTATAAATTTCGGGTGGAACTCCGCTTTAAAGAGGAGCTTCAGTCAGGTTTAAAAAAATAAAAAATAAAAGTCAGCAGCTACAATTACTGTAGCTGCTTACTTTTATTAAAAAGAAACTTACCAGTCCAGGGATCCAGCACTATCTTCACTCGGGGCTGGTTCTTTGCCTGCCTTGGGGTGCCTCCCACTGCCATGCTGACTGTGGAAGGAACAGGCCCGCAGCCTCCTGGGACCTATGACATGTCCCATGAGTTTGTGCACAGGGTGGATGGGCAAATTACCTCCTGATCACCTAGGCCATCCCAGTGAAAGTGGGAGCAGGCACCTGTCAAAACTAGGTATTCAGCCCCCCACTTAAAAAAAAATAAGGGGGGGGGCATGGCGACTGCTGACCTGGCTGGCCGCATGAGTCCTTAGTTCCTCAGCACACACAGGGGAAACAACCTATATCCACCTCCCAGCGCAGACCCGACGAACCACTGGGATCCTGATCACCCCCACACACGCCGGGAATGTTGTGCTAACGCCAAGATGACCCACAACTGAAGAAACTGTCCAGTTTCTTCACTCTGGTCCACAAGAGTCTCCAACAAAATGGTGGTGGGAGACAATCACTTCCACCCAGCGATGGGCCTCTAGTGGCAGCAAACTTTTTTTATCCCCAGACAGCCGCAGATGCGGCAGATCCAACAGAAAATGGAGATGGATCGCCACCTGCATTTCCCAGCTCCAGGAGCCCAGTTAAAACATGCCCACAGCGTGATTCCCAGACGGAAAACCCTGTGGAACCCTGCATATAGGTATGTGACCCCTCCACATCTGCACACATCCAGCCTGCAGACCCAATTGCATCTTTGCCCACTGTGGGAAAGCCCATTTAAAACTGAGAGGCATCCCAGAGTCTGTGCAACCATCCAAGCTTCCGCACTATGCCCGAGACCTATTTCACGCTGTAGCGCCATCTCTATCATCAGAAGATCTCACAATAGACCATATTCAAAGAATTTCTCCTTCCAAAGGTGCCCAGAGATGTCCTTTTAGGGATGCACTACTATCAAGCGAAATAAACAATCCTTTTGGCTTTTTGTAAAAAATATCACTTCCCTGAGCAGGCTGCGTCAATTCAAGTGCTTCCTGATCTCTCTGCTCACAACTTGCAAAGACGCAAAAACCTGATATCCATCACGAAAGCCCTGAGGAACTATGACATCAGATGTCAATGGAAGTATCTGGCCACATTAAAAATCCTACCAGACAGTTCCATGTTTACCTTCAACACACTCAAGGAAGGACTCCACACTCTTAAGGAATGAAATATAATTACAGAAGACCCACCTAACCCTAATACTTCTAACCCTCCTCCTAGATCTTCTAGAACAGGAATCCTGGCAAGCGCGACACCAAGCAACAACAAATGCTGGGCAATACCAGGAGTCTGTATATCTCCCTTCAAGCCGTTTACCCCCTGGGAGATGCAAAAGACTCTCTTTTTTCTTTTTTTCTCTTTGCTGAGTAAACCCCCCACATATTCGGCAGTTGAGCTGGACCCTGTCCTCTATTTTATTTTTCATACTTGTTTCTCATTGTTCCCAAACGTTCATTATAGTGTGAGGACTAGCATCAATGGTAGAGCATTTGGACAGTTCCATGTTTACCATCAACACACTCAAGGAAGGACTCCACACTCTTAAGGAATGGAATATAATTCCAGAAGACCCACCTAACCCTAATACTTCTAACCCTCCTCCTAGATCTTCTAGAACAGGAATCCTGGCAAGCGTGACACCAAGCAACAACAAATGCTGGGCAATACCAGGAGTCTGTATATCTCCCTTCAAGCCGTTTACCCCCTGGGAGATGCAAAAGACTCTATTTTTTCTTTTTTCTCTTTGCCGAGTAAACCCCCCACATATTCGGCAGTTGAGCTGCACCCTGTCCTCTATTTTATTTTTCATACTTGTTTCTCATCGTTCCCAAACGTTCATTATGGTGTGAGGACTAGCATCAATGGTAGAGCGTTTAAGGACACCGCCACTCGCTTGTCTTCTTTTTAAGGGCTTTTCTTGCACATTTTTATTAAAAGAAATTTCAGAAAATCACAAACATAGGTTTCCCTTAAAGGGATTTTCAGCATTTCGTCTCCTTTACCATAAATAATATTTAGCCCTTCTGGCTTGTACTTGTAGTGCTGCTCCTCTTGCCTTAGACTCCAGGCCCTTGTCTGTTTCCTACAGAATGGACACTCTCCAACTGGGTGCACATAGATAGGAGCCTCGTGCTGCACTGACTCCTGGGCCAGACCTCCTGTCTGCCGGGGTGGAGCCCAGAACCCTGGTCCTGTCTTTCCTAAAAGATCCAGCCACACCTGAACCATCAGTGCCCTAGACTAGAGATTTCCTCCCACCAAGATCGCTGCAAAATCTCCAGGCCCCAGATCCCCAACTGGACTTTACAAAACAACTAGGAAACTTAAAAGCCAGTTTCCTCCAAAGAAAACGATCCTCCTGGACCCTCTCAACCTGTCTGGTTGACAATCCTGGGCGATAGCCATTGTGACAGCTGACTGCTCTGTCAAAATGGCTATCTCCTGTTTTTTGCCATTCGATTCTTTTCTTTTACTGACGCCATTAAGGCACTTAGACTTATCAATGACACTTTTTTTTCAACTTGGTATAAGTTCATCAAACCATACTTACGTTCCTGATTTCCCATGACCTCTACATGCTCCTGCCTAACACACATGTCTCTTGGAAGATTATAGATATCTTAACATCCTTCTACCACCCCAATGTCCCTTAAACTGCTGTCCATCAATGCCCAAGGCTTAAACCACCCGGCCAAGCGTTTCTCATTGTGGAAAGAAGCCAGGAACTCTAAGGCTGATGTTGTGATAGTCCAAGAAACCCACTTGAAGATGTAAGCTACTCCAAAATGTGGTCACAAAGACTTCCCTTTTATTTTTTTCAGCTGCTTACACCTCAAAAAAAAAAAGAGGAGTTCTCATAGCTATTAAGAACTTGCTTTCCAGCTCCATTCGTCCATCATAGATGAAGGTGGTCGGTATGTAATCCTGGTATGCACGATCAACTATAAGGATTATACTATTGTAGGGGTGTATGCACCCAATTCCAGCCAGGGTATAATTTTCCGCAAAGTCTTTAAATGTTTTGCTAAACATAGCTTAAAAGTACAGTATCTCAAAAAAGTGAGTACACCACTCACATTTTAGATATTAATGGCTGCGTTTTGAGTTTTGTTGAGGGGGCAGCAAATGTACACTGTTATACAAGCTGTACACTCACTACTTTACATTGTAGCAAAGTATAATTTCTTTAGTGTTGTCACATGAAAAGATATAATAAAATATTTACAAAAATGTGAGGGGTGTACTCACTTTTGAGATACTGTATGTGGTGACACAAATTTGGTTGTTGACCCTCAGTTAGATACCACTTAAAACAGGAAACCCCATGCCTTTGTCTTGTCCAATATTTTGCAATATGAAGATGTTTATGACGTTTGGAGGTTCTTACACGCCTCGGAGTGTGACTACACCTACTATTCCACCAGGTTTTATTCTTATTCTAGAATTGATCTCTTTTTAGTGGATAAGTGGCTACTGCAAAAAGTAGCTTCCTCCGAGATTGCAGATATCACGTGGTCTGACCACACGGCTATTTCCATCACAATCTCTGAATCAAATTTCGAACACCTCTCCATACTATGTTGATGCAACAACAGACTTATCAGAGAGCAGATGACTGCCGATGTGTTCACTCAACATCTCCGTGATTACTTTACAAACTATACCCCCGATACTAACACCTTCTCCCTGAAATGCACACAAAGCGTATGCCCACGGGATCCTAATTCAGCTAGGGGCCAAAGTTACGAAAGCTAAATCAGTTAAATTCCAAAACACACTGAAAGAACTGCAGGAACTTGAGTGCTTAAATAAGTCCAATCCTGACCCAGGTAGATCCTCTACACTTTCTATGCTCCGTCTAGAGCTCGATTCCCTCCTACAAGACAACCATGACTTTATGATTCACCAACTTAGACTGCAGGACTACTGTTCACATAACATACCAAAAAAATGATCCTTCAACCCCCCAGGCCTAAATAGATGCAATTTCATCCTTTCTGGATAAACTAAATCTCCTCTCTTTGTCCTATTTTGAACTAACTGAACTGAAAAGTCTGTTCTCTATCCCAGAGATATTAAAAGTAATTAAAACAATGTCATGCGGTAAATCTCCTGGCTCCGACGGGTATATCAACAAATATTATAATACATTCTCCACCATTCTAAGCCCCTATCTAGCCACACTGTTTAATGCTGCCATGCACAAGTCAACCTTTCCCTCTGAAATGTTGAGAGCACACATTGTCACACTTCCTAAGCCAGGAAAGAATCCTGACTGCCCAGCCAACTTCCGACCTATATCTCTGCTCAACACAGACATTAAGCTAAAAGCCAAAATCTTAGCACATAGACTGAAAGCAGTACTACCATACTTGATAAAACCGGACCAAATGGGCTTTGTCCAGAGTAGGCAAACTTCCAATGCTACCAGACAAGTGCTCAGTGTTGTTCATTATGCGGAATACTCCCGAAAGCCTTCTCTGCTACTCTCCATAGATGCAGAGAAGGCGTTTGATCTATTCCATTGGGGGTATATGTCTTGTGTACTAAATAAATTTGGATTTCTTGGACCGATTCTATCTGCTATACTGGCGTTATACTCGTCTCCCTCGGCCCAGATGTAAACAGCAAGCTTATTCTCTAAACCCTTCTCTAGAAAGAATGGCACAAGGCAGGGGTGCCCACTTTACCCGACAATTTTCAACCTGATGACAGAACCGCTGGCCAAAAAGATTAGTTCTCATCCACTATTTACTAGGTTCCTGTTCAGACACAAACCCCATGTCATCAATTTGTTCACAGATGACATTATCCTAATACTGACAAACCCCCAAACATCACTCTTATATGTACATGAGCTACTCACGGAATTTAGCAATCTTTCATATTGTAAGGTTAACCCCTCTAGGTCTTTAATCGTAGGCCTAAACATCCCCAAACCTATTACCTCCAAATTAAAAAGAGACTTTCCGTACACATGGGCCGAAATGGGAATATCCTATCTAGGAATCATAAGCACCCTCACTTGTGCTTCCTTAGCTGAGGCCAATTATAAACCATTAATAACTAAACTAGAACCAGAATTAAAGAGGATAGCACAAACAGAACTAATGTGGGTAGGGAGATTGACTGCTTACAAAATGCAGATACTACCCCAAATCCTATATCTATTCAGATCCCTCCATATACCAATAACACAGCCATACATGAAAACCCTAACATCATTAATGAAAAGCTTTATTTGGCAAGAGAAACGGGCTCGCTGCTCTCACCACTCCTTGATAAAGCACAGAACTGTGGGTGGTATGGTAATGGTGGACCTACAAGATTGTTGTACAGCAGTTCATCTAGACCATTTAAAACATCCGCTGAACCTCTGTGGTTAGAAGTAGAAAAAGGGATTAGCAAGACCTCCAATCTATGTTCCCTACTCTTTGCTGACCTGATAGCATCCAAAATTTGTGGGAGCGATTTTTCAGGCTCTGTCACAAAGAATAGCAGATCGTCTGCATAAGCTGCCACCTTATGTTGTCCTTTCGCCAGTTTAGATCCCACAATTTCCAGATTTTGGCGGATCTTACACAGCAAGGGCTCCAGAGCAAGGATAAAAATCAATGGCGAGAGTGGGCATCCCTGGCGAGTACCGTTTTTTATCTGAAAAAATTCAGAATTCCACCCATTGACCCTTACCGCCGCTGTGGGACTAGAATATAGTGACATGACATATGTCAACATTCTTCCTCCTAGGCCTATATGTGCCAGGGTGGCCCTGATAAAATTCCAGGCCACCCTGTCAAAAGCCTTCTCGGCATCAATGGACAGCAGCATCATCGGCACTTTTTGTCGTCGCATATTATAGATTAAGTCAACTGCTCGAGTGGTGTTGTCCCTCGCTTCTCTTGTGGGGACGAATCCTACCTGGTCGAAATTAATTAGGTTCGGTATATGTGGGAGAATCCTATTCACAATCACCCTTGCAAATAGCTTGGTGTCCAAGTTTAGCAAGGAGATTGGACGGTAGCTTCCACATAGCGTTGGGTCCTTCCCTTCTTTGTGTATCAGGGTGATGTATGCCTGTAAAGAGTCTACCGGCATATTTCCCCCGTCTCCAATATAGTTTAGATGCGCTAACAGAGGCATTTTTAGGTTCTTAAAAAACTGTTGATAGTATAACAATGAAAAGCCGTCCGGGCCTGGGGCTTTGTGGGGTTTTGTTTGAGCTAATGCTAGTTTTAACTCTTCCTCTGAAATCCTTTCCTCCATTACTTTCGCCTGTTCTGCGTCTAGAGAGGGCATGTCTGAGTTTTTAATATATTTGATTGCCTCATCGAAGCCAGCACCCACCCCTTTAGCTGGCTCAGAGGAGGCGATGTCATATAAACCTTGATAGTAACTATTGAATTCTTCTGCTATTTCTGCAGTACCATGTTTCTTTTGTCCGCCTTTTGCTTGTATCTGTGTGATTACCGTACGTTTCTGTGGACCCCTTAAGGCTCGAGCTAGCATCGCACCTGGCTTGTCTGAGTATTCATAAAAATGTCTCCTTTGTGACACTAAGGATCACATAGCTTTCTCATATAACAATCCATTTAGTTTTTCCCTTGCCTTAGTGAGAGGCAACAAATGTATTTTCGCCACTGATTTTTTGTGTACTGAACTCAGAGTCTCTATCTGAGACATCAACTCTGAGATCTCTCTTTCTTTTTCGCGTTTACGTTTGGAGCCCAACCTAATCAGTACCCCTCTAATGACGCACTTATGAGCCTCCCATACATTCGATGGCGATGTTTGTGTGCTCGTGTTTTCCTGAAAATATCTTACTAATTCTGTCTCTATCTCCATCTTTGTGTCTGTTGCTTGCACTAAGGATTCGTTTAATCTCCATGTCGGTGGTCTCATTAGACCCGCATCAAAATTTATTGTAACATGTATAGGAGAGTGATCCGACATGGAAAAGGAACCAATCTGAGAAGACATCACTCTGGAGAGATCCGCCTGCGAAATCATAATCCGGTCTATCCTAGAGTACCTATTGTGTATTGCAGAATAGTATGTTAAAATCTTTCTCCTCGGGGTTCATGATTCGCCAGGGATCGATTAAATTAAGGAGAGAGAGTTCCCGGTTTAGTTTTTTCAATCGAGCATATGGTAGATGTGAGGTACCCATTGAAGTGTCCAACAGAGGCTCAGGGGCATAATTATAGTCTATTCCCATAATTAACAAGCCCTCTTGAAACTCCAATATTATTGGTGTCAACATCATTAAGAACGCCACCTGGTTATTGTTAGGGAAATATATGTTTACCATCGTGACCATCTTATTCCCTATCTTACCCTTTAGCATTAGGTATCTTCCCTGTGGATCTACTCGTGAGTCTACATAAGACCAGGCTACCTCTTTTGCTATAATCATGCTGACTCCCTTAGACTTCGCTACCGGAGAGGGGGCATGATATGCCCAAGGAAAGTCCCTGTTATGTAGCCTTGGGATTTTTTCACATTTAAAATAAGTTTCTTGAAAGAAGGCAATCTGCGTTCGACTACGACGCATGTCCAACAACACCCGCAATCTTTTTTCAGGGGTAGACAACCCCCTGACGTTTAGTGATGTAATCTTAGTTCCTTGCATTCCCCTCCCCGCTGGTTTGGCCCTTGAATATATTATATTATCTTCACTCACAAAGAAGGCGGAGGATCTGGGACTGCCCCAGAGAGACTGACCGGAGAGAGGAGGAAAAAAAAAAAAAGCAAAAAAAAAAAAAAAAATTTTAGCCCCCCCTTCCCCTCCCTCCCACCCCCTACTCCCCCCGCTCTCTCTTCCACTGGTGTGACAGTGTGTTTTGACTAAATCTGGTCAAAGCTTGACCTTGCGTAGCAAGACACGTCCTAATTGGGTGGGCAATCCGAAGATGCACGCCGTGAGAAGGGAAAAAAAAAAATTGGAAAAATCCAAAAAGACAAACAAAAAAAAAAACAGAACAGCAAACCACTGTGGGTGCGTGCTCCCTTGGGCATCCGCCCTTATCGTCCGACTGTGTTGGGTGGGTCTGGGTCGGGGGGTGCTGACTGGGCCTCACACATTTATGATTCTTGTACATTATCTCACAATCTTATCACAAGGCACACTATCCACTCTTATGATTCTATTCCCGATTGACACAACCCCCCCCCCCTTACCACCCCAGCATCAGCATATATTAACACCCCCCTCTCCCCATGTTTAGGCCTTCCCCCACTCCAATCCCCTTAATAGCCTAAAACATCATCCCTTAATTAACATCTGTATACACCGCTACTATTGGGGGGGTACCCTTCATTACTCCTCTTTGCTGACCTATGGAAACCACTAGACCTATCACAATTCCCACCAACCATTAGGCCTCCCTCCAGCCTGGAGAACTATTACAAACTCCTCTCAATAACATACACACCATACCAATCAACACTAGAGCATCTTATCCCTGATATCTCTCTAAACAGCTGGAACAAGCAAAGTCTTCATTGGGTGGAAGAGTTTTTGGCTGGTGTTAAGAAATGCATTTAAATAAGAATGTTTTCAAAAATATATATACTCACCGGCCACTTCTTAAGTACACCTGCTCAATTGCTTGGCAACAAAAATTGCTAAGAAGCCAATCACATGGGGCGTGGCCAGCAGCCGTTATGTGAGCAGCTCAGAGACGGAGCTCCGGCAGCACACATTGATCCTACGCTATTTGCAGCACAGATCCTCACAATTTACACCCCTCCGGGGTCCTTGTTCTCCCCCCAGCCATCGGTGGCACCGCCGGGATGGTGAAAATCGGCTCTCAGGGGCCAAAATTCTCGGGATCCTCCAAGGCAGGGTCAGGCCAGGAGGCCTTCGGAGATGGCGCCGGCACCTCTTCCCAGCATGTCCTCCCGCCCAGGGAGAAGAACGGTCGTTCGCAGCAGCAGACCTCCAGGATTCCTGCACCATCCAACAGGTCAGGTGTACCCTCGCCCAAGCCCAGACCCCTACCACCATCAGGGAACACTTTGCGGACCCCCCTGCGTCCTCTCGTGGGTCTCCTGCGACGCTGCAGGGCCCCGGGGGGGATCCGGACCCTTGGGAGGCTGAGGGGTCATGGGATGATAGTGTACCCCCTATACTGGATGCTTCTGCGGGGGGGTCGGGTGAGGAGGAGCCCACGGAGGGTGATCTTACACTCCACCATATCATGGAGGCTATCCGTAACTGCCAGGCTTCCCTGACATCACAAATTGAGACTGTACGCCTTGACCTCTCCATTGTGAAGCATGATATGCAGAAGATCTGTACCAGGATCACTACTGCTGAGCAACGGATTAGTGATGTGGAAGATACTGTGACCCCCATGGCTGCCGACATGCGATCCCACCAGAGGGACATCCTTGATCACACTGCTAAACTTAATGATCTTGAGGATCGCATGCGGCGGAATAATCTCCGATTCATCGGCTTTCCAGAAAAATCTGAGGGCAGGGATGTGGAGGATTTCCTGGAATCTTGGCTGCAGGACACTGTGGGGCCTGACCACCTGTCCCCACTATTTGCTATTGAGCGGGCACATCGGGTCCCTATGCGGCCGTTACCGCCTGGGACACCCCCAAGACCCCTGCTGGCGAAATTTTTGCATTTCCGTGATAAAGAACGCATTTTGAGAGCAGCCAGGAATCATCCGGATTTAAAATTTAATGGCAATAAGATTTCCATTTTTCCAGATTACTCGGCCTCTACCCAGAAGCAGAGGATGGCCTTCAACGCTGTCAAGCGCCGACTTCGGGATAAACATATGGAATATAGTATGCTGTACCCGGCCAAGCTACGGATCCTTGATGATGGCAAAGCTCACTTTTTTCTTACTCCTCAGGAGGCTTCGGACTGGCTGGATCACCTCGGATGAAGCCTCCCCCGGGATGCTTTCTCTGGCCCGTTCACTCTTGCTGTAATGTGGTTATTGGCGGGAGGACTTCCTTTGGCTGCTCCCTACACATGGGGGTTTGCACCCATTTTTTTTCTCTCTTTTTTGATTTCTTAATCCTGACTTGCATTGTTATGTTGCTGCCGTACTGAGCTCTTCATCTACATATTTTGGTCTCACTTATCTCCCCCCCCCCCCCCTCTTTTTATACCCTTTTTTTTTTTTTTTTGTGTGCTCTTTTTGCCTTTGGACTTCCTCACGTTTTTCTTGTGGCCCTTTCCAGCTTTTGGGTCACTCTGGCGTAGTTATGCCTCTATGGGACATGGTTTTTGGGCTAAAGCTCTCTGCCACTTCATTTTTTGGGCAGAGAGCCGGGTGGGAGGGTGTGGTATGTTTTGCTTTTTTGTTTGCTGTTTTCCCTTTTCCCTGTCTCCCTGTCCTTGTCTCCTACTGTATTTATCCAAGCACTGATGTTTTTCTTTATTTGCACTCAGGTCACAGCGGTCGCGCGGCCCGGATGGGTCCTCCTGGGATGTTCCTTGCTCACGCGCTCCTCTTCTGCTGGTATGTATGTATTAGCTGGGAGGGATAGGAGTGTGCCCCGGGTTGTAGACATGCACGATACTATTGTTTCAGCTATATTTCCCACTTATGGTCATGTCTTTGAAACTACTGACCTGGAATGTTTGGGGCCTGAACTCCAAAATCAAGCGCTCTCTGGTCTTTGATTATATGAAATGTACGAACGCCAACATCCTCCTTCTGCAGGAAACCCATTTATTGGATCCTAGAACGAGGGCGTTGAAGCGGCCCCGTATTGCCCATGCTTTCCATGCCACATATTCCTCCTACTCCAGGGGGGTCTCTACCCTGATCACTAAAGACTGCCCTGTGCAGATAGTGGAGGTCAAGACTGATTGCTCTGGTTGTTATGTCATAGTGGTGTTCTCCTACCTGAACCAATTGTTTACAATTATTAATGTTTATTTGCCTCCGACAGTGGAGGCTCAGCGCCTGGATGATTGTATGCCAGATGCCCTCTCTATAGCTCAGGGACATGTGGTGGTGGGGGGGGATTTCAATGCAGTATTGGACCCCTCCCTCGACCGGCTGCATGGTTCAGCGCGCTCTTCATTGTCCCTGGTGAGTTGGGCTTCTACATACAATTTGACGGACGTACGGCGTTGGAAATATCCCACGTGTAGGGAATATTCATGTCACTCTAGCTCATATGGCACCTTTTCTAGGCTCGACATGCTATTTGTTGCCCCTGATCTCTTACCTAAAGTGTCCTCAGTGCACTATTTGCCTAGAGCGATCTCTGATCACTCCCCCCTGGAATTGGATGTTCTGGTTGCCAGGCAGCCGCAGCGGGCGGTCTGGCGCATGAGCGCCTATTGGCTGGTGGAGCTGTCGGTGTCCGCCGAGTGCACATCCGCTATGTCTCACTTCTGGGGGGAGAATGGCGGGGAGATCTCGGACCCGGTCCGCTGGGACGCCTTCAAGGCTGTGCTACGGGGGGCCTATATGAAGGGTGTCACGGCCTTTAAGAAAGCCGTGGCGGCTAATATTGAGGAGGCGGCGGATGCTCTTAGTGAATCTGAACGGACCTATGTTTTGGACCCCTCCCCTGGCAATTACCGCCTTTGGGATTCGGCTCGGCGTTCATATGAACTCGCCCTTACGGACAAAACGCAAAAGAGGCTTCTGTACCAGTCCCAGCGTATTTTTGAGTCAGGCGATAGGAATGGACGTCTGCTTGCTTTTTTGGCGCATCCCATTCCCGACCCTGTTACTATTCCCATGGTGTTAGACGATCTTGGTCGCTCGTGCTCTTCTACAGAGGAGATACTTCAGGCATTTGTTTCATACTACTCTGATCTTTACACGTCTCGTGCCCACTATACTCCCCCTGAACTGTATGAATACGTAGACTCAATATCATTTCGCAATCTGACGCGGTCACAAAGTGCTTCTTTGGACGCACCTATATCTGTAGAGGAGATTGTGCTTGCGATTAAGTCGTTTCCCAAGCACAAGACTCCTGGTCCTGACGGTTTCCCAATTGAGTAGTATCTCCATCATGGGGAATTGTTAGTTCCGCGCCTCTTGGCGCTATATAAAGCTATTTATGATGCAGGTCGTTTACCTGATTCCGTGCGTGAAGCCCTTATCGTTCTGCTCCCAAAGCTGAATAAGGACTTGCAATTGTGTGACTCATACCGTCCGATTTCCTTAATTAACGTGGATCTCAAAATTCTTTCCAAAATTCTTGCTTTGCGGCTAAACAAGGTAGTTGCCTCCCTGGTGGGGGTTGACCAGACAGGCTTTATCCCGGGCCATTCAGCGTGTACTAACATTCGACGTTTATTTCACAATTTGCAAGTTCCCTCCTCCTCCCCGCTACCCAGGGTCGTGCTCTCGCTAGATACGCAAAAAGCGTTCTATTCGGTGGAATGGCCGTATTTGTTTTATGTGCTTGAAAAGTTCGGTTTTGGCCGGGGTTTCCTCACCTGGGTGCGAATCCTCTATGACCAACCCCTGGCGCGCGTTCGGGTGAACGGTGCGGTGTCACGCCCTATACACATACATAGGGGTACGCGGCAAGGCTGTCCCCTATCCCCGCTCCTTTTCGCGGTTGCTATTGAACCCCTGGCACAGCTCCTTCGTGACTCCACAGAAATTCAGGTATGCATATCGGGTCCCTTGAGGAACGTGTGTCGCTTTATGCCGATGACATGTTGCTCTATTTGACAGATCCATTTTCAACGTTGATGAAGGTGCTAGGGCTCATTCAAGGCTTTGGGGTCTTCTCTGGCTTCAAGGTCAACTGGTCCAAGTCTAGCTTGTTCCCGGTGGACCAGGATCTCCCCCTTTTCCTGACCCCGGGATGTCCCTTGCGACTTATCATGTCCTTCCGTTATCTGGGCGTTGTGGTACAGCAGCCTCTTTCCATGTATGTACATAATAATTTGCTCCCCTGCCTGACCCTGTTTAAGGCTAAAATAGAGCACTGGAAGCATCTGCCGCTGACTCTGGCGGGGAGGGTGAATCTGTTCAAAATGGTCATGTTGCCCAAGTTTTTATATATCCTGGCTAATTGCCCTCTCTTCATCCCCAACCGCTTCTTTGGGGAGGTGGATTCCTTTATCTCTGCATTTCTCTGGTATCCCAAGACTCCGCGGCTTTCACTCAGTACCCTTCAACAACCAGTCTCCTTGGGTGGCCTGGCTCTGCCGAACCTGCACCTTTATTATTATGCAGCCCAAATGGTGTATGTCCATGGGTGGCTCTTCCCTCAGAGGGACAACGCGGCTACGGCTGCTGAAGCGGCGGTGGTTTCTTCTTTTGAGACCTTGACGAATCTTATCTATCGCCGCTCCGTTGTCTCCTTTGAGGGTACAGCCCTTTTGGAATCCTCTCTAAAAATTTATGCTAGATGTGATGCTCTGTTGCTGGATTCTGGAGTGGGGTACTCGCCTAATCAGCCCCTTTGGTTCAATCCTAATCTCCCCCACTTCGTACACTTGGCGGATGCTGTGACTTGGGTGGGAAGGGGACTTAAATATGCTCATCAGTTGTTTTCCGACGGAGTCTTCAAATCTTTCCGGTAGTTTCAGCAGGACTTTCAAACACCTAGCTCTTGGCATTACCGATACTTACAATTGAGACACGCGGCCGTGGCCCATTTTGGTGCGGCCCCGGTGTCCTTAGTTAACTCTCCACTGGAGAAGGAATTATTGAGCGATATTCATACCAAATTGACTAGCTCCTATTATAGTGCTTTGATTGGTACTGTACCGTCCAGACAGAATGCCGTTAGAGCCGGGTGGGTGCGAGATATTCCGGACCTGTCGGATGATGACTGGGAAGAGCTTTTACACACCTATTTTACGACAGCTATTTCCGTAAGAGACAGGTTGATACAGCTGAGAATCTTTCATCGCACTTACTATACTCCTCGAAGATTGTTTCTCATGAAACACAGACCTACAGCAGTATGCCATAAATGCAGTAAGGAAACTGGTGATCTGCTGCATATGTTGTGGGGATGTGATAAAATTAGACCTTTTTGGTTTAAAGTTACAGGCTTTTTGGCGACTCATTTTGACCTCCCTAACGTCTGTAATCCCAAATGGTGTATTTTGGGCATCTTCGAGGAAGTAGGTTTGCGCTTTACTCAGAAGCAATTTCTCAGATTGTTACTATTCTATGCCAGGAAGATGGTGGTGATGCAGTGGACCACCACGTCCAGTGTTCCCTTGAATCTTTGGAAGAATATGGTCAACCAGGTTCTTCCCTTGTACAAATTAACATATGAGGCCAGGGGCTGCCCGGCTAAGTTTACTAAAATTTGGGGAGACTGGGTTGATATGGTCGAGACCTGTGCTACTGGTGAGGCTTAGTCCCCTGACATGTGTGTGCTGGAGGAGCCTGTGGGCATGGAGGACCTGTTCCTGGAGCGGTGAAGCATCTGAAAGACCTGTGAGGTATGGTGCCTGTTTTTCTTTCAGTGCTTGGACCACTATATCAGTGCTATTGTATAAGGTGGATACTTATATATTTGTATTGCTTACTGGCTGCCCATGATTTTTTCTTTCTACCTTTACCCCTCCCTCCCCTTCCTTTTCCCCTCTATGTGTTCCCTGTTTAAATAAGTCACGAGATCTCTGTGACATGAACCTCGTTTGTTATGCTTATTTTATGCCCATGTTGGGTGCTGTGATTGCATTTATATCCCCTCTGCAGAGGGTGTCATGTTCTCCTTTTGTATAACTGATGTGTTAATAAAGTTGAAGTTTAAAAAAAAAAGAAGCCAATCACATGGCAGCAACTCAATGCATTTAGGCATCTAGATGTGGTAAGGATGACTTTCTGAAATTCAAACCGAGCATCAGAATGGGGAAGAAAGAGGATTTAAGTGACTTTGAACATGGCATAGTTGGTAGTGACAGACAGCTGGTCTGAGAACTAAAAAAAATGCTGATCTATTGGGATTTTCACACACAACCATCTTTAGGGTTTGCAGAGAATTCTCTGAAAAAGAGAAAATATCCAGTGAGCGACAATTGTATGGACAAAATCGCCTTGTTGATGTCAGAACTTAAAGGAGAATGCGCAGACTGGTTCAAGATGAAAGAAAGGCAACAATAACTCAAATAACCACTCATTACAACCAAGGCATGCAGAATACCATCTCTGAATGTACAACACATTGAACCTTGAAGCAGTTGGGCTACAGCAGCAGAAGACCACTCGGGTGCTACTCCTGTCAGCTAAGAACAGGAAACTGAGGCTACAATTTGCACGGGTTCACCAAAATTGGACATTAGAAGTTTGGAATTTCGTTGCCTGGTCTCATGAGCCTCGATTTCAGCTGCAACATACAGATGGTAGGGTCAGAATTTGTCATAAAATATATGAAAGCATGGATCCATCCTGCCTCAATGGTTCAGGCTGGTGGTGTTGGTGTAATGGTGTGGGGGATAGTTTCTTGGCTCACTTTGGGCCTCTTAGTACCAATTGAGCAACAGTTAAATGACACGACCTACCTGAGTATTGTGGCTGACCCTGTCCATCCCATTATACTACAGTGTACCCATCTTCTGATGGCTACTTCCAGGAGGATAATGCACCAGGTCACAAAGCTCAAAATATCTCAAACTGGTTTCTTGAACATGACAATGAATTCACTGTAGAGTGGTACAATAATGAGTGCCCACAGGCAACAGTAAAGCATGGTGAAGTGTATACAGTGTTTTGCTGCGCTTAATTGAAGGAACAATCTTAATAAAATAATTATGATTTTGATAGCAGCCAGCACAATAAGCTGTTAAATCACAACTAATAGACAAAAAAGTAGAAGGAGTGTGCAGCGCTAAAATAAAAAATATATACAAATAATGACTAAAATAACAGAGTCCCAAAATCAATATTGTAGTGCATATGGATGAAATCACATGCAAAAGTGAGGTTTCCCTAAACCATGAGTAGGAAGCAGTCACCAGTGGTAAATCCCTTCAATAAACAGTGCAATGGATGGATGATAGCTGGTAGCCGGTAAGTAACACTGCGGAGAGAGCCTTCACCAATCACCCAAATGTGCAGCAGCTTACCAGAAGGTGTAGATCCCCATAACAGAGTTCTACACTAGCTCCAATGGCATCCATGGTGAAGGTCCCTCGCAGGTTTAGGGCTGCAGTTCTGCAAAAGGAGTTGGAGATGTGGTCAGGATCAATGGTGTCCTCAATGTTGAGAAATACAGGTAGATACTAATCCATCATGCCATACCATAAAAGAGGTGTGTGATTGGCCCTAAAATTATTCTGCAACAGGATAACGACCCTAAAAATACATCCAATGGCATTAAGAACTATCTTCAGCATAAAGAACAACAAGGAGTCCTGGAAGTAAATGTGTGGCCTCCACAGAGCCCTGATCGCAACATCATTGAGTCTGTCTGGGATTACATGAAGAGACAGAAGGATTTGAGGCAGCTACATCCACAGAAGATCTGTGGTTAGTTCTCCAAGATGTTTGGAACTACCTACCTGCCGAGCTCCTTTAAAAACTGAGTGCAAGTGTACCTAGAAGAACCGATGCAGTTTTGAAGGCAAGGGGAGGTCACACCAAAGATTGATTTGATTTAGATTTTTTTTCTGTTCAATCCCTTTTAATTTTTTTACTTTCAAAGATTTTTAATACGTTTTAACAAAACAAAATCCATCAACAGATAACAGCCCTTTTAATTTTTTTAATTGATAAAAATAAGCTATTAACACATCTGTTTCTGAAAGCATTCCTATATTACAGCATTTTTGTACACCTGACTAAAACCTTTGCACAGTAGTGTATACCCCAGGTCAGCTTACCACATCTGGCTGAAGGAAACAGATAAGGAACCTTTGAAACACTCCATGCCCTTATGAAATAAGTAAATGGGGATTTCAATTTCACACGACTGGATAACTGAAGTTAATTTTTACATTGTGTCGTGTGAAAATTTCCATCTACTTTATTAAATCAGTCTCCTGTTTCTGATGTCCTCACACCCAGGGGTAGTAAACCACTGATCTGTGCGTGCAAATCATTTTTCTTCCCTTCACCAACTTCCATTGAGGGCACTTAATGCAGTCCCTCGGGTTGGGAGCAGTCTGCTCTCCATCCAAGTTGGCTAATTGTGCTATAAATAGTTTGTGCTATCTATCCCAATGATTTCAATGGATGTTATATGTGTTTCAGTTTGCGAAAATATACACAACTCTGTAAATGTATGCTGAATAAATACAGTATAGCCCTACCTGTGCATTAAATGTAATAAGTAAATCAATTAAATTGCATAAAAAAATTATAAAGCAGATATAACCCTATACATAAAAGAAAAAAAGTACCTACACTGAGAATATGTAAATCTTTCATTGACCCACACCATTACATTTCTCAGCAAATGTTAAATCATTTCCTTGACCGTCACTTTGCCCTTTTTCATGAGTCTGAAAACTCACCAGATCCTTTTGATATAAAGTTATGAAAAAAACTCCACCACTTTTCTGACTTCTGTTTTAAAACCTTATATCTCCAATCTCTAATCTCACATCTCTCTATCTCATCATCTTCAAAAACACTTCAGTCTACTCATGTGGATATTCGTTGTCAGTATCTGCCCTCTGTATTGAGTATAAGCTGCTGAGTGTAAAACAAGCAAGATAAACTGATGCTAGTTTACCACTTTTCAATGCAAGTGCAATGCTACATCGTGCTTTTTTTTTTGTTTTAAATAAAAAAAAAAAAAAAAACTGTGTTCCACTCTTGGAATTTTCTTGTTATATTATATCACCTATGAGAGTGCCAGAGTGTTTAAAGTGTTTCTAAAGTCAAATATATATTTTTTTAATTTAAATAATAAACATATTTTACTTATCTGCTCTGTGCCACAGTATTGCACATTGAGTAACCCCAAACCTCTTCTTCTGGGGTCTCCTACCAGCAATGTCTGCTCCTCCTTTTCCCTGTCTGCCCCATAGCAAACTGCTTGTGTAGGCTCAATCCTGAGCCCGGCTGTGCACATCCATAGACACACACTTGCTATGCTTGGCCCTGCCCCCAATCCCTCCTCACAGCATTTGATTGACAGCAGCAGGAGCCAATGACTCCCACTGCTGCTTCACTCCCTGTGAGTAGAGAGAGAGAGAAGATATGTAGCCATGCACATCGCTGGATCGATTAAGGGCTCAGGTAAGTATTTAAAGAAGTGGGGAAGCACAGCAAGATTTAATCATTTTTTTTAAATGTTTTAGCTTTGAAACCATTTTAAGAAGTTGATGATTGGATTCAAAATTATATTTTACAACCTTCTGGATGTTGAAGCAGGAGTGGATTATCTTTGGTGTGTATATTGACCTTTATAACTAGGGCCAATATAATCTGTTGTGTTTTTAGACTCAAAGGGTAGGGTAAAGTACTGGTCAAGGAAGGTGGTTTTAATGTCTGCTGAGAAGAAAAGGAGAATGCAGACTTTTTTTTTAGGCACTTTTATTATAGTTATGCATTATATCACCATATGTATTTAGCATTAGATAAATGTTCTTTACAATGCTGACAAAAAATACATTTATATACATACATAAGGTAATAAACATACTACGTGTTAGAAAAAATCCAACACTATATAAAATGCTGTGTTGGCAAATAATTAAAGATTCCATGTCAAAATTGCTTTCTAGAAAGATAAGCATGCAATGTAAATGTCTGTCACTCAGGATGAAATCTGAATTTAGATTTATTGGACATAGCCATATGAATGAGATTGGCTAATCTAAATCTCTTTAAAGTCTAACTCCTGCAATATAATTTATTGAGTTTTAGATGGAACAGGGAAAGGTTAGTGCCTCTGCACAATTTTAGTTTCCTGCTGTGCTGTGTCACTATTAGGGAAGGTTGGTGGGGATAGGGGGTGTAGAGCGGTTGGTGATGGGATATTCAGTTGGTCCTCTGCACTGTAATGTAAAGGGGCACTGTGATATAAAAGGGGACTGCACTTTAAAGGGGCACTCTAATGATTACAGTGCCCCTTTACAGTGTAGTCCCCTTATATCACAGTGCTCCCAGCAATTACAGCTCCCCATCACTCTGCCCCTTGCACTCATGCCCAACCCTTATCTCTCTAATCACAGTGCCCCCTTTTACTCTCTGCTTCCCCTGCACTGTCCTACCTTAGGCAGGGAAGAGGCAGGATTCAGCCCATGTGTCCTCTCCAGGGTCTCCCGCCCTGCCGACAATGTCATCCTATCAGCATGGCAGCGGGTGGGAGCAGCTGTAAATCTGGATCATTTTAACAAGCGGGTGATTATCGGCTTGTTATTATGAAAAGACTCCCACTCTCTGTGCAGATCTCCTGCTCTTCCGCTCCCTGTTCTGCTGATAGGATGACATCATTGACGGGGGGAGCCAGGAGAGGAGACACAGGCATGGCTGCTTATCAGTAAGTGAGTGGTGGCCACAGTCTGTGTTAGACATGTCCGGACTGCGGTCGCCGCTTACCTCATGCTATGTGGCCTGGTCATCAACAAGCCATAGACCAGGCGGCCCCCGGTCCAACGGGCAAATGCCTGCTGTGCCCTATGACTAGCCCAGGCCAACTAGGAAGAAATAGAAAGGTCTTCAACAGGGACACAGACAAAAAATAAAGACACATTTTTAGTAGTAGTGAAGGGTTAGAACTTCTGAAGGTGCTATTTTTGCTATTTTCCTGTCCCAGTGACAATCATACCTCCCATTTCTTATCCGTGAGACAAAGGGCAGGAAGTGAGGGAGAGTCTTCCCAACATAGTCACAGGCAGAAATTAAAATAAATGTCTGGATTTAAACTTTGTTAATTTAATGGTATTCTAAGTATAAGGCTCCATTCACACCTAAAATGTTTTCAGGCGTTTTTTAGGGCGTTTTTTTTTTTTTCAGGTGTTTTGAGGCAGGCATTGACATCTAACAAAAACACTTGCAATCTGCCAAAAAAGAAGCTTGTGTACTTTTTTGAGCTTCAGGCATTAAAACCCTCATATGTCAACAGGGGCCATTGAAATGAATGGGATTTTGCTTTTTGGGCGTTTTGTGACTTCAGAGATGAGCATTTTACGAGCTGAAAAACACTCAGGTGTGAACAGGGCCTAATAGTTAACTGTGCATGCACATGAAGTAAATTATATATAAACATGAGGTATATTTGTGGACTTCTTAAATAAACAGTGCAAGCAGCAATCTGCTAATGAATGCAAAGTGCAATGACCTATAGCGGCCGTCACTAAATGGTGGCCCGCGGTCCATTGGCGGCCCGCACGATGCTTTCACCCGGACCGCGAGGCCGCCTCCTGTATTCATTCAATGGTTTGCTGGGACCGCGGGTGTCCCAGCAACCAGTGACGTGCTGTGTGTGCGCTGCGGCTCCCGACCGGTGTCCTGTCGGGCCGTGAGTAGGGGCGTGACGTCACGCACACGCCCCGCCCCCCGCTCCTGACTGCGGCTCCCATTCAGCCAGGCAGCGAGTTGGGGCGTGACATTATGTGCGCGCCCCGCCCCCCCTGCTCGTGGCTTCTGGCTCAGCTCGGCTCCTGGCTCCAGGTATGTGGAGCCACAAGGGGAGAAAGGAATGTGGTCATAGCTGATGGGAGGTTTTTAAAGTGTGCAGATTGATGGGCATATTTTGTAGTGCTCATTAGAGTGCCCCATAAAAAAAAATGTGCCCCCCAACATAAAATGTGCCCATCAGCATGCCCCTTATTTTATGTTAAGGGACACTCTAATGGGCATATTTAATGTTAAGGGGCACTCTAATGGGCATATTTTATGTTAAGGGGTACTCTAATGGGCAGATTTAATGTTAAGGGGCACTCTAATGGGCATATTTTATGTTAAGCGCAACGCTGATTTACACGTTTTGTTTTGCCCATTAGAGTGCCCCCTAACATAAAATGTGCCCTTCAGAGTGCCCCCTAAAATAAAATATGCCCATCAGCGTGCCCCTTATTTTATGTTAAGGGTCACGCTGATGGGCCTATTTTATGCTAAGAGGCACTCTGATGGGCATATTTTATGTTAGGGGGCACTCTGATGGGCACATTTTATGTTAGGGGGCACTCTGATGGGCACATTTTATGTTAGGGGACACTCTGATGGGCATATTTTATGTTAGGGGGCACTCTGATGGGCATATTTTATGCTAAGGGGCACGCTGAGGGGCATATTTTATGTTAAGGGGCACTCTAATGGCCATATTTTATGTTAAGAGCAACGCTGATTTACACGTTTTTTTTTTTGCCCATCAGAGTGCAACCTAACATAAAATGTGCCCATCAGAGTATCCCCTAACATAAAATGTGCCCATCAGAGTGCCCCCTAACATAAAATGTGTCCATCTGAGTGCCCCCTAACATAAAATGTGTCCATCCGAGTGCCCCTAACATAAAATATGCCCATCAGAGTGCCCCCTAACATAAAATGTGCACATCAGAGTGCCCCCTAACATAAAATGTGTCCATCTGAGTGCCCCTAACATAAAATATGCCCATCAGAGTGCCCCCTAACATAAAATGTGCACATCAGAGTGCCCCCTAACATAAAATGTGCCCATCAGAGTGCCCCCTAACATAAAATGTGTCCATCTGAGGGCCCCCCTAACATAAAATGTGTCCATCTGAGTGCCCCTAACATAAAATATGCCCATCAGAGTGCCCCCTAACATAAAATGTGCACATCAGAGTGCCCCCTAACATAAAATTTGTCCATCTGAGTGCCCCTAACATAAAATATGCCCATCAGAGTGCCCCCTAACATAAAATGTGTCCATCTGAGTGCCCCCTAACATAAAATGTGTCCATCTGAGTGCCCCCTAACATAAAATATGCCCATCAGAGTGCCCCCTAACATAAAATGTGCCCATCAATGTGTCCCTTATTTTATGTTAAGGGTCACGCTGATGAGCAAATTTTATGCTAAGGGCACATTTTATGTTAGGGGGTACTCTGATGGGCACATTTTATGTTAGGGGGTACTCTGATGGGCACATTTTATGTTAGGGGGTACTCTGATGGGCACATTTTATGTTAGGGGGCACTCTGATGGGCATATTTTATGTTAGGGGGCACTCGGATGGGCATATTTTATGTTAAGAGCAACGCTGATGGACACGTTTTGTTTTGCCCATCTTTCTGAGTCATAGCAAAGACTTCAGATTCGGACCTCGGCCCAAAGAAAATTTTAGCAACCGGACCTCCTTGAATTTTAATTCATTACCCCTGACCTATAGAAACCAATCAGAATCCATGTATCTAAAGCTGAACCAGCACAAAATGGACCTGTTATCTTAAATCTTACCTGTGGACAAAGCATTCAATATTTTTTAGGTAGCCTTAAAAAATTCTGCAAACGTTTGACTTATTGATTTATAGCTGCTAGAAGAAAGAGAGAAATGCTACAAATACATCTCCATGAACCTGAGTCTCCCAATAGAGCTGCCATCAACAGGGATCAGTTCACAACTCCAAATATATAGTAAGCCAGTGTTGCAGCACCCAGGCTTATTGTATTCTAAAATTGCTACTGTGAGATTGTACATACACACATATATATATATATATATATATATATATATATATATATATATATATATATCATTTATTTATTTATTTTTTAAACTAAATAACTTAGGACACTGACTTGGCAAATGATAAAAATGTCTAATACGCCAGCAGAGAATGAAAGATTTTTGTATAGTAATGTCAGAGCTAGAAGATATGTAGAGTATGGAGTCAAGGTTTTGATTAGCCTGCAAAAAAGGTTGCCGCATCCAATGACTGACAAGTGAAGCCCTCTTTCTTATTGCTTTATTTGCAGCTATACCGGTCGGTGGAGGTTTGGTATAAATCTATGATATATTTTATGAAGCTGATAATATTAAGTCAAGATGTTAACCTTTTCCTTGAATTATTGTTCCCTTAATAATGTATAAAGTGAAAGATCCTTAAGCAGTCTTGGCAAAAGTGCTTATGTTTTCAATGCAATTGCATGGAATAAAATGACATTTCACATAAAGATTACATTCATTTTACCTTTGGAGAAGCCTCTTGAACTTTAGAAATGCCCTTAGCTTTCTGCAATAGATGATCCATTTCTCTGGGTCCATAGTTTTCATTTAGGAAGCTACAATAAAATACTTTTGAGTTACAGTATATGGGTAAATAATACAGAGCTGTACATATTTAAAGTAAACCTGTCCTCAGAAAATGGTAAATGAACAAACATTATCATGAAGTAGCAGCAACAAAGGGCTAATTCTCACTAGCGCATTGATCTGCATTTTAGAGCAGCTATAAAACTCGCAAGAACACCTAAAAAACAATTGTTTTCTATGTGTCCTGTTCACACTGCAATGCTGCGTTGACCTGCATTGTGATGTATTAAAATGCAACATGTATGAATTTTACTGCAATTAAACACTGGTCAACATGTGTAAAACGCAGGTCAACACAGCGCAACGTAACTAAAGAAAAAAAAAGTTTGCTTTATGATTTATTTTGTCTCTTAAAAGCACCCATACCAGCGACCATCTTTAGGGGGTTGGAGAGTGAGGAAAAGAGGAGTTGGTGCAGAGCAGGTGCTTTCTATCAACATGTCAGGATTTATTGACATTGACAACTTTGTAGCCCTTGTTTGTACACATAAAATCCTTTACAACGCCCAGGAAAAGGATTACAAGGTAAACTATCTATACTCACTCCTTCTCTAACCCACAGGATGTGATGTCACAGGAAATCCTGCAAAATGCAGTGCCTTTGAACAAGCGCTAAAACATGCATTAACACACATCAAAACACGCATAACATGCGCATAATAATAACATTTGCATAACATGGATGGAAATGTACCTCCATTTTCCCTGCATTTTATCGCAAATCAGTGTGAATTCTAAGAGCATGTGCAATGATATAGACCTTTTTTTCAGTAAAAGGGATTTTCCCTGGTGGGCCAACAACTGCAAAACATCATGAGTGATGACAGTTCATTCACACATGGATTCACATTTTTTAAAATTAAATCTTATGTAAAAATGTGTGAATCTTAGGTGAAAGTCATGTGAATCTAATGAAAAAGCATTGATTGATAGACCCCACATTTTGCACAATTTTTAAAATCTGAGTGTGTTGAATTGTTTTGCTTGCATCTATCTAGCAAGGTTACTTTGTGGTATAAGCAAGGAAGCTCAGATCTCTGCAGTGTACAAATGTGCTTTTACTATACAAAAATGCTGAACATACAAAACTATTACAATAGGAATACAATACAAGACTAATAGATGTAACAATGCTTAGCAAATAAACAGAAACTATGGTCTATACACAGTAAAAGTACGCTTAAAAGGTGCTTAACTCCGGTTACTGTGTGTTCGCGATCTCCGTTTACAACGAGGACTCAGGCTTCTTCTGGAGATCAGGCAAAAGCATCTTGGCTAGTACAGATTTCCCTTCCTTTGGTGTTAATGCATCATGGAGCCCTCCCAGGTTATGCCTGACAAACCTATAAATGTCAGGTTGTTTACCATAGTTCCGAACAACAGAAAAACTTCTCTGTAGTTTTGAATTAGAGAGGCGCTCTCAAATTCTTCCTCAAGATGGATTGATATCATACATGCCATTACCTGTTTGCTGTAGTTATAGAGACAACAGACTGCTGAAACTTTCAACTGAATGCAAAATTGGTATCTAAGCTATCCAACAGCATTTGTTTGAGAAGTATCCACTCAAACACAACCTGTATTTCTATGTCTGTAAAAAATAATTTAATTTAATATTATACATATACTGAAAAATACTTACCTTTTTGTAATTTTCCTTTGCTGGTGCCTATCCATTGCAGCATACATATATATGGTTGGTTGTTCCACCCAAAATCAACCACAAGGACCACATTAGCTTTTAAATAATTACTAAAAGAAAGACCACATCCTCCCCACTCCATTCTTGTAATTAGCCTCAAATACTGCTTAGAAACCAAAGAAAGATGGAAAGAAGAGAAAATAGGGAGGGGTATATGTTGTCATGGACAGGCACCAGGAAAATTTCAGAAAGGTAAGTATTCAAAGTTTCTGGTTTCCTGGTGCATCAATGGCAGCATACATATGGTAAATAATCAAGTAATAATAAGGGAGGGATTGCTGCAAAAAAAAAAAAAAAAAAAACATGTTTAATTGGATTTACAAGACTGAAAATTGCAAGGTCTTTTTCCCGAAGTCTCAAGAAGTCAGTGAGGCTGAATCCAGACTGCAGTGTGACATGAAGGTGGTAAAATGAGGACCAGCTTGCTCCCTGACAGATCGTTTCAGGAAAACCTTAGCCAAAGCCGCCCAAGAAAAAGCAATCTCTCGAGTTGAATGAGCATTAACCACCTGAGGTACTGGAAGGCCACTAGCCCGATATGCTGTGTGTATTATCCATACTATCCAACTGGCTATTGTTCTCTTAGATGCCGCCAGACCCTCCCTTGCTCCATTAGGAATGATAAACAAGCATTGATTTTTTTCGGAGAGGCTAAGTGACAAAAATGTAATGCTTTATGGTCCTTGCTACATCTAATTCATTCAGTTTCAGTGAATTCTGCTCTTCTTAAAAGGCTGGGAAAACCAATTCTTGATTAAAATTATATATGAATGGGATTTTTGGTATAAACTGATGGATCGGCTGAAGTTCTACCCTTTCTGGGAAGAATGTAATGTAAGGCTCCTGAACTCCTAAGGCTTAAATCTCTAATACTCTGTGCAATAAGGTAATTGCTACCAAGAAGGCTGCTTTATGTATTGTATCTTCAAGTGAACAATTTTCAGTTAGGACGAATGGAGGAGCCAAGAGAAGGTCCAGAACCAAAGGTAAAAAAGGTTTTCCTTTAGATCCCACTTAGGGTAAAGGGTTTTCCTTTGAGGTCTTAATCATAAAGGAGGAATCAGTGCCCATCTGGTATCCGCTAGGGTCAACAGAGCCGACACCTGAACTTTCAGGTCTAGATCGGATTGGAGGTTCAGAAGAATCTCATGAACCCCCAGTTTTAAGGGATCAAACTGATTTTTTCCCATGAAGTCTAGAAATTTCTGCTAAACTTTGTGGTATGTATTACTGTATTTGTAGATCTCTACCTGGTGTGCAACAGGGTTTGAATTACCTTGTGGGAGCAGCCCAACTTTTCCAAACTTTACCACTCAACTTTCACACCCTCAAATTCAGGGCTTCTGGATGTGGATGGGCATAGTCCTCCTGGGCTAGGAGATTCTTTAGTCTCGGGATAGCTAGGGGTTTTCAGAGAGATAGGTGTACCAAGAGTGTAAGCCAGGGTCTATTTGGCCAATAGGAGATCACTACCAATATGGTCACCTTCTTCCTAACCAGGCATTGTAGGAGCCTCAAAATCAAGGGGACTGGAGAAAAGGCATAACCTCTCTGGAAAGTCCAGGGTTGGGACAGAGCATGTATTCCCCCCCCCCCCCAGATTTCTGGGCAGCATACCTTGAGAAGTATAGGGGTGTCTTAGCGTTGATGAGAAGAGGTTTATCTGAAGGTGACCCCTTTCTTGACAGATCCACAGGAATACGTCTTGGTTTAGAGACATACATAGTTACATATAGTTACATAGTAGTTGAGGTTGTATAAAGACAACAGCCCATCCAGTTCAACCTGTACAGGTGTGTGTGTCAGTGGCTTGATCATTTCCCATAACCCTGAATGTTATGATTTGTGAGATGCACGTCCAAGAGTCTTTTAAAAGTAGCCATACTCCTCGCAGCTACCACCAATTGTGGAAGAAAGTTCCTCATTCTCACCGCCCTTACAGTCAAGAACCTCTTACACATTTTAAGATTAAACTGCCTCTCCTCTAATCTCAATGTGTGGCCATGTGTCCTCGCGCACTCCTAGAGTTTAAATCGTTTTTTCCTATGCTGGGATCACCATTGAGGTATTTGTAAATCGCTATTATGTCCCCTCTCAGGCGCCTCCTCCAAGGAGAATAAATTAAGTGCTTGTAATCGCTCCTCGTAATTAAGGTCCTTACAACCCCTAATTAGTTTAGTTGCCCCTCTTTGGAGTCTCTCCAGTTCCAGCACATCCCTTCTGAGGATTGGCGACCAGACCTGGACAGAATACTCCGGGTGTGGCCGAAACAGGGTTTTAAAAAGTGGAAGGAATACAGCATTATCTCTGGAATATCCCCTTCCTTATGCATGCTAATATTCTACCAGCTTTGACAGCTGCATCTTGACATTGCATACTATTGCTTAGTCTATCTTTTACTAGAACCCCCAAATCCTTCCCCATCCTGGATTCCCCCAGAGCCCCCCCCCCGAGGATAATTTGTGTTTATATTTTTTGCCCCCAAGTGCAATACCTTACATTTCTCTACATTAAATCTCATTTGCCTCGTAGTTGCCTACTCTGTTATTTTGTTCAGGTCATTCTGTAAGATTTCTATATCTTGATGAGAAGTTATTGCCCTGCATATTTTTGTGTCATCTGTGAAAACTGAGATTGAGCTACTGATTCCGTTCTCTGTGTTATTGATGAATAAATTGAACAAAATTGGTGGCAGGACTGAGCTTTGTGGGACCCCACTTACCACTCCAGATCAGTCTGAGTACGTGTTATTTATCACTGTGGCAGGCGCAGCACTACAAAGTGCCTCATGCGCTGTGGCATTAGAAGAATTGGATCTCTCTGACTTCAGTCTAACCAGACTGTCTGTTACTCTATAAATTCCTCCAATACCGTTCTATGGAAAGCAGTAGGTTTAAAGAGCACACCAAACGCTTAAGATATCTTCTTTATTAACTTCAACTTTTCTTCATAGATAACAGTGACACTTTGCAGCAGACAGTCCATGTACAACATGTGCTGAATACAGTATAACAAATGGTGGATATATTTCTCTCTCTATTGCTGTTTGCTGTTTGAGTTTGTTTGCTTGGGTTTGGTTTTGAGTTGTTAGAGTTGTTTGGGTTTGTTCGATAGTTTGAATTCGATATAACTTTTGAAGTTTGATAGTTTGCTAGGACGTATAAATTGTTTGATTTCGTGTTCGAGTTTGGTGGAACTACAAGTGAACACATAACTAGTTCATTATACAGCTCTAATCACATTACTAACAATAGGAACATATATAACTGTTAATTACCTATTTTTGGCCACTTGCTTCCATAAAACTGCTCTGTGGATCTGTGTGTCTGTTCAGCTCTCTTCTGTAGTGGAAAATGAGAAGGCTGGCTGAAGCATGAGGCTTCAGAGAAAAAATGGGTGTAAGGCTGGCTGTAATTGGCCAAGGCTGTTGCTGAGTGTGAGATTGGCTGTGATTGGCCACAAACTCCTTATGGGTAATAAAGTTTAACTCTGTGCTTTCTGGTTTCAACTCTGCTGTGTCTGAGCTTACCTTACATGCATACAAATGAATCTTACAGGCATATTTTTCCTTTGCTTCTGTGAACACAATATACAATTGTTATATGACATCCAAACATGAAATCACAGTAAATAACTGCTTTTGTCTCTCACACATAAACATATGCACTGTATTGAGGTTATTAGCAGGTCTAGCTGTATATGCATGTAGGTCATATTAACAACCTAGGACAGGTTATAGCTGGCCAGCTACAATCACCACCCTTTGGACACGCCCATATAACCAGCTTTCTATCCATAAACAAACCTTGAGGTCGATGCCTGCAGACCTTAGTTTGTAGATTAAGCATTTGTGGGGGAACTGTGTCGGTTGCCTTAGCAAAATCCAGAAACATGACATCCACAGGTCTCCCCCTATCCAGCTCACAGCTCACCTCCGCGTAAAATGTTAACAGATTGGTTTGGCAAGAACGTCCTTTTGTGAACCCTTGCTGATTACTGCTGATGATACTGTTGACCTTAGCAAATTGTTGGATATAGTCCTTCATCATCCCTTCCAATAATTTACATACAATTGATGTCAGACTGACTGGCCTACATTTTCCCGGATTATTCCTCCTCCCTTTTTTGAGTATTGGTATTACATTAGCTTTCCTCTAGTCACCTGGTACAGTTCCTGTCAATATACTGTCTGAGAAGATTAGGAACAATGGTCTAGATATAACCCTACTGAGTTCCTTAAGTACTCTAGGGTGCAAGCCATCCGGTCCTGGTGATTTATTAGTGTTAATGTTATCAAGTCTTTCCTTGATTTCGCCCTCTGTTAGCCACTGCGGTAAGTCTTGTGATGATGTGCTAACTATACAATCCTGGTCAGTTCCTCCTTTTCGTGTGTAAAAACTGAGGAGAAGAAAGTATTTAGCACAGTTGCCTTCTCTGTGTCCTCTGTAACCATCTTCCTATTATTGTTAATTATGTGTGCAACGTGCTCTGACCTTGCTTTTTTGCTATTAATATATTTCAAAGACTTTCTTAGGGTTTTTTTTTACTCTCCACTGCTATATGTCTCTCAAAGTTGACATATCCAAGAAAAAATGTATGTGTCTCTCAAAGTCATTTTTAACCGTCCTGATACAGTTTTTACATTTCTTGTTAGATTCCTTGTATTGGTGGAAAAGCGATAATGTCCCCTCCGATTTATATTTCTTAAAGGCCATTTTTTTTGCTCTAATAAGCATTTTTACATTACGGTTTAGCCACCCTGGTTTGACCTTGGCTCTTCTATGTATTTCCCATTGGAATGCACTGTGAGATACTTTTGTTTAATATCTTCCAAAAGCATTCCCATTTTTCCTTCATGTTCAATGTTCCTAGGGTTAGGTCCCATTCTATGTTCTCTATTATTGAGCACATTTTAGGAAAGCTTGCCCTTCTGAAGTTTAGGGTCCTTATATTCCCCTCGTGCTTTGTTGTCCTATGATTTACTATAAATGTGATCATCCTGTGATCGCTAGAACTTAAGTTGTCCCGTACGTCTACATCTGAGATTAGACCCGAATCGTTCATAATTAATAGATCTAGCAATGCTTTTTTTTCTAGTAGGAGAGTCTACCATCTGAGACATGTAGTTGTCCTGTAAGGACATTCATGAAATGACGGGCCTTTACTAAGTGAGTTGTCCCCTCTTCCCAGTCAATATCGGGATAATTGAAGTCCCCCATTATAATGACTTGTCCCTGCTTTACCACTTTTCCCAACTGTGAAAGAAATTCCAGCTCTATCTCCTCACTTTGGTTGGGGGACCTATTACTTTTCCCCTTACTTCTTCCTTATGGAATTCTACCCACACGGATTCCACCTCCGCCCTCGTCCCTTCCATAATGTCACTCCTCTCTACCACCCTTACGCTCTTTTTGATAAAGAGACATACCCCTCCCCCTCTTTTGCCTTCCCTGGCCTTCCTATACATAGAATACCTTTCAATATTTGCCAGCCAGTCATGTGGTGGGTCAAACCAAGTTTCTGTTATTCCCACAAGGTCTATGTCCTCTTCGTGTGTTAACAGTTCCAATTCCTTAATTTTATTAGCTAGGCTCCTGGCACTTGTGTATACCCCTCTAGTGTTGTTGGAGTTGATAGTGATTTATCATTAAGTTTAGACCATTCGTTGTTGTCAGCAAAATATCTGGAGAGAAGGGTTGCTAGCTTATTCTGGAATGCTGGGATATAGGAGGCTCTGAGATTGTATAGGTTCCTCTCCGCCCAAGGCAAGATCGGGAACACCTCCCTCAATAAAGATCTGCTATGAATCAGCCCTGGTGCTGTATGTATGCAACTACCATCTGATTGTCCATCTGTAATAAGAGTGACTTCTGTGTGACATGAGGGGCTGTAGTGGGAAATAGCAATCCAGGCAGCATTCAATTCCAGGATGTTGAAAACTACATTCAATGTTTTGAACTGCCACCTCCTCTGAACCATTCTGCTTTTGCAGTGGGCCCCCAACCCAACCAACTTGCGTCGGATGAAAGAATGGTCCAGGAGGTGGGGCCAAGGTGGCAGTGCTTTAGAAGGCTTTGTGTTCTTGTCTAGAATTATGATTATTACCTGCGCCAAAGACTTCTTCCTTCATTGAGATAGGAACCCCTATCTGAAGCAGATGCCATCAAGCCCATTTTATCAGTGGGATGCAGGCGGAAAAAGACCCCAGAAGACTGAGGCGTTCTAAATAGTTCATATTCCCATCGCACACCTTCCTGGATATAGGCACATCAGTTGTGGGTGCTTCAGCCATCAACAGCTGGACACTGGTCTACCACAGATACATACATGGCATGTGATCATGCATGTGATGACGAAGGGGTCCTGCGTTACTCCGAAAAGTTGCACCTATTCTGATGTGATCCTTTTGCATCAAAAAGTTTCTTCAGACTGCTGGAAAAGATTCTTGGTGTGCCGGCAAATATGTAAGTATGTATATGTGACTGAGGCATTCTGACACTAAGATTGCTTTTGCTCACCAATGTTTTGATCACTTTCCCTCTGATTACTGGGAACTTCTCCAGAGGGAGCAATACAACAACATCCTCTGCGTGGGAATTAACTGTCTCTTTGCATGGTTGATTAGCCTTTCAAATCTGATCAATGTGTTCATGACTTCTTGAAGGTGAACTGTCAGAGTCTCCTTATCTTTGACAGTATAAGGATGTCATCCAGATAATGCAGTATTCAAACTCCCTGTTCGCGAAGGGGGGCTGAGATTGCTACTAGCAATTAGGTGAAGGTCCTTGTTGCGGTCAAGATGCCAAGGGTAGACACTGGAATTGAAGGTGAAGATTGCCCACTTTGAACCTTTGATAAGATTTGAAGTTGAGATGGACTGGTACGTGCAAAAAGTCATCTCGGAGGTCTATGAAGACCATCCAGTGTCTGGGTTGGACAGCTGGTATGATTGTATTGAGCGATTCCATTTTTAAACATTCTAGAAGGATGAACCTGTTTAGCTTTTTTAGGTCCAGTACTGGTCTCCAGCCTCCTGACTTTTTGTGAACTAGGAATATCAAAGAAAAAAAACCTGAGAATTTCTCTGACTCTGGGACTGGAACCACTGCCTGCTATTGAATCAGTGACTGGACATACCTGTGTAGAATTTTAGATTTTTCTGGTGATCTCAGGACCTTGGTGGGCAGGAAGGACCTGTTAGGTACTAGTGATGTCGCGAACCTAAAATTTGCCAGTCGCGAACTCGAACATCGGCAAATGTTCGCGAACCGGGCGAACCGCCATAGACTTCAATAGGCAGGCGAATTTTAAAACCCACAGGGACTCTTTCTGGCCACAATAGTGATGGAAATGTTGTTTCAAGGGGACTAACACCTGGACTGTGGCATGCCGGAGGGGGATCCATGGCAAAACCCCCATGGAAAATTACGTCGTTAACGCAGAGTCGGGTTTTATTCCATAAAGGGCATAAATCACCTAAAATTCCTAAATTGTTTGGAATAACGTGCTTTAAAACATCCAGTGTGTGTACTTGCCGATCAGCCGCCTTAGTTTTACTTCGGCAGGTCGGCTCTGTCTGGCGAAACGACATACCTGTACGTTGCTTCGCGGGACCGCTAGCAGGGGCTTGTGCGCGCCCACTGGCCACATGGGGAGCCAATCAACGCGTCCGAAGGCTGCAATTGCCTCCGGGCACCCACGATCACTCCCCATGGAAACAGAACAGCGGTCTGCCGTTGTAAACGCGGCAGACTGCTGTTCTGTCAGTTATAAACACAGGGATCCTGTGTTCCTCTTATTTAGGAACACAGGTCTCTGTGTTTATGCAGCAACCTCATCCTCTCCACAGTTAGAAAGCACCCCCTAGGGACACATTTAACCCTTTGATCGTCCCTGGTTTTAACCCCTTCCCTGCCAGGGTCATTAGTATAGTAACAGTGCAAATTTTTAGCACTGATTATTGTAGTAATGTCACTGGTCCCCCCAAAAGTGTCAAAAATGTCAGTTAGGTGTCCGATCTGTCCACTGCAATGTCACAGCCCCGCTAAAAATGGCTGATTACCACCATTCCTAGTAAAGAAAAAAAAATACATAAATCTTTTCCCTAGTTTGTAGACGTGATAACTTTTGTGCAAACCAATCAATATACACTTATTGGGATTTTTTTTTTACAAAAATATGCAGCAGAATACGAATTGCCTAAAATGATGAAAAAGCTTTATTTTTTTTTATTTTTTTTATTGGGAATGTTATATAGCAGAAAGTAAAACATATTGTTTTTTTAGCCCAAAAATGAAAATCACAGAGGTGACCAAATACCACCAAAAGAAAGCTCTATTTGTGGGAAAAAAGGACATCAATTTTGTTTGGGTACAGCATCACAGGACCATGCAATTCCTGTCCAGAAGTGATTAAATACCACCAAAAGAAAACTGTATTTGTGTGAAAAAAAGGATACAAATTCCATATGGGTACATTGTTGCATGATTGTGTAATTGTCATTCAAAGTGTGAGAGCACTGAAAGCTGAAAACTGGCCTGGGCAGGAAGAGGGTGAAAGTGAAAAGTAGGCAAGTGGTTAAAGTGATTGTAAATGATCACCTTGTAAACCCATTTAGTTTAAAGTAGAAATTAAAAGCAAAAATTTTTGTATAAATGTAAAAAAAAAGAATATACATACCTTTTTCTCCTTTTTAGTGATTGCATCCCCTTCCTCAGCTGCCTAAGAGCTAGGGGGAGAAGAAACAGCAGGAAACTGATCCTTCCATTAAAATTATGTGCAGAGGGGGCGTGTCAGGACAAAACTGATCTTTAGAGTACACTGAGTTCCCAGCATAACTAGAGAACTGACCACGGTTTTTCACATAAAGTAAGCAATACAAAAAGAAAAGGATGAATAAAGTGTCAGCGCTGCTCAAATGTATTGTGTACCCATATAAAAATAAATAAATTATTGTAAAACATTGTGCTAAATTGCAAAATACAATATCATGTGCAATAAATAACTATCATTCAATAATGAAACCAATTATAGTCTAAAAATCAATAATAGTCCATAAACAATCTCTTAAATCAAAAGTGTTCAGTGCTTCTTCCTTTTCATATAGAAAGTGCTTTGTGCTTAAATTCTTCTTCACAATAGGTGCATAAAGTGTTTGCAATCCGTGCTCCCCTCTCGGTTCCCCACTCACCGGATACAGGTATATAAAGCGCCTGTCACTACACTTGAGTGGCCAAATGGAGACTGCAAATCCTCCTGCTGCACATACTACTGCAAGCATCAATATGAAGGGAAAAGTGGCTCTCGACTCCTTAGGTGACCTTATAAATTCTCCCCATGGGTGAAAGAAAGAAAAATTTCCATAGTGAAGTACCTTAAGACTTTGCTTTATTATTAAAATAAAATTACACTTACAAACAGAAGAAATATAAATACCTTGTACTGTTTCCCTGGAGGTGGACGCCGCTTCCGCGTTCTGCGTTCCAACCACTGGGAATGACGTCGTGCATGCGGGCAACGGCCTAAAGCGCAGAGCGCGCAGAACGCGGAAGCAGCGTCCACCTCCAGGGAAACAGTACAAGGCATTTATATTTCTTCTGTTTGCTTTATTATTAAAATAAAATTACACTTACAACGTCTTAAGGTACTTAAGGTAGTTCTGCTTTAAGTAAACATTTCTTAAAATATGGAAAAATACCTTATAATCTTGACAGAATTCTAGTGTTCTTTTAACCTCCATACAGTAATTCAAATAATGGTATCAGCTTTCCTTCTGCCTACTACAAAACATGTCCCCCTATGTAGTGTAGATGAAGAGGTTTTTGCAGTCAAAATAGGAGAGAGAAGCCTAGGGTGACAATGCTGCCCCTTCATAGATACAGCACAGAGGTGTTGCTCTATGATAGAAGGAGTGTTGCTGGCTTGATCACCAGGTGAAAATAAAGCAGAAAAGCCTAAAAAAGACAAACGAATGTAGCCAATGCTGTCTGGGGGTGGGAGAGCTGCAGGTGCTGGACACATTGTTTGAGAGCAGGCGAGCTACAGGCAATGGGTACGCTGTTGGTGGAGTATCTGAGTAGAAGTAAGAGTAGTGGAGTGGCTCCCAAAGGGACATGAAGGGCTGCCTGTGTGATTAATGTGAGTCAATGAATGCCAGGCTGCAGGTGTGAGGAGTAAGGACGCTGTGGACAGAGAGGAGAGAAAGAAAGTAAGAGGACACTATTGTTAGTAACACTCCGCGGAACATACCCTTGTGTCTAACAGGATCCAGTGTTCAAAAAAGACTTGAATAACTTATTGTGAATAAATCACCAGAACCAGATGGCTTACATCTGAGAGTTCTCAAAGAGCTTAGCCATGTTATAACCAGACCGTTATTCCTAATCTTTAAGGAAAGCTTACTGATTGGAATCATATCAGCTATATGGCGAAAAGCCAACTTAATACCAACATTCAAAAAAAGGTTGAAATAAATAACTGGAAACTGCAGACCAGGTAATCTAACATCAATATTATCTAAACTATTGGACGGGATGATAAAGGGACCACATCCAAGAATTTGCTTACAAAAATAATGTAGCTAGCATGAATTTATGAAAGATCATTCTTGCCAGACCAACCTGTTAACATGCTATGAGGGTGTAAGTTGTAGTTTGGATAGAGAAAGGCCTGTGGATGGAGTGTATACGGATTTCACCAAAGCATTCGACACAGTTCCCCATAGATGCCTAATTTACAAATTGAGGTATTTCGGCATTGACGATAGTGTACGTACCTGGATAGATAGTTTCTGGTTACAGGAGTGTATCTAGACGGTGGTGATAAATAGCATACCTTCTGAATGGCCTGTAGTTGTATGTGGGGCACCCAAAGGCTCTTTCCTGGAGCCAATTCTGTTTATTTGTTCATATACGATAGAGGATGGTTTAATTAGTTCAGTCTCAGTGTTTGCTGACAATACGAAACTAAGCAGGGTAATAACTTCACAGAAGGATATAGCAACTTTACAGGAAGACCTCAATAAAATAGAGGGGTGGGCAACTATTGTACATGGTAAATGAAGATCAGTATTGAAAAATGTTAAGTACTGCGTTTGGGGGCCAAAATTATGAATGCAAGCTATTTGCTAGGGGAGAACCTCTGGGGAAAGGCTCGGCAATAGCATGCAATACCAAGCTGCAGCAAGAAAGCTTAGCAGACTATTGGCTTGCATTAAAAAGGTTATTTATTTAAGAGATAAAAGTATAATTCTGCCACTTTAAAAAACTTTGGTTTGGCCACATCTTAAGTTTGCAGTTCAGTTCTAGCCAGCAGTCCTCAAGAAGAATGTGCTGGAACTGGAGAGAGAAGAGCAACAAAACAAATTTGGGGGCTGAAGAACCTCAGTTATGAGGAACGATTACAGACATTAAACTCATTCTCCCTGGAGAAGAGATGCTTAAGAGGAGATGTGATCGCAATATACAAATATCTTAATGTTGAGCCAAGCATAGGGAGAAAACTATTCAGTCTCAGGTCGCTTAGAAAGACAGGTGGACACTCAATAAAGTTGAATGTGAATCAGTTTAACCTTAAACTGCACAATGGGTTCTTTGGAACTCCCTTGCACAGTTGGTGGTGTCAGAGATGAGTGTAAGGTCCCTTTCACACTCATGTGACCCGATTTTGCCGCGATTTTGCGGCACGATTTTGGCGCGACTTTGCCGCGATTTTGACGCGATTTTGAAAGCAATGGCTATGTCTATGGCTCAAAACGCAATCAAATCGTGGCAAAGTAGTGCAGGAACTACTTTGAAGTTGGTGTGACTTCAAAACACACTGATATGAATGGGGCTCATTGAAAATAATGGAAAATGACTTGTCATGCGATTTTGCGGTCCAAAATCGTGGGACAAGTCGCACTAGTGTGAAAGGGGTCTAAATGTTTCTAAAAGAAATCTTAGCAAACACAATATATACAGGGACTTTACCAACTATGAAATTTATCTAAGGACTGGAAAGCTGCAATATATTACATTTTTTGTTTTTTGATTAGATACGCTTTAATTGATGGAAAACTCCATGTACATTGGTACTTGGAGTGACGCTACTCCTTCTCAGAAAATGTACGCTTTCAATGGGTTTTTAAAGCACAGCAGAGCGACAATAGATAAAGATGAGCAGCTCGGAACACTGTTGCAGCCTGAAGTCACTTCTTTCAAACTTTAAATACAGCTGAGTTAATCCTTACTCTATTACTTCTGTGCATTTGACAGAGTATACAAATTTGGTTTTTAGACAGACTGATGAATAGCTCTCCTGTCCCTTTGAAAATATTATAGAGTTTAGCATTAAAAATGCCAGTCACAAAAGGTTTTCTTATTACTAAGTATTGACATTTTATGGTATTTGTTCGCCTTTTCCGCTTCTAAAATTTGTCACAGATATTGAAGTGAACTTATTGAATTGCTGTCATTTAGAGAAGGAAGATGCCTGGACAAAATCAGTAGTGGACTAACACTGATGATGACAGTGAGAAGGAAATTTTTCATTGTACGAAAACTTACAAGTGACAGATGGAACTTAAAATGTGGACTTTGCAATGACTTTGACTTTTGCATACCTCCCAACTTTCTGAGTTAAGAAAGATGGACACCTTTAAGTGATAAATGTAGACACAATGAACATACCCCTGCCCCGCCACCAATTATGGAGCAATCAATTCATTAATATGCAGAAAAGGATTGCTTAAATCCACAGGTGCTTTTTTTTTTTTCTTTTACTGGGTTTTCCAAATAGGAAATGCAATATTTTAGAGGTTGGATTACATTTTTTGCTTGGTTTAAACACTTCAGGTAAATAAATAATACATATATTTAAAGATCTATAGACCCAAATGTGGAACAATTGAAGAGATAAGGGGGACAGGGATTTAATTCCAAAATAGGGTCAGTCTCTCCAAAAGAGGGACAGTTGGGACCTTTATATTTGTACACCATTGGAAAGCTGCTCACAAAGTCACCTTGAAATGAGCCATGCCTTTTGTTTGTGATTAACCAACAAAAATATGGATGAGGTTTGGGTTTATTGCTACCATGAAGTCTATTTAATCTTTCAAGCTTGCAGTTCGTGGACCCGGCAAATAATGCAGGAATTCTCTATATTAGCCATAATGCTTTTGAACTTAGGTAAGCTGTCTTAGAAGGACAATTGAGAGGAGTTTTAGAAAGTACTTATAGAAAAGTGGGTTACCAGCAGCCATACTGACAATATATTTTAGTTGCGATAGAGAAAGCATATGAAGCACTTACTGAATGTCAAGTAGGTAGCAAAATGCTGTATATCTATGATAATTTGGGGGTGGGGGAAAGAAAGGGTTTTAAAACTTACTTATCCTTTGTTACTTTTCAATGCTGCTGATGTCCTGTAATCTCTTTACAGTCTATCCTTGTTTATATCCACTACAGTGATAACAGACAGCATTTGTTTTCCGCAGCACATTTCATAATTATTGCTGGTTGCAATTATTTTTCACAATTTTTTTTTTTTAAAGTGGACCTTCAATGAAAGGTCTGCTTTTGTGAAAGCACCCCCCCCCCCCCCCCCAAAGTCACGTTGCCTATAAAGGCAATAAAAAAAAATATTTATTTCAGCCCAGATTTCAAATCAGTAAGGCATGGGTGATGTTACCATGCCTTACCACGGACTCCTGGGATAGCAAGTAGCTTATTACCCTGTGAGAATTTGCACCTACAATATCTCACAAAAGTGAGTACACCCCTCACATTTTTGTAAATATTTTATTATATCTTTTCATGTGACAACACTGAAGAAATGATACTTTGCTACATTCCTGTAATGACCATCCGCATGGTCCATCTGTAAACCAACAACATTTGTAATCCAATGATCCTGGCCCGATGGCCCAAAGGATCTAAAAGTTAGAGTTCCTCTTTGTGTCCCTGGCCCGATGGCCCAAGGGATCTGCAGAGCAACAAGCATGTTAGTCCCCACCCACTTCTGTAGGGTTAGAGGGGGAAAGGGTGATGTAAGAAAGGGGGTACAAGCCCCAACAACAACTTTTAAATCAACAGTGCACTTTCTTTGTGTAGGCTAGCCAGCCATTTTTTTCTCTTAAGATATATTTCTTTCAAATGTAATATTCTGGGTGGGGGATCCTTACAAGGTTTCCCTGACTGTCCTGAATGTGGACTGACCAAGCCTGGCCTGATCTGTCTGGGCGGCGGACTTCCACCCGATCTATATATATGGACTAATAAATAAAAGGGGAATTAACCGCGCTAAAGGATGTGAATTATATTAGAACAGCAGCAACTTCCAGTGTGACCACACCCTAAAGATATTATGTAAATTAAGTTGCGCTAAATGTGATCAATGGAGGTATAAAGTCCACAAAAGTCCCAACAGTGATTATAGATGACAATATCCTGGATGTAATCCTAGACCAGACTCCCTTATGGGTATACGCTTACCAGATTAAGGTAAGAAAGAAGCGGATGTGCTCTTATGTCTTGTCACCTTGATAGAAGATCCAGGCCCATGTGAGCAGTAGACTCAGTGGTCATTGGATCATGAAAAAAATGTAAACATACGCAATAGCGTAAAACCGAACAACTAGGTATGATATCACCTCAGTGTGACTTGAATAGTAAATAGTGTATATTATTAGAACCACCACCAAGATTCACTGGTAAAGTGAACTAATAAGGAGGAAAAAAAAAAAAGAGATATATACCCCTTACCAAAACAGATAAGGATAAATGCAAAAAACAATAATGTGTTCCAGTTGGAGTTGCCTCTTAACAGACGACAATATTAAAAAGCCAAAGTGAGAAGAAACAATGTTGAAGAAAATAGGTGTTGAACCATCACCAGCTAAATCAGCCTCTTACCAAATGGAAAATAAAGGCAAGTGTATATAAATCAATCCAGTGTGACAGCAGGATTCAATACCCAAAAGCCACCAGTAGGGGTCGCTTCTTACCAGATAATTGGTTCAGCCAAGCTTGTATGACAATCAAAGTACGGGGCCCGAACATGGAAAAGGAAGACTGGTCCTCGCAATCATCCATAGGTTCACCAATCAAAAAGAAGAAGAGAGGCTCCCATAGCGTAAAACCATACAGTTTATTCAGGTAATTAAAAGGGTACACTTACAATAGACCAGGAAGGATTGAGCAGATATTATGCAGCCGCCAGCCGGACGGCTTCGCTCGCCCGCACTCTCTAGGTCGCGATCGGATGACGTCAGTACGCCGTGCCCTGACGACGTTTCGTCACAGATGACGTTTTCAAAGGTGCGGACGGCATACTGACGCCATCTATTTAAGCAAGAAGGTGGACAAAAAACCGGAAGCGAGTGAGCACCATCCCGCCATCTTAAGTGGGGGAATCCGGACCAGAACGGTAACACACGCGCCACCGGGAATTGACACCCACAAACATTACATGTAAAACCACATTGAGAGCTACGATAACCCCATAAATGGCTACATATAATGTGGTACTCATGACAAGAAACAAGAAATAAAATATAACGATAACACTACCACATATGAAGCATCAGATATGCCGCCATCTAGTGGTCATGAATCAACATGAAAGTTTTAAAACATAATAGTCACATCAGGACAGCAACTTATTAACATGCACAATAAATAAAAACTCATGAGTGGATAAATTTGTGATATTAATAAAAATTAATCATTATACCCATCCTAGAAATATGACAAACTCCAATCGTTGTTGGTTGAAAGATCAAACATGCATGGATATCTACTGGGTAAAACTAGGCCCATGTACTACTAGTAAGGTCCTCTTGGATACTACCACATATAAGGTGACTACATGTGATTGATGCTGTCCTGTAGTGATAACGATACAATATATTAAATAAATAATGTAAAAGAAAATTAAATGATAAAACATGAATAAAATTATTTTGGAACCCAATCAAACTAGATTTAATTACGCATTATCTATAAACGCGTTTGTCTCAATATCTACATTGAGTCCAAACGGTACATATGTTTTAACCCGATGTATCCAGGTCATCTCCAGCTTTGAAATTCCTCTAACCAGAGGTTCGCCTCTCCAATGGGGTACAAATTTATCTATCCCAAGGAATAAAGTATTCCTGGGATTTTTGTCATGGACAAGGGCATAATGTTTGGACACCGAGTGTTTAGGGAAACCTTTAAGTATATTTGATATATGTTCATTGAGTCTTACTTGTAATGGTCTTTTAGTTCGTCCGATATATTGGAGCCCGCATGGGCACTGGAGCAAATAAACAATTCCAGTGGTCATGCAGGAAATGAATGGCTTTATAGCATGTACTCTACCTGTACTTGTAGATGCAAATTCTTTAACTGTTCTGCATTTGTTGGAACTGAAAGAACAAACCCGGCATCTATTACATTTTGGCTTTTTAATATTGTTGTCTGTTAAGAGGCAACTCCAACTGGAACACATTATTGTTTTTTGCATTTATCCTTATCTGTTTTGGTAAGGGGTATATATCTCTTTTTTTTTTTTTTCCTCCTTATTAGTTCACTTTACCAGTGAATCTTGGTGGTGGTTCTAATAATATACACTATTTACTATTCAAGTCACACTGAGGTGATATCATACCTAGTTGTTGGGTTTTACGCTATTGCGTATGTTTACATTTTTTTCATGATCCAATGACCACTGAGTCTACTGCTCACACAGGCCTGGATCTTCTATCAAGGTGACAAGACATAAGAGCACATCCGCTTCTTTCTTACCTTAATCTGGTAAGCGTATACCCATAAGGGAGTCTGGTCTAGGATTACATCCAGGATATTGTCATCTATAATCACTGTTGGGACCTTTTGTGGACTTTATACCTCCATTGATCACATTTAGCGCAACTTAATTTACATAACATTATATATACGGACTTCCCAAAGTTCCATTGAGTCTTTTTTGAAACAAACTTCTCCCAGAGATCTGTCCTGGTGGAGTTCCGATAAGGCTTAGGCACAAACAGAAAGTCCCAGATGGCCTCATTACACCAAGACTCTCTTTTGGCTTCCACTTCAAGCATTATCTCCCGGGGAGCATATGGGTAATCATACCCGTATTCCATTGACACTTTTCGCTGCAGTCACCGCTGCATCCTGGAAAACCTGGGGAGGGTCTTCCTGTTTCCTCTCCCAGCTGGAGAAAATGGTGTCTTTTCACGCCTGATGAGAGAGCTATAGGCCTCATTTTAATCTTGAGCCCGGGCATAGTTTGTGGTCAGGTTTAGATCTGGGACCCTACTGGCATAGGCCTCACAGAACCCCAAGCTTTGAGCTAGCTCTCTTCTCACCACAGAATCCTTGGTTTCCTTATCAGGCGCCTCTACTATGTCAGGACACGGCGGACTGCTTCTGGCCTCAGATGCCCAGTCCTACTCAGTCTCATCCTCGGACTTCCAATTATCAATCCCCTCTTCAATAGACCCAAATCTATTTTGGAAGCTTGGAGACCCCACATTGATTGCCCTGGCCTCCTCCTCACTACTCACACTTGCCAAAGGAGTCCCGACTGCCGCCGGACATCTTTTCTCCATAATGGGAATGAGAGCAGACCTTGTTACTGCTGCGGTGACCTTCGGCACATCAGATGGCCACTTCCCAGCTCTCAGTATCTGCATGTACCCTTTGTCTAACAATCTGGTTTCTCTAGCTGTACAGTTTGAACCACTACCAGGTTGCATGGCCTCCAGCTGTATTAGCACCCTGATGACTCCTCTCCCACCTCCGCGGAGAGGTCCAGATTCCAGAACCGACATGACCCGAGTGACTCATGTCTCCCATGACACATCCAGCTGTCTGGGCCGACCCTCACTCTTCTTCACCCGCAGCAGCAGATAGCCGCAATGACCACACTGGCTCCACGCCCACACCCGCATGGTCACACTCATACATTGGGGACATACCAGGCCTAGGTGCTCAGCGCACAGTCTTCCATCGGGCACCATACGCACTCCTGTATCCCACAGGACAATGGCCTTCGGCTCTTCGGTCTTCTCCCAGGTCTGCCCAGCAGGTTCTCCACCGATGGGTGGAATAGTTGCGGCTGCGCACTTTCGTTCTCCAGCAAACTCCATGTTGCTTCTCTTAGCACGTGTCTCCCTCTCAGCCACACCCGAAGGAGGAAGTAATTTATGGAATTTCCTCGTCACTCCTGATTGGCTGGGCGTGACTGAAGTCTCCACCCACATTCCTTGTTTGGCGTTGGCTCCTCCTGCTAGGCAGAATTTTCTAGCTAGCGCTTTCCCGTGTGGTGCAGTAACCCCTCCAATGCCTCGCTCTCTCACCTCAGCCGACACCGAAGTTACTGCAAAGTGGACCATGTCCCTCACCAGACATGCATCCACTCTTCTTGCTTGTAGCAGGGCTCCAGCTGTGCCTCCATCACCTTGAGCCAGCTGTCCCTCTTTGCCAAGTCCAGAGAATTGTCCCGCTGTCATATGCATGGTCAAAAGTCCTCTTCCCAGCACATGTACAAGCAAGGCCCATCACCATACTGTCTCCAAAGAAAGCCCCACTGCCCTTCCCGGCATGGCGGACTCCTATCTTCACAGTATTGGTACTGTCGCTATACAGAATAAATGTCCGCTGTCATAGTATATGAATACACATGAAAACATTGCATACAGAAAACAGGTAGGATCAAAAAATTATTGCATATATCAACAGTGAAGAAAGTAGACCAATGAGCGTACACCAGAAGAGCATTAACATTAAGCAAGTAGGTATCATTTCTGTGCTAAGAAGAATATAGGGGAGATCTAGACTGAAGGAGGGTACCAGAGGAGAGTTGAGGTGCAGTAGGAGGTATACAGTACCAGTCTTTCCATGGTTTCCAGTGTTTTTCGAAAGAGGGAAAGGAGGAGGATCTAAGAGCTAGGAGGCACTCATATTGACAGTTTAGCTGAACCTGGGTGAGAGGGATTAGGAAGGGAGGAGCTGCACCAGTGTCTTGCTATGATGAGTTTAGCAGTAATCAGTATGTGTGAGACAATTGTCCTAGGTGAAGGTGGGAAGGAGTCAATTTCCAGTAATAATATTGCTAGGGCTGGGTCTGGTGATACAGTAGCTTTGCTTATGTCAGCTATTACTGAGAACATTTTATTCCAAAAACTGGTAAGTGACTTACATGACCAAAATGTGTGGAGGAGGGTCCATTGCTGACTGTAATCTCTCCAGCACAAAGGAGATTGGGATGGATAGTATCATGCTAGTATGTGGGGGGGGCTCTATACCAACGTGTCAGTAATTTTTGGGAGGTTTCCCAATGGTTACACAGTGGGAGGATTGATCCCATATTTCAAAGAATTTGACCATTGCTGTAAGGGGAACTCTTTTTTAAGATCAGATTCCCAAGCCAAGAGGGGGGAGGTCTTAACCAACTGACATTTGTTTTGTAAAAGGGAGTAGAACAAAGTAATACCTTTAGTGTGTGTTTGCGGCTGAGTAAGGTGATTCCATGCAAGAAAGTCAACTTTAATGGGTGGAGGTGGAAATTCTTTCAGAAAGGAGGCTATACGGGAGTGGACGAAGAACGAGGACCTAGGAAGGCCGTGGCAAGAAGCCAGGATGCCAAAAGGCATGAGCGTGTTGCCAATGAATAGGTCGTCAACCCAGGCTATAGACGCTTCCACAAGTGGAGAGAGAGAGGTTAGGGATCAGGACTACGAAAAACTTTAGAGGCAGTCTAATGGATTTGCTGGTAGGGGTAGCGTTAGAGTGAAGGATAAGTGACCTCCATGCCAGAATGGAGGCTTGGGTAGGAGGTGGCATATTGAGAAGATTAAGCTGTCTCCATGAGTCCGCTAAGGATAAAATGTATAGGTCTTGTGTATGGGAGCAGGCTGCTTCCCGGTGAACCCAGCACGAGGACCTCGTATTAGCGAACCAATGAGGCATTTGTGCCAGTAGAGTGGCGGTGTAGTATTCCCCTATGTCAGGGAGAACGAGGCCACCCCCTCTTCTGTTGAGGATAAGGTGTTTATAGGCACATCTAGCTCTTTTTCCCTGCCAGAGGAATTGTTTAAGACATTTGGAAATGTTGTGCAGGTGGGACATTTTAAGCGGGGTCGGGAGGGTCCTAAGGAGGTATAAGATCTTTGGGAGTAACAACATTTTAAAGGATGCAATTCTACTCACCCATGAGATCTCGAACTTGGTGAGGGAGGTCAGATCCTGGCAGAGTTGTTGAAGAAGCTGGGCAATGTTTAAGTCTGCCAATTTGTCAGTGGAGGTGGTTAGGGAGATGCCCAGATAGGAAATATGTTGGTCAGTCCACACCTAGGGAAGTGAGGACTCCAGATGAGATTTGGCGGGGCTACTTACGCCTAAGTTTAGTATTAGGGATTTAGAAAAATGTACTTTGTAAAAAGATATGGCGCTAAATATATTGAGAAGGTCGTGTGCAAATGGAAATGAGATTGTAGGGTTCGTTTGTGAAAGGATGATATCGTCCGCAAATAAGTTAATGGTATGGGATTGACGCTGTCATTTGAATCCTGTTATGTGGGGATGGGACCGTACGGTTTCAGCTAGGGGTTCGATGGCCAGATTGAATATGGAGGGGGAGAGGGGGCACCCCTGGCGAGTTCCGTTTGTGATATCGAACAATTTGGATAGTAGAAAAATAGCCTAGGCTATATACAGACTAAAGACTAAAACTCCAAGTTTGCAGGCAAAGAAACCGCTTACAAACACCTCCTAGCAGAGTGGCGAGTGGAGAGTTCCGGCTTGAGTTCCACGTGGTGCATAGCGTGCGGACGTTTGTTCCACAACCTTGGCGCGTTTCGTCACTTCCTGTGCCGTTTTCAAAAAGCGGTTTCTTTGCCTGCAAACTTGGAGTTTTAGTCTTTCTTCGCTCCGATTTTTATGAATATTTGATGAATAAACTTTTAAAACGATAATACACTATCTGGAGCCTTTCTTTTAACCCCATATCCTGAGGATCGAGATCGGGTAAGGAGGAACCTAACCTGTATTCCACCAGGATCATCCAAAAAGGGGACCCCCAATCCGGCCTGAACGGCCTCCAAGCGCTGTAGGTCCTAGTGCTATACAGCACATAGGACCCAACAATTCTGGTAAGTCATTTATTTCTACCACAAGCCACAGGAAAAGAGGAATCCACGTCACGAAAGTCACAAACTTTTATTTATTGAGCACGAAGCACTTTGCACCTGATCACCACTTGAAAATACTTTATTTATTGAATTGTACATTTATTTTATTCACATATATTGATCACCACTGGAAAATAATTATTTATCTATTTATCAATTTCTTGGAACTTTTTATTAATTTTCATGTGTTTAATTGATTTGTATTTTCACTTATACTGTAAAGATAAGTTTTCAACATTATTCACATACATTAAGTTAATTGTTTTTCTGCGACAAGCGCTGTATATAGCCTAGGCTATTTTTCTATCATCCATTTTAAATCTACAGCTGCTACCACACAATATATATTTTTATATTTATATCTCACTAATTACACACATTTTTATATTTTTATCTTATATTTAAACAAAACCTTTTCCGAGGCGCGGGGAGATACACTAGTATAGTGTTATCTTTTTTCTATCCTAATTTGGATAGTAGACCATTGGTCAGTAGTTTGGCTGAGGGGCATGAATAGAGTGCCAGGATAGCCAACAAGTCTTTGGACCTTCAAAATGTCCTTGAAAGCCAAACTTGCTGAGCGTTGCCAGGAGATACCCCCAGTGCACCCTGTCGAACGCCTTCTCCACATCTATGTGTAGCAAGGTTTCCAGGCCTATGGCCTGATGTGGGTCTGCCATTAGTACCGTTAGTCTCTCCAGCCCATGTGAGCTGTGACCCTGGGTGTGATAACTGAAGCAGCGACAACTCCAGCATCTTTGTTTGTGGTTTTTTATTGGAATTAAGGGGATGGGAGAAGGGAATGAGTGGGATACTCCTTGGTGCTTCCATGATGCCAGCCGGCGCCAGCCAATGCTCACTGACACTGAGAATATTCTGTAAAACAGAAGAAGTGCTGAATCCTCGACTTATAGTCCAGAAGATCCAAGACTGAGAACTGTAGAACTCCTGACACTGTTGCACTGTGAAAGTCACTAAATACTTTCCCCCGCCTGGCACAGCTTGAGGTAGTATATAGTAGAACTCTGTATAGCTGTCACTGTAACTGGCACGCTCTGTACAATTCAGGGCCCAAACTGCAGGTGCCCCCTTTAACCTTGAACTCTTCAGAGTCCACTGACTGTGTACCCCCTTCTGTAGCTTCAGGGTCCTCAACCTAGGTACCCCCTTTACAGCTAGCTGACATCGGATCCCAGAACCTCTTCCGGAGTGGTCCCCTCTAACTTCAGGCAGCCCCCCAGGGGCAATCCTCAGTACTCACGACCTGTGTAGGCTTTCCTTGGACTGGACCCCTCTCTCCCTCCGCAGGCTCTCGGCACACCGGATCCCCTCAGCTCAACTCAGCACTCTTTGGACACTTAGGCGACACCCTGAGACATCCACCTTCCTCAGACAGGAGGAGAGACAGACGCACTCTCTTTCCTGGGACTCTGCTCCCGCCAAAAACACTGTGCCACGCACTTCCCCCCAAACTTATACAAAACAATACTACACCGACCAGGATCGATGGATCAGCGCTCACTGCAATCACATAATGGAGGACTATACATAATGTCATATATGGCACATAGTCATAAAATCCAAAAAACCTGTCCGCAGGTGTGCTTCAGTATGGTTTCCTGGGTTGAAAGATGAGATGGTCTCTGTAGTATATGTGGGGGACAGAGTCCAATTGTGTTGAGGTGCAAGACTGGCTGCTCCTAGAAGAGGTGAGGGATCCCTCCAGACATGCAGAATAAACGAAACAAGGGCACCAGGTCAGAGTAGTAGTTAAAATAAGAATAAATTTATTGCAATGCACTTACATTTAAAATAATCAACATCAGCATTCAGGTGAAGAGCATGGGTCCCCAACGATAGGTGCCAAGGGGTGGTTGGGACGCAAGCACCCAGCCATGGGTGTGTTCGCAGATCCAGGGATGGAGGATGGGGAGTGGATGGTCCGGCGATCAAGAGGGAAGGTGATCTCGCTATGCCTCCTCCTCCTGGGGACATCCGCGGCACACAGCCGCAAGCCGGATGCAGCGTCACAAGACACTGTTGGTTCCTCCATTACTTTTTGTAACCTGCCAGCTAGTAACTTGGCGTAAATCTTCACATCGACATTTAAAAGGGAAATTGGTCGAAAATTGGATGGGGTATTCGGGGCTTTCCTGGTTTGGGTATGGTGACAACACGGGCCATTAACATTTCCTTATGGAAGGAGCCGGTAGTAGACTCTTCCCGAAAAACAGAGAGGAGATGAGGGGTCAGTAGGGATTTGATGGTCCTGAAGTATTCAGTGGATAGTCTATCAGGTCCCAGCCCAGGGATTTACCATTGGGGAGAGAGTGTATGACAGAGTCTATTTCCTCCAAAGTTAATGGGACATTCAAGGAGTCGAATTGGGATGTGGAGAGGGAGGGAAAATGAAGCTTGGAGAGAAAGTCAGTGATGGCTGAGTCTGTCGGTTGGGGGTGTCTCGACTGTTGGATAGGTTGTAAAGTGAACTATAGTAGTCGGCAAAGGTTTCTGCTATGGCTTTTGGGTTAGTATGAGTGGCATGGGTGTATGGGTGTTCAATAAAGGGGATTTTGATTTTGGCCCTACAGGCTTTTAGTCTATTGGCTAGGAGCTTACCGGCCTTGTTGTTGTTAGAATAGCAGTTTCAGTTTGCGCATATAGTGATCGTTTTGAGAGCATAAGAGTTCCCTGAGAGAGTGATGAAGCACGGATAGTTGGTTAGCTAAACTCGGAGATGGCGTGGTTTGGTTATGGCATCAAGGGAATGAATGTCAGTGAGAAGAGAGTCAAGTTTGGCCATGTAGGACTTACGCATCTGGGAGCTAAGTTTAATGAGAATGCCTCTTATGAAGGCTTTGTAGGCGCACCAGTTGGTGAATGTGTTAGTGTCTCTGGGGAGATTAAGACTAAAAAACTGGTCAAAGTGTTGGGAGATTACCTTTTGGCCATCGGGGTTCTGGATTAGCGACGGGTTACATCTCCATACTCTCGCTGGAGAAAAGGCTACACCCTCCTCTAGTTGGATAGACACGGGTGCGTGGTTTGACCACGTGATGTCATGTATCGAGGCGGCGGAGACTCTTTGTAATAATGTCTTGTCAACTAGGAAAAGGTCCAGGCGTCCAGGGGAAGATGTATCGAGGCTCAGATCAACAATAGCATAGAGATCCCCACATACCAGCAGATTACCAGAACGTACAGAGGAGACTTTTTTAAGCAATTTGTGAAGGAACCTCCATTGGCGAGAGTTAGGTGCATACACCGATACTAGCGTCAAGGGTAGGTTATTAACGACACACAACAAAAAGATATACCGACCATCCGGCCCTACGATGGAGTCCTTGAGGCAAAACGTGACAGTTTCGCGGATGGTGATGAGAACACCTCTTTTCTTCTCCTTGGCTGATGACATAAAGATATGGGGGAAGTTCGGATGGCTTAGTCCATGGGTATTTATAGAGAAAACTTTAATGCCCATGGTGGCGAAGTAAGGTAGGTTGCAGTGGCGTTGTGAAGGGCTGACTCCGGTCCGGATGAGTGGTCCATGGAGTAAGTTAAGGTGAGTACAGTAGCACAGAAGGTGTATTGCACAGGGTAGGGTACGTCTCAGACTTCCATTCCAGGTCTAGACAGTAGGGGGCCAGGGATGGATCTCGGACGGTGTTTGAAGAGATGTAGGTGGTACGCAAAACTGAAATAGAAGATAGAAGATAGACAACAAGTTCTGTATTGCAGGGTTATAGTTGAATGGAGTAGAGCAATAAGAAAATGGCCTCGGGCAGGCTTGAGCAGTGCATACTGCTGGGTTGGAGGGGGAGAGGATACATCCAGGTGTACCTGCAGCACACTCAGGGAGCACATCTGGAAGAAGTGGATGGGGGCAGCTCGCTACCTCCCGACTTCTTCTTGGAGGACTTCTTGTGAGTGACTTCATGCCAGTCTTGTTTCAAGTGGGCAGGCGGTGAAGGGGTCAGGTAGGATGTTTCAAGAACGAAGGAGGCGGATGCCCTCATCTAGTGAGGAAATGAAGTACTTAGAGCCATTGAGAGTAATTTCCAATTTGGCTGGGTATTTCCAGCAGTACACGATTTGGTGGTTTCTTAGGGCTTTTGTTAGAGAGGAGAGGTTGCGTCTCTTCTCTGAAGGGTGAATTGGGAAAAGTCAGGTAGAACCTGGAGGTTGGCGGCTTGCGATGGTAGGCCGTCTTGGTGGTGGAAGGCAGACAGGATACTTTCCTTTACCTGGAAAAAGTGGATGCGCATTAGGACATCCCTGGGCGTTTCAGGAGGTAGGAATGAAGGTTTAGTGACCCTGTGGATCCGATCAATAGTGAGATCCACGAACGAGAGAGAGGGGAGCACCACAAGGAAAAGATCTTTCACAAAATGGGGGGGTTGTTGCTGTTGGACGGTTTCTGGGATATGACGGATCTTTAAATTGTTTCTGCACAAACGGTCCTCTAAATCCGCAATTTTAGCTTGTAGGGAGGAGAGGATGTCCTGATGGGAGGTGTGGGAGTCCACAAGAGAGTTGAATGAGGAGGTGTAATCACACATTTTGTGTTCTACCTGATTAACCCTTTCACCCAAGTCTGCAATTTCTGCCCTGCACATCTGAATACAGGATAGCATATCAGAGTGGATGGAGGCCCTCAGGGATTGAAGCATGTCCTTCATCATGACATCCGATAAAGGCTGTCCTGTGGTTGGAAACTACAGGAAGGGGTCCGGGGAGCAATAGTGTCCATAGGAAAGCAAAAGGCCTAGCAGGGTTGTTATCAATCCGCGGCCTAGATTTGACCGGGCTCCTAGCGGTGGGAGAGGGGGGATCCGAGTGGGATGGAGAGGAGGATGGGGGCTCACTGGTCTGCGAGTGTAGATGGGCCTGATCCAGGGGAGACACAGCCGTGGAATGCTGAGAGCGTGTGGCTGCTGTATGTAGCGTGGCGGCGGTGCCATTTTGGTGTAGCCCGCGCTGAATGGGGAGGAAGAAGTCCGAGAGCTTCTGAACCGGCGGCAGGTCCAGGCGGCGTCTCCTCATAGCCAGGGGCGGGTGGTAGGCAGGCGGGTCTCGGCGTGGAGCGAGGTGAGGGATGCTTGATACGGGTAGATATGTGTATGTCCCTGAGTAGAGCGCAGCTCAGCAGCTATGCAGCCATGTTCTCCGGCAAGGTCAGGTCTGGTCACAAGTCCTAGAATCTGATGACCACTTAGCAACTTCTCCTTAGTGTCTTGTGCTTTAAATGAAGTGAATAGCGCCAATGCTAGTATCAGATGTGCACGCATGTTCACCCTAATGTGTATCATAATGAGCATGAGCATTAATTGCAATAATTGCACATTGCTGGAAATCTGTGTATCACAGTTTGTAATATGCACAAATTCTTCTGGACTGACTATACAGTTGATCCTCCTGACACTACATAGGCAATGCTATATCTGCACAATGAAGTTATGCATTCACACACGTAGAACCCTCCGAGATAGGTGCTACGAATTAGATAAGTTGTGTTTTTGATACGTAAACTTAGTTGCCACACTGTAGTCAGTGTGTCTATATTGATTTGGTAGGCAAAAGCATATTCTGTTTACTGCAGTGAAGCTGCAATCTGCTAGCAAGGTCTGCTAAGTGTGTTCAGCTGCTGGCATTTTGGTCTATAGCTTTCAAGGAACTGGAGAATACAGCCCTGGCCTATCCCAAAGTGGCTCTGGTGGCATGCTGTAAAACTGTATATATTCAGTAAGCACACTGAGCTCTGTGGATTAGTTCAGCCTGGGAGAGGGGGGGGCATGCTGCCTTCCCAAGTGGAAGTTTCTGTTGGTGATAACTCAGGGGGGTGACCTGAGGTGCTTGAATGCTGAAAGCTTGGTGCTAAGTGAGCCTACCGAGGGGAGCTGTCTGTTGAAGATCTGTTTGGTATCATGGGAAGGGTGTGCTTGGAAGTTGGATGGAGGCTACTAGCTGCCCTTCGGCCTTGTGAGTTCAGACACTTTAGAGATCTTGGGGACCTTGGTGCTTTTTCTTCCCCTCTGGTACTTTAAAGTCAGCCGTGGGTCTTTTTAAAGGGGACACGGCCTGGTGTCCTGAGAAGCTTTGTCCACCAAAACTCCTTCTTAAAGAGACTTTGCTCTTGTGGCTCTAATTATTACTACTAAGCCAAAGTCTACAGTTAATTTCAAGCCCAGACTTCAATATAGCTTGTCCTGAAGAATACTTAAGTCCTCATTTGTACATAGTTCTTTTTTTTTTTGGAGTATCCCGCCACTACCCTGAACACTATCCAAGTTCTCCAAAATTAAAAAAGCCCACAAAACAACTTCCCCTAGACTGGTTATAGAAGAAACGTGTGAATGAGCCTGTGTGCCTGGCTGCAGGGCAAAGACTGTGTGAAGACCTGGACATTAATTCTGCAGCTCCTATGGGAGTATCACTACACACATAAGGTTCTACATTCCTTTGTAAATCTATACTGAAGCTATAATGTTATGTACACTCTAATATTATAATAAAGTAAAAATGGGTTCCAGCCACACTGAAACAAATCGCTAAACATGTACTAAGTCTGCCAGCACTCTTCTCCTTTCACTGATGCTCCAAGTTGTGCACAGGCCCTTACCATGAAACATACATAAAATTGCTTATACCAAGATGATGTCTTTCGCATGCATAGTTAAAGCAATCATTGAAAATATACTTTCCTTTTAAGACCTAGTCAATTTGCTGGCTGTTGGTAACCGCACTGTAGAATAAGAGAAGTTCTGCATGAACACAGTAAATTTCCTTTTTGACTAGCTGAGCCTTGAGCAATATCACCTCTAGGAAATTCTTCTGGTCTGAATTGCAGCACACACACATCATTCAACCAAATGACTGTCAGATGAATCTCCCTCTATAACCATACACAGCTACAGCTCTTGGCACATCTTACTGTCCGCAGAAGTGCAAGAATAATATGCTATATAGAATGTGCTTACTGCCAGTGGAGAAGCCTATCAAACACACTGCATTAGTCGCTATTGAAAAATCAATAATAATATTCACAAAACAAATTCCTTACAGACAGTACTATAGATTCATGAAACAAATGCAAACTGTGAAATTATACACCCTACTTAACACCCAACAAACAATACCAACATACCATAAATAGCAAAGAAAACAGACAACAAAGGCTATGGAAAAAAAAAAAAACTTTACCCCACAACCCTTTTTTATATACGGTTGCTGCCCTGCCACAGTACATTTACTGCGGCAGGGCAGCACGGGCAGGCTGGATCACGTACATATACTTTACGGTTTAGGGCATGTGGGCGCGTGCCCCCACCTAATCTGTGATGTGATTTGCTACAGTACAATTTTATCATCAGGTTCTGACCAATGATTATGGCTGTGAACCTCCTGATGGGCTGTAGTCAATCACAGCACAGCCTGTGTCAACGTTATTAAACACAAACACAGGACCTGCACAGATCTTCTCTCTCTGAGCCTTTTTGGTTCAGAAAGAGAAGAAAGTAGGTCCTTTGTGAGTACAAACAACACATACACACATGCATACACATAGTTAGGCATATTTAACCCTTTGATTGCCCTCTAGTTAACCCTTTGATTGCTCTGTCATGCGCTAGGGGGTGCTTAGGGAGAGGAGAGGACTTGTGCTAGAAGGAGGGGAGTGGATATGAAGTTTGACACCCCCCCCCCAACCTCCCCAGCACAATTCCTCTCCCCTCCTAAAGCACCCTTTAGCACATATCCTCCTACCCCCCCCCCCAAATCAAAGAGATGCCAGCTGCCATTGAGGGGGGCCATAACGGCATGGGGGATCCTGGGCATAATGCAAGAGATGCAGGGCAAATGTTCGGTGTCCAAGTTAGCATGTCCCTGCCAGCTGGGCTAGTGGAGCCAAGTGTCAGAAACTTGTTCCGGCATTGGCATTAAGGGAATACCTGTAGTGAGTGTAAACCGCTAGAACGCTAGACCGTTGATCAGTGTTGGGGTGACAAGCCAAGGTCGTGCAGGAGAAAAGTTAGTCGGGGTTACACAAGCCAAGGTTGATGCAGGATAACAGTTTCGTAGTCGGGGCACAAGCCAGGCTCGATGCAGGAGAAGAGTTTCATAGTCAGGGTAACAAGCCAAGGTTGATTCTAGGTAGCAAGAGAGGTAGCTTGAGGCAGCAGATGGGATATTGTATGAAGCACAATAATCTGGCAAACAGGAAGTGCAGAGACATTGATTAAATCAGGAAGTTCATGGGAGGAGCAAAGAGTTCAAGGTTCAGCAGAAATCTAGGCACAAGGCAGGGTTTCCCAATGGATCAGGCTGGGAGCTGTTCAGCATCTAAGGTAGCTCAGCGAGATGAGTCTTTACCAGACACAGCAGGTTCAAGTCCAGCTGTCAGATCACTTCTTGGTAGAGGCCGAAATGCTGAGAGGGCTTCCCTTGCAGCTCGGTGCGAATCACCCCTGGAAGTGGGACAGGAGGTGACGCGTCCCAAGGAGCACTGGATGCTTGTGGAGTGCAGGTAAAGGTTCACAAGGATATCCTAGAACAACTTGCAGGGCCTCCAGGGAATCAAGCAATGTGCAGGTAAAAGCCAGGCCGAGGGTCATACACAGGTATCAGTCCAAACAGGTCGCCAAGACAAGGGGATTGAGCAGAAGCAAGTCCGTTGAGCAAGCCGGGATCGGTACACTGGAAGTCAGGCAGAGGACAAGAGAGCAAGGATGGTCACACAAGCCGAGGGTCAAACACTGGAGCAGGATCGAAGGGTCAGACGAAGCCGTGGGTCAAAGCCAGGAGAGAGAGCAGACAGGTCAGAAACAAGCCGGGTCAAACTGGAATCCAGGAAGTAGCAATGCACAGGAAACAGGAAGAGCTGAAGACAATCCAGCAATCAGATGGGCTGAGCAGAGTCCTTTTATAGGCCAGTGAATTAGTCTATGGCCTGAGTCCATTGCAGCCATGGGAAGTACTGGCAAATTTGCCAGTTGCAGCACAGCCATTTCACTGACAATGAGTCTATGGCCTGAGTCCATTGCGGCCATTGGAAGTACTGGCGGAGTTGCCAGTTGCAGCATGGCCGTTTCTCTGACACCAGCATTTGGAGGGTGTAAGATGATTTGTGCTTCAGAGGATTTGTTCCAAGATTGCGGGAGAGCGGGTTGCGCCAGGAAGGGGGGTATGAGGGATAGGATTTTTGCTAGGAAAGACATTTGAGAGGGGGTGGGTGGATTTTCACTTAGAGGAGTGATTAGGGGAAGGAGGATTTGTGCTGGGGGTTTTGAAGAGGGTTTGTGCTAGAATGAGGAGGTGGATTTTTACTAGAAATGAGGAGAGGATTTATGCTGGAAAGGGAGATTTGGGGAAAGAAGAATTTGTGCTGGGGGGGGGGGGGGATTTGGGATGAGGAGTTATGCTGGGAGTGCTAGGAGAGGTAATTTTGGGGGTGGAAGATTTGTGCGGTTATAGGGCATTTGGGGGGATGATTTGTGCTAGAAGTGGGAAAAGAAATCATTCTGAGAGGGGAAGGATTTGTGCTAACTGTGTGTGTGTGTGTGTGTGTGTATGTAAACATATCGCGTTTCCACTGATGAGTCAGCTCCAGTCCCAGAAGCCGACTCATCAGTGGAAATGCGTCGGAGGGGGCCAGCCGTGCTGCTATATGACTCGGATCGCACTGCAGGCAACCGTGACTTCATTAAGTGTATGCTGTTTATCGTTTTTGGATCTTGTAAGTGTAATTCCACTTCATTTTATCAATAAATTTGGAGGTAATGCACTATTAGTCCCTTCTTCTCTTTGGTATGATCTCCTTGGTGGCATCCCTATCCCTGGAAGCCTATAGATCCCCCCAACCGAGAAGCTGACGATTGATCCATTCCATTTGGGATTCCATTCCATCTATCTGACCATTTGGACTCTTGGATATCACAGTACACGCTTTCATCTCTCTTGAATGTGGTAAGAGTCCACTTCTATCACTGGGTGTCATCACAAAAGTATATGCTTTTTCAAAAAGTCACTTTTTTGGATTTTGTTTTGGGAAGAGGTTACACCCACCTTTCATCACTCCCTAAATACTCACCATTCATCAGTTGGTTTTCCTTGATTTGAGAACACTCTTTTTTGGATGCAAAGACTTTTATTCAGTTGTTGATTTCAATTGTTTTCACATATGGACATTTTTGTTCTCATGGTTATATTAGCGCACTTTTGTAATGTATGATTTATATGGTACATTTTTAAGCATGTAAAGGAGCATTGTCTTGCCTAAATATCATAATCTTTGTAACGGGGTTTTGAGGGCGCCCCCTAGTGTCTTTGGGGTCCCTAACCCTAGTTAACTCACTATGCCTGACAGGCGGATCCTGAGCCTCCGCTATATGGGAGCTGGGGTACATGTCTGCGGCAGTGCCTCCACCCAGTGGGGCATCCGGGGTAGGGATGTGGGGTCCCACTGGGAACATACTTGGTGCAATGAGATTGACACAGCCTAACTGGAACTAACTTTATATAGTAAGTAGCAAATGAACCAACATACATAGGAAAATACAATAGAGTAACACAGATAACAATGCAATGTGTATTTTCCTCACCCACCCACTAGCACACCTGCATCCCACCCCCTTATCTTCACCCTAATGTCCGTTGGTGCACATAGGAGAGTTGGGGCCCTTATAAGTCCTGCTCCGCAGGGTCACTGAAGCAGCCTGAGCTGTGCAATGTCCACTCTGGACCTCAGAGTCTTTACTGTGAGTGAGGAGACAGGTGCCCTGGGGTGATACAGGGAGAGGCTTGGCTTACCCTCACAATGCAATTTACCAGATCAGTCCGCTGCAGTCTCCTCTCATTGGATTCACCAGACGTCTGGACTCAGTGTTTGTCTTTGCCAGGGGTCCCTCTCTCAGCTGGTGTGGTCTTGAGTGAAGTAAATTCTCTCAGCAGGGTTCTATCTCTGTGCTGCAGTCTTTCACAGCTAGTCACATGTCCTTTCTCTGGCTGAGCATGTGGTAACTTCTAGAAGTCTTCCATGACCTCCTTCCTCAGAGCTGTGCAGGAAGTCCTCCCAGGACATTAATAGGTGATAAAGCCTGAGCAGAAGGATAAGAAGTCATCCAGAGCTGGTGTCTATCTCCCTCAGTCTTTCCTCACACACCACGTCCTGGTCACACTGTGATGATGCCACAATCATGTGACTGAAAAGGCCAAGTCTGCATACTGAGTCCATCTGCCATCTACTGGGCATTTCAGATAATACAGCCTGTGTAACTCTATTAGGGTTACATCTTCTTGAAAGATGCAGACTTTTTCCTGTACCACTGCTTGAAGAAGGTGTCTTCTAAAACTGGCAGTAGGTTTGGGAGTTGATTTTGAGTCCATCTTCAACCCGAAAATGTCTAATTAGCCCATCTTTAATAATAGCAGCGAATACCAGTATCCCACCTCCATCTTGCTGGCATCTGAGTGGAAGTCGAGCTCTGTGCCCACTACTGATCCAGCCACAGGCCCATCCATTTGGTCCGTTAAGAGTCACTCTCATCTCATCAGTCCATAAAACCCTTGAAAAATCTGCCTCAGATATTTCTTGGCCCAGTCTTGATGTTTCAGCTTATGTGTCTTATTCAGTGGTGGTTGGGTTTCAGCCTTCCTTACCTTGGCCATGTCTCTGAGCACTGAACAACTTGTACTTCGGCACACTCCAAGTAGGTTGCAGTTCTGGAATATGACAGCACTGGAGGGTAATGGGTTCCTGGTTGGTTCACGTTTGATTTTCTCAAATCTTTGGCAGTTAATTTACGTCTTTTTTTCAACACTTTTCTTAGTGACCCTGTTAACTATTTGCAACAAAACGTTTGATGGTTCTGTAATCACACTCCCAATTTCTTAGCAATTTCAAGAGTGTTGCATCTTTTTACAATTTTTGACTTTTCAGAGTCAGTTAAAGCTCTTTTGTGGCCCGTTTTGCCTGAGGAAAAGAAGCTGCCTAATAATTATGCACACCTTGATATAGGAGGTTGATCTTCATAAGCCACACCCTCCCTCATTACACAAATACACATCAGCTGATATGCTTAAATCCAATAAGCATTCAAGTTTATACAGCTTGGGGTTGGACAAATACTCACTTGCCAAATAATTGTGCACACAGTTTATTGCACATTAAATACTTCTCACCAAAGTGTCTCAACAGTTACTGGTTGCTAAGCAGGCCTTGACTATTTTAATTAAGTTATTCTTTAACTTAGCAGGCTCAGACAAAGTGTTAGCTCTCTGTCTTTTTTTCAGTTTGTGCAAAACCATATGCAATAGAAGCCTTTTTTTAATGACTGCACTAGGGATTATATGTGTCTGTGAGTCTCTTGCAATAAATGAATATTTTATGGGTAAAAGGAAGCCGGGCTTTTGTTTAATGGTTTCTCTACCAGCCACAGTATATATATGTTGCAGTAGGGAAGTGGTTATACCGGGATCATGGTTAGAGGTTGGAGGCTACAACCATGACCCAGGTATCAGTTTTTAGTGCCGGTTTTTACCCCTTTCACGTAAAAGTAATCTGAGTGGCTGGGCAGCCGCTGGAATACTTTTACGGTTGAGCAACTGGGAAGCCCAGTAATGATGCAACCGGTGGCATCCAGCTCCTGATTCACAGTGAGAGAAACTGATGTTGTTCTGTCCACTGTGTGACATCAGAACCTGGAAGCGACAATTATTTTGTCACTTCGGGTTCCGGCTCTTTGGCAGCATAGCCGATCAGACTGATCTGTGTCGGATCAGCTGTATTGAAGCCCAAATGAGAGATTGGGGGGCTAATAGACCCCCCCCAGCCATAAAGAGTACCTGTCACTGCTATTACTGTCACAAGGAATGTTTGCATTTCTTTTGACAGTAATAAAAGTGATCAAAATTTTGTTTTTTTAAAGAAACAGTGTAAAAAAATAAAAATAAAATATATATATTTTTTAAAGTGCCCCTGTACCCCCACGTTCACACGCAGTGGTGAACACACATGTGGGTCCCGCACCACACGTGAGGTATCACCGCGATTGTGAGTGAGAGCAATAATTCTAGCACCACACCTCCTGTGTAAATCTAAACTGGTAAGCTTCTAAAGCGTCACCTATGGATAATTTTAACATACTGTAGTTTATCGACATTCCATGAGCATGCACAATTTCAAAGCAAGACATGTTTGGTATCCATTTACTCAGTGTAACATCATCTTTCTTATTTTACTGGTTACTGGTTTAATTGGTATTATATTGTTTTTGGTATTAATTGGTATTATATTGTTTTGTGTATTTTTTCCTAAAAAATTGTGTTTGAAAAACCACTGTGCAAAAAACGTGTGACACAAACAATTGCAACACCCATCATTTTATTGTCTAGGGCCTTTGTTTAATAAAAAAAAAAAAAAAAACAATGTTTGGGGGTTCTAAGTGATTTTCGGGGAAAAAAATATATACATGTTACATATAGGAGAGAAGTATCAGAATAGGCTTGGGAAGCAAATGGTTAACCATGCCCCTTAAGCTCCTACCATAAGTAGTTTGACCACACCCACTTTTTGCCACTAACACACATCACAGAACACAGATCACTGGGAGGTATGATTAGGCTACCTGCCTACATAGTGTCTTAGTGCCATTCACAATGAATGGTAACGCAATGCAGCAAACCATGTAATGCCAATGATACCACAACACAAAAATGAATAGTCTCTTACGTTTGGGAAAGTAAGAAAAAAAAAAAGAAAACAGCTGACTTGGAGATGCCCTTTAATTATTGGACCAAAAGGAGGGAGAATGAGTACCTAGACCTGAGATTTTATTAGGTTAAAGCGGAGTTCCACCCTGGTTATACATTTTTTTATAAAAATACCCCCGGGACAGTCAGGGCTAGCACATTCCACAATGGCTAGCCTCTGATCTGTCCCGGGTTGCACTTACCTTTCAGGAGAAATACTTACCTTGAAATTGTCTTGTCCAGCGCTGCCATCTCAGGTGTGGGCAGCTTGAAGCCAGCGCGATCCTCTTCCGCGTCCTCTTCGGTCCTCTTCCTTCTTCTTCGATCCCACGATGCACTGCACCGGCCCCGACGTCACTTCCGGGTCGCACGCGTCATCCCTCCACAGCTTCTGGGCATGCCCAGAAGCTGTTTAGAAGGGAATGACGCGCGCGCCCCAGAACTGACGTCGGGGCCGGTGCAGGCGCAATGATTCCTGGGAGCGATGACGTTCAGCTCACAGGAATCATTGCAAAAGCCAGGAAGTGACGAATCGCCGTGGCCGCCGAGGGGAGGAAGAAGGAAGTAAGGTGAGTATATTTTCTCTAAAAGGTAAGTGGAAAAAAAAAAATTGCGATTATCCATTTGTTTTTCAGGTGACCGGGAGCGAGAAGATGGAGGTAAGTATAAATTTCGGGTGGAACTCCGCTTTAAATCTTGATTTTAGTGTTTATTGTTTTGCAAGTTTCGTTTTTAATATTGTTAGCATATTCTTTTGCAATGTTTGTTGTTTTATTTTCCGACTCCAAATAATAAAAAACACAATGAAGAGAAGTAGAAGGTAAGGCAATTTATTTATTTATTTTTTTCCAAAAAGTTTATTAAAGAACAATGAAGTATATAAACATCAATTATTCAGTCAAACATTGAACATAATGTAACAGAATAACGTAGGTTTAGGGAACAAATCAGCATTAATCGGTTGAGACAACAGTAATGTGAATTGTTAACTACTTGCCATCCGCGCTACAGCCTATATACGGCTGCAGCGCGGACTCGAATTTTCGGGAGGCCGTTTTTAAACGGCCTCCCAGTGACACGCCCCCCGCGCGCTCCCGCGAGCGCGCAGCGGGGAGAATCTGTGTCGGCCGTGTCCCTTGGACACGGCCGATCACAGATCGTGGTGAATGGCCAATCACAGCGGCCATTCACCACGTGATCGGATCATCCAATGAGAGATGATCTCATATGTAAACATATGAGATCATCTCTCATCGCCGTCGCTCCTTCCTCACACGGAGCCTGCAGTGTGAGGAAGGAGGGAGAGCTGCACAGCGCCAGGGACAAAGAGACATGTAATCAGGGCACTGATCACCAGTGCCCTGATTACTACAAGGTAAAAAACATACACAGTGCCCCCCCATCAGTGCCCACAGTGCCCGCCATCAGTGTCCCCATCAATGCCCACAATCAGTACCCATAGTGCTGCCAGTCAGTGCCCATCAGTGCCTGCTCATCTAGGCACTGATAAGCACTGACTGGCAGCACTATGGGCACTGAGTGTGGGCACTGATGGTGCTGCCCATCAGTGCTCATCAGTGCTGCCCATCAGTGCCACCCGTCATTGTCCATCAGTGCCATCCGCCAGTGCCCATCAGTGCCGCCTCTCAGTGCCCAGCAGTGCCGCCCGCCAGTGCCGCCTCTCAGTGCCCAGCAGTGCCACCTCTCAGTGCCCAGCAGTGCCACCTCTCAGTGCCTAGCAGTGCCACCTATCAGTGCTCATCAGTGCCGCCTATCAGTGCTCATCAGTGCCCCCTATCAGTGCCCCCTATCAGTGCCACCTATCAGTGCCGCCTATCAGTGCTCATCATTGCGGCATATTAGTACCTCCTCATCAGTGCCCATAAGTGCCACCTCATCAGTGCCCATAAGTGCCGCCTCATCAGTGCCCATCAGTGCAGCCTATCAGTGCCCATCAGTGCCGCCTCATCAGCGCCCTTCAGTGAAGGAGAAAAATTTATTTTCAAAATTTACTCACAGAAAATAAGAAAAACTTTTTTTTTTTTTCAAAATTTTCTGTCTTTATTCTTTTTTTTTGTAAAAAATAAAAAACCCAGAGATGATTAAATACCACCAAAAGAAAGCTCTATTTGTGTGAAAAAAATGATAAAAATTTCAAATGGGTACAGTGTAGCATGACCGCGCAATTGTCAGTCAAAGTGTGACAGCGCTGAAAGCTGAAAATTGGCCTGGATGGGAAGGGTGTTTAAGTGCACAGTAGGCAAGTGGTTAAATACATATAGTATTATCTAAGAAAAGATGTAAACGTTTAATTGGTCAGTAACATGAAGCGAGATATGAATGTGGGATAGTTATCCCGTAGATGGTTGCAATCAAAGTAGAGTGAAGCCAGTGTCATTAGATAAATATAGTTGCATATATACCAATTATACTGGTGTAATAGGGGATTAATCATTATAAACCTAATGCTAAAGTGTTGATTGGGGTAGAGGGAGGTCCCTATGGCCAGCATGAGGACCAAGAAAGGAAGAAAGAGAGAAGAGAAGAAAAGAGGAAGAGAGGATTGGGAAGGGGGGGAGGGGAGTCCGAGGGTAAAAGGGGTAAAGGGGGGAGATCACCTGGTATAGGCAGTAGTAGTACGTGACAGGTAATCTGATGTATTCTATCGTCTAATCCTCGTTCCTGTTGGTGATATTGTTGTACTCTTGTGAGTATTTGAAGATTATCCAATCTTTCCAAATTTTTGTGTATCTGGTTGGGGAATCAAGTACTGTGGATATGAGCTCTTCCATCATTGAGATTTTGTCAATTTGGGTAAGCCAAGCACGGAGGGATGGAGTTTTAGAGGTGCCCCATAGCCTCGGTATGCAAAGCTTGGCAGCGATTATCATGATCATGGGAAGAGATTTGAAATATCTGGGTGGAGAATTGGGTTGGTAATGGAGCAAAAATTGAGCTGGATGTAATTGTAGATCCTGTGATGTGACTTTGAGTATATATTCTTTGACCACATTCCAAAAAGGCAGTATCTGTGGGCATGACCACCAAAGATGCAGCATGTCAGCCTGAGGTTGTTTGCACCTCCAACATTCATCTGGGATATGTTTATTAAACTTGCTCAGCAATGAAGGGGTACGGTACCATTTAGTAAGTATTTTGTAGTTATTTTCTTGAATAGAAACATTAACCGATCCCTTCAAGACATTACGGAATATTTTTTCCCACTGAGGATCTCCTAAGGGGATTTCGGTGTCAGAGGACCAATCATCAGACAGTTTGTCCAATTTTATTGGGCAATTTCCCATAACAGGGAGTGTAACGTGGATAGCATGTGCTGTTGTGGTTGCTGGAGTGCACAAATTTGCTCAAATGTAGAGAGTAGGGTATTTTTAGAGTTCTTTTTCAAACGGGAAGTGACAAAATAATGGGGTTGAGTGTATTCCCATCTGGTCAAAGAGGAGGTATTTAGTTTTGTTTTTAGATCCTCAAAGTTGAGTAGTTTCCTGTATTGAAGAAGGTGGAAGATGCGTAATCCTATTTAGTTTTGTACTGTTTTAAAGGAGTGAGATGATTGACCCGGGAGGAAATTTAGGATTGTCTAGTATAGGTGTGAGAAGGCTGTTTTCTCTGATTAGCTTGTGTTTAGCATTAGTGGCGTGAAAGCAACGGATAGTGGGGCCAATCAAGGGATGCTTTTTCAGCGAATCCTGTAGATTGGCGTATGTAAGCCAAGGGATACATTGGATAGGTATAGAGGAGAATGATTCCTCTAATGCTACCCAATCCTTCCTGTGTTTTTGGGAATGCCAGTCTGTGATATGCAATAAGTGAGAAGCTTGGTAATATAGGTAAATATCTGGTATGCCCATGCCCCCCTTGGATTTGGGTCTCGAGCGTGTAAAGAACTTGATACGTGGTGCTTTATGTTGCCAAATGAATAATCTAATCGCTTTCTTGAGTGAGGAGAAAAAGTGTTGCGGTAATTGTATTGGGAGTGTTTGAAGAAGATACAGTAGACGTGGAAGAACATTCATTTTTATAATTTCTGCCCTGCCGAACCAAGAGAAATGGGCCTTGTTCCACTTCTTGAGATCTTTAAAAATTTTCTGGGATATGTAAAGGTAGTTTTTTGTGAAAATATCTTTGAGGTTAGTGTGGATTTCGATACCTAGATATGTAATGGCGTCAGGTTTCCATTAATAAGGGAAGGCTACAAAGCCGACTTGGTCCGAATCAATTAAAGAGGGTATGAATTTTAAGAGACGGTTGGCCAGAATTTTGGCAAAAATTTTGACGTCAACGTTTAGTAAAGAGATTGGCCTATAATTTTGAACTTGTGTTGGGTCCTTACCTGGTTTTGGTATAACCGATATGTGAGCTTCTAGTAGTTTGGAGTGATTGGAACTGGGATTATTGAGGCTGTTGAAGGTTTTCAAGAAGGGTGCTACTAAGATATCAGTAAAGGTTCTGTAGTAGGCCAGGGAAAATCCATCTGGGCCGGGACTTTTACCGGATTTCATTTGTTTAAGTACTAGTTTGAATTCGTCTAAAGTTAGTGGGACGTCAATGTTATCAGCTTGTTGTTTGTTGAGTGGTTTGAAACCATTTTGTTGAAGGTATTCTCTGATAATATCTGTTCATTGGCCATGGATTGTTTGTGGTTTTTGTTCAGGTGTAGGTTGTATAAAGATGTGTAGTATTGAGTGAAAGCTATGTCTGTGTTAGAGTGTCTTTTTTGCGTGTAGCATCCACTATAAGGTAATTTATATTTTTTTTCATTTTGGATAGAATAAGGGGGTTATAAATCCTATCAGGTTGTTTTCCCATCTGTGTCCCATTGGGGAGATTTCCCTTCACTTCCTGTCCCATAGCCAAAACAGAAAGTGAGAGGACATCCCTTGAAAGTGGGAGAATCCTGGTCTGTCACCAGGGACACAAGAACTAGTTTCCCCATTGGAAGATTTTTCCTCTGTTACTGTTCTGGTGACAACCCAAAATTTGGAATTTTCTTTTACTTTCCATTTCAATGACAACAGTAAACAAGACAAGGGGTGTGGGCATACCTCCCAATGTTTTGAGATGGGAACATAGGAAGCCTATTAGCAAAGTATGTAGGCATAGGACACTTCCACTGCCACACCCTTTAAAGGAGAATTATGCAAAAAAACTTAGTTAAACCCACAAGTTTTTATTTTTTATTTTTACCCCTACTATTTCCTTATACTGGCTTTTGACCAGGGCTTTTTCCCAGAGAATAGATGCAGGAACTCACCCTCCCCAGTCAACTCTACGCCCCCAACACTATCGTTCTGCTGGGAGAAAAGTAAAGCGAAGCCAAATGTGTGTATTGCTCAAGGCGTAAGAGCCACAGAGTACCACATTTAGGAGGGCATAACACACAAGGCCTGGGAAAGCGTACTCTGCAGTAATGAGGTTTGTGTATCACACAGGGCACAGAAAAAAAAAGAAAAATCAGTACAAGGAACAGTACTTACTTATCTCCCCCAATGTAATCTATTGCTCACCTCTGTGCCCCCCATTCACACCTCACCTCTGCAAACCTTGTACACAGTTCACTGCTTCCCCCTGTCTGCTCACCTCTTCTTCCCCCCGTCTGCAGTTCACCTCTTCTTCCCCCGTCTGCAGTTCACCTCTTCTTCCCCCCCATCTGCAGTTCACCTCTTCTTCACCCCGTCTGCAGTTCACCTCTTCTTCACCCCGTCGGCAGCTTACCACTTCTTCCACTTGTCCACAGCTCACCTCTTCTTTCCCTCGTACGAAGCTCAGGACTTCTTTCCCTTATCTGCAGATTACCACATCTTCCACCTGTCTGCAGTTTACCACATCTTCCCCCTATCTGCAGCTCACGACTTCTTCACCCATCTGCAGCTCATCACATCTTCCACCTGTCCGCAGCTTACTAACATCTTCCACCTGTCCGCAGCTTATCACTTCTTCCCCTTGCCTGCAGCTCATCACATCTTCCACCTGTCCGCAGCTTACTAACATCTTCCACCTGTCCGCAGCTTATCACTTCTTCCCCTTGTCTGCAGCTCATCACATCTTCCCCTTGTCTGCAGCTCATCACATCTTCCCCTTGTCCGCAGCTCATCACATCTTCCCCTTGTCTGCAGCTCATCACATCTTCCATTGGTCTGCAGCTTACCACATCTTCCACCTATCCGCAGCTCATCACATCTTCCTCCCGTCTGCAGTTTACCACATCTTCCACCTGTCCGCAGTTTACAACATCTTCCACCTGTCCGCAGCTCATCACATTTTCCATCTGTCTGCAGCTCATCACAACTTCCTGCTGTCCGCAGTTTACCACATCTTCCACCTGTCTGCAGTTTACAACATCTTCCACCTGTCCGCAGCTCATCACATTTTCCATCTGTCTGCAGCTCATCACAACTTCCTGCTGTCCGCAGTTTACCACATCTTCCACCTGTCCGCAATTTACCACTACTTCCCCTCGTCTGCAGATCATCACCTCTTCCACCTGTCCGCAGTTTACCACATCTTCCACCTGTCCGCAGTTTACCACATCTTCCACCTGTCCGCAATTTACCACATCTTCCTCCTGTCCGCAGTTTACCACTACTTCCCCTCGTCCGCAGATCATCACATCTTCCACCTGTCGGCAGTTTACCACATCTTCCACCTGTCCGCAGCTTACCACATCTTCCACCTGTCCGCAGCTTACCACATCTTCCACCTGTCCGCAGCTTACCACATCTTCCACCTGTCTTTTGAAAGATAAAAAGTGCATTTTATTTACATGTAGCACTACCCCCGTAGGAGCTGCTGATTAGACTATTGGGTCTACCTCCTGCCTACCAACCCTCAAACATGGCTCGAACCCTCCCTAGGCACAACTGACACAATATGAGTTAATAACACCAGAGGACTATTAAGGAGCAAAAATTGGCAGATATCACTTTAAATGAGAATAAATATCTGGTTACCTTTCTCCAGTAGCTCCCTGTGGCCCAGGTGCTACACCAAAGTTTACGTTTAGCTAAAACAACTTCACTGGGGTGCAATGAGAACAGCATACATTAGAATACAAATGGACTTCACAACATACTGCAGAAGACATCTAATGAACTGGAATTTAATAAAATTGGTAAGTCATGTAATTAATACAGCTACACAGGTCTACTTGTGTAGTTAAATGACACACAGGAGCCCTTCCCTTAAAGTTACTCTCTGTACACGTCCAATCACTTTACCATATAGGCCAGACTTATACGGACCCCACACACACAGTTTCTTTTCCCGGATGGATGTCTTCGCTAGCAAATGTTGGTGTACATCAATTTATAATCCAAGAGAGGTAATAGGCAGTTCTAGGAGGGACACAGTAAAGTTAAAGGCTCCAAACATGCACCTAATGTCTTGTCACACAGGGATGGGCGGCTCACTAGCGTTTCAAGTGTTGTATCCTGGCGTTTTATGCACTGGTACTCACTTGGTGATTTCTGTGAAGGTACACTAGGCCTCAAGTATGTGACAGAACATCAGCTACTGATATAGTACCACCCGGAGACACTTTCTCCCAACAGGGAATCAATTTATGGGCAGGTGCCCTTCTCACCAACCAGCCTCTTTCTTTAGGAGCTCTCCACCTCTGGTTTCTGTCACCAGCCGCGCTTGTGGTTAGATGTGGGCAACACCAGTCTCTGCAGAGCATCAATGGGTTCTCTGGGAAGGCTCCTTTACTGAAGATGAAATGCTTCCACTCAGTCACTTCAGGCCCAGGCTTCAGGCCTAGTCCGCAGCATCAGCCCACAGCACTTGCTTCCTTCTAGTTGTTGTGTGAGGAGACAAGAGACAGAGCCTGGCTCCTCCCTTCCTTTATAAAGCCTCCCCCAAAAGGCTGTGCGGTGAAGCAATGCACCCTGGTATTCCAACTGAATTGTGGGTATCGTAGTATAAAAGAACGTCTGATTAATATCACCAAGCTGCAGTGTGGCAGTTTGGCCACTAGAAACTTCTGATGAAAATCACCAAGCTGCAGTCCAGCAGCAGTCTTTTACAACTTGTATAAAGGGAAACCTCGCTACATACAATTTTGTAGACCAGACCAAAATGAGGGACAATTGAAGCGGAAAGAGGGACAGAGGGACTTTGTTCCAAATCAGGGAGAGTCCCTCAAAATCAAGGACAATTGAGAGTTATGGGTGTGGGGGGCTGTCAAGGGACACAGACCGCAATAAAAACCTGACAGGTGTTCTAACCTCTTTCCACTCTGTCCAAAACTGAAAAACACAGAAATGGCTGGAACTCCGCTTTAAGGCCAAAGTAGCAGAGTTGGAATAATTCTCCCATTCAGCTGCACTACTTCTGCCTAAAGTTTAAAATTCTCATCACAATTCTTTGCAATTCTAAAGTGTGAGATGTGCTCAGGTGTGACCATACAGAAAATGGAATATGTAAATATAAATAAAGTGCAAAGTGTAAATAAGTCCATTCCCGGGACAATGTAATTTACCCAGGACAGGCTCCTGTTTGCAGGTGTAACGTTAAAAAACTCTACCCCGTGAAAATTCCCTACCCTCGTCACTTCCTGGGCACGTACGTCATTAAACAGCTGAGCAGCTTCCCACTGCACATGCTCACAGCTGCAGGGGGTAGAGAATTTTCATGGGGTAGTACTTTTTAACGTTACACAGTGTCATATATCAGCTGTTGCCGCGTGTCCCACTACGCATGCTCAGCCAGTACATGTAATCATCTCCGCTCCAACCCTGAGATTTCCCTGCGGGCGCCCGTCATTCATCTGCAGGTGCGGCGTCCCACATGATCTCGGCTCCGTGATTTATATTTTCATAGACCCGCTGCCGCTTTTACATTTTGGAGCCGAGATCAGGGAAGTCTGACTGGTTGGAGCAGAGATAATTTAATGTTGGAGCGGAGATGATTAAATGTACGCGTGGCAACAGCTGATGCGGTGTAACATTAAAAAACACTACCCCGTGAAAATTCCCTACCCTCCGCAGCTGTGAGCATGCGCAGTGGGAAGCGGCTCAGCTGTTGAATGACGTATGTGCACAGGAAGTGACGAGGGTAGGGAATTTCATGGGTAGGGTTTTTTCACGGAACACCGGGACTGTCCCTGCAAAAAGGGGACAGTTGGCAAGTATGCTATTAATAGGAAAGCAAGGGGACTACTAGCAGGAACACCAGGGATTTCACACAAAGGAAGCAATACAAAGAGAAGAGGATACTTTCTCATACAATTACATGGTACAGCAGGCAAATATAGGGAATATGAAGTTTTGGGGTAATAAACACTTTAACCACTTGCCGACCACCGCAAGTACATATACTGCGGCGGTCAGCCCCGTGCAGGCAAAGTGAGGTACTGGTACGTCACTCGCCTGTGAGCCAATAGGGGGCGAGCGCGCTCCGCCAGTGGCGCGCTCCCGCCCCCGCTCGTTCACGGACACCTCCGCGCGAGTGACTGGCGGACCCGATGTCTGCCGGTCATTCGCGATCGTCAGTTACAGAGGGAGAAAGGCAGCCGGCTAATGTAAACAAAGCCGCCTGTCATTCTCCCTTGTGTAACAGCAGAGATCATACGGTCCTGCTATGTAGGCACGTTGATCTCTGCTGTTACACACACAGCCACATCCCTGCACAGTAAGAATCACGCCCCTAGGGACACACTTAACCCCTCCTTCTCCAATAAAGTTAACCGCTTCCCTGCCAGTGTCATTTTTACACTAACAGTGCATATGTATAGCACTGATTGCTGTAGTAATGTCACTGGTACCCCCAAAAGTGTCAAAAATGTCAGTCAAGGGTCCGATCTGTCCGCCGCAATGCCGCAGTCCCTCAAACAAAATCGCAGATCGCCGCCATTATTCGTTAAAAAAAAAAACAACAAAAATGACAAAAATCTTTCCCGTAGTTAGTAAACGCAATAACTTTTGCGCAAACAAAAATCAAAATACGCTTATTGCGATTTTTTTTACCAAACATAGGTAGCAGAAAACAAATTGGCCAAAAATGTTAAAAAGTTTTGATTTTTACTTTTTTTTTGAGGAATTTCATATAAATAAAATGTGAAAAATATTGTTATTTTTTCAAAATTTACGCTTTTTTTTGTTTATAGCGCATGATCAAAAAATCGCACAGGTGATCAAATACCACCAAAAGAAAGCTCAAATTAGTTTAGGTACAGCGTTGCACGACCGCGCAATTGTCCGTTAAAGTCACGCAGTGCCGAATCGCAAAATAGGGCCTGGTCAGGAAGGGGGTAAAATCTTCCGGGGCTTAAGTGGTTAATACAGCTCCCTATATCAGTAGTGCTTTGTGTATAGAGCGCACTCTCATATAGAAACATGCTGAGGAGAGGGATCCTCCATATCTAGATGCAAACTGATTATTTCTATGCTAGATTCAGGCAAATTGAATTTAAGTTTGGATTTGTTTTACATTTCATTTGACGTGTGCTATTTTCTGTTAGCTGTGGTTGCCGAGCAACAGGAAGGACTTGTGAGTGCAGAGCACTGTGGGTAGATGAAAACGAGGCTTGGTACGCGGAAAGAGCGAAATGCGATATTGTGAGCAATTAGTAGGAGAGTGAAGGACTTGTCAGACAGTGCGCACCATCAATTTATGGTGCCAACTGTGTGGGCGGAGAGCGAGGAGGGACGCTAATTGGTGTATATTATTAGCTACGGAAAAGCGATTGGTCAGACTTATGTACCTCATACCGGAAGTAGGAAGAGTATAATAGAGTGTGTCTGCAGGGAGGGGGAGGGAGCACAGTGACAGCCAGTTTTGAAGAGGTCTGCTTCTAGAGGACAGCATGGACGGCAAGAGGGCCACAGGGTGAGGGAGATACTACACCCACCAACCTGCTGCTCTGCTTTTACATGGCATGCTAAGCTTGCTGCACTCTGCTGTCCTATCACTGCTCCAGGGTGAAGGTGACACACTGACAGGGGATCAGCAGGTTTCATACAAACTGTCGTAGACACACGATCATACATAGAGACGTCACAAGTGTACACACAGAAATAGAAAAGGACATAAGCAGTACATACACAATAATATAAAGAGGCTTAGTAATTGCACACACAATAGTGTATAGAGACATAACGAGTGCCCACACAAAAATAAAAAGAGACATAGGCAGTGCATACACAATAATATAAAGAGGCTTAGTAATTGCACACACAAAAATATACAGAGACATGATGAGTGCCCTCAAAATAATAAAAAGAGACATAAGGAGTGCATATGCAATAATATAAGGAGACATAACGAATGCATACGCAGTAATACAAAGAGTCATAGCGAATGCACATGCAATAATATAAAGAGACCTAATGAGCATACATATATTATTATGAATAAACATAATGAGTGCACACACAATAATTTATAGATACTTAACAAGTGCACTCACAATCCTATATAGCGACATAACAAGTGCACACATAATATAAATAGACATAAGGAGTGCATATGCAATAATATAAAGAGACCTATTGAGTGCACACACAATAGTATGCAGAGACATAGCAAGTGAATACACAATAATATAAAGAGACATAACGAATGCACACACAATAATATAAAGAGACATAATGAGAGCAGAAACAATAATAGAAAGAGACATAACAAGCGCACACAGTAATATAAAGAGACATAAAATGTGCACACACAATAATATAAAGCGTCATAATGAGTGCACACGCAAATATATATAGATGCATAACAAGTGCACTCACAATCATACATAGCGACATAACAAGTGCACACATAATATAAATAGAAATAAGGAGTGCATATGCAATAATATAAAGAGACATAATTAGAGCAGAAACAATAATGGAAAGAGACATAACAAGCGCACACAGTAATATAAAGAGACATAACGAGTGCACACACAATAATATAAAGAGACCTAATGAGCATACATATATTATTATGAATAAACATAATGAGTGCACACACAATAATTTATAGATACATAACAAGTGCACTCACAATCATACATAGCGACATAACAAGTGCACACATAATATAAATAGACATAAGGAGTGCATATGCAATAATATAAAGAGACCTATTGATTGCACACACAATAGTAAGGAGAGACATAGCAAGTGTATACACGATAATATAAAGAGACATAAGGAATGCACACACAATAATATAAAGAGACATAATTAGAGCAGAAACAATAATAGAAAGAGACATAACAAGCGCACACAGTAATATAAAGAGACATAAAATGTGCACACACAATAATATAAAGCGTCATAATGAGTGCACACGCAATAATATATAGATACATAACAAGTGCACTCACAATCATACATAGCGACATAACAAGTGCACACACAATAATACAAATCAACATAAGGAGTGCATATGCAATAATATAAAGAGACCTAACCAATCCACATACAATGATATAAAGAGGCATAACAAGTGCACACACAGTAATATAAAGACATAAGGAGTGCACAAACAATATAAAGAGGCATAATGAGTGCATTCACAATAATATAAAAAGACATATTGAGTGAGCACACAATAGTAAAAATAGACATAGTGAGTGCACACACAATATTATAGAGACCTACCAATTGCACACACCATATACAGAGAAATAGGAGTCCACACAATAAAAAGCCATAAAGATGAGCTTCAAGTCAACCCACCTGAGCAACCCTACCAGGAAGCTGTAACTCGACTAAAGCCCCGTACACATGCACAGATTGTTGGCCAACTGATCGGCCGTCTTTTGTCCAGTGTTGTTTGCTGGTTGAAATATGCTCTAGACTTGCACTGGACTTTTGTTGGCCAACAAAAACCAACTTCAGAAGTGATGTCATGTTCTGGTTGACTTTCCGTGTGTTTTTTCTTCTCTGAGCATGCCCAGTCTTGCTCATCTGATTTTTGTCTGCCGAAATCTGTACTGACTGAGGAACAATTAATGTACAGTATGACCGACAACCAACTGCGAATTTTCGGCCGAAAAAAATCTGGTGTGCATGCTATAAAATTTTTGTTGGCCAACAAAAATTTTATAGCATGCACACCAGATTTTTTTCGGCCGAAAATTCGCAGTTGGTTGTCGGTCATACTAACAAGCCTGCAATCGGCAGATCGGACGTTGGCCAACAATTTACGGCCAACAATCTGTGCGTGTGTACGGGGCTTTAGCCAATGATCTGCAGCCGGGGCAATTTCCCACCCTGCTACCACAAGTACACAGAGGGTCTTTATACATGAGGCAGGGAATGCCTCAGCTGTTTATGAATAGCCCAGTACAGTTACAGCTTCCCGGGTGGGGCTTGCTCAGGTGGATTTGGACTAGGATCCAAACATGTCCAACTTCATCCCCAAGAAAGAGGTATAGCAAATATACCCACAATAATATAGAGACAATAATAGGGGGAATTGAATAACGTCCTAATGTTAATTCTCTGGTGGTATGGGCCTTTGAAATGGCCTGTGCTAGAGTAAAAAAAATCCCTGCCTCCCACTTCGGTAGCTTAATTGACACGTTAAGCAGTTTCAGATAGATATTACTGATCCAAATTCAGAAACAATTACCCCCGATTTGTAAATAACAAAACTGAAGGCAATTGAAACCAACTGTAACTTGGCCTACAGAGACAGGCAGAGTCCCTGTACACTGTGTAGCAGACAGCATGTTTCCTCCTCCCTTTACCGACCGTCGCTAGCTGTTAAAGTGGAATTCAACCCGTCGATTTAACTGTTTCCCAATGTAGTTACATTCAAAGCATGGCATTAATGATAACTGATCGGTTGCCTGTGCTGTCAATCGAACTTTCAAGCCATTAAAGTGAGGCTAACAGGACAGCTTCCTTGACTGTAAAGAATTGGAGGGTCTAGTTCCCCTTTAGGGATGCTCTCGGCTTAACAGTCAACAGCCTCTTACAAATCTATATAGATAGCACATTTTTTTGCAACAATTTATAAAGACAAAACAAATATAAAATAACATATCAAATCTAAAGAAATATGGAAGTGCACTCACAATAATTTAAAAAGACCTAGCAAATGCACATATATACACTGCTCAAAAAAAATTTAAAGGAACACTTTTTAACCACTTAAGCCCCGGAGGATTTGGCTGCTAAAGGACCAGGGGTTTTTTTGCGCTTTTTTACTGCGTGACTTTAACGGACAATTGGGTGGTCGTGCGACGCTGTACCTAAACGAATTTGACGTCCTTTTTTTCCCACAAACAGAGCTTTCTTTTGGTGGTATTTGATCACCTGTGCGATTTTTTGATCACGCGCTATAAACAAAAAAAGAGCGTAAATTTTGCAAAAATAACAATATTTTTCACATTTTTTTATATGAAATTCCCCAAAAAAAAAGTAAAAATCTAAATTTTTTAACATTTTTCGGCCAATTTGTTTTATGCTACCTATGTTTGGTAAAAAAAATCGCAAAAGTTATCGCGTTTACTAACAAAGGGAAAGATTTTTGTCATTTTTGTTTTTTTTTTTTTAACGCGTAATGGCGGCGATCTGCGATTTTTTTTTCGGTACTGCGACATTGCGGCGGACAGATCGGACCCTTGACTGACATTTTTGACACTTTTGGGGTTACCAGTGACATTACTGCAGTAATCAGTGCTATACATATGCACTGTTACTGCAAAAATGACACTGGCAGGGAAGGGGTTAACTTTATTGGACAGGGAGGGGTTAAGTGTGTCCTAGGGGCGTGATTCTAACTGTGTAGGGACATTCCTATTGGTGTAAAAGCAAAGATCCACCGTTCTACATAGTAGAACGGACAGATCTTCACTTTTACACAGGGAGAACTGACAGGCAGCTTGTTTACACAAGCTGCTCTGTCTTTCTCCCTTCACAGGAGCGATCGCAGTGTGACTGGCGGACATCGAGTCCGCCGGTCACACGCACTGACTTGCCTGTGAACGAGCCGCGGCGGGCGCGCGCCTCGGCGGGCGCGCGCCCGCCCGCGATAGGCTCGCAAGTCAGTGACAGGCGAGTGACGTACCGATACGTCACTCTGCTTGGCCGGGGCTGACCGCCGCAGTATATAGTCGTGCGGCGGTCGGCAACCGGTTAATCAGAGTATAGCATCACATCAAATAAACTTCTGGGATATTGATCTGGTTAGTTAAGTAGCAGAGGGGGTTGTTAATTGTTTTCAGCTGCTTGAAATTAATGAAATTACCAAGAGGTGCACTAGATGGGCAACAATGAGATGATCTCCAAAACAGGAATGGTTTTAGGTGGAGGCCACTGGCATTTTTTCTCTACTCTTTTCTGACTGTTTTTCACTAGTTTTGCATTTGGCTAGGTTCAGTGTCACTACTGGTAGCATGAGGAGATACCCGGACCCTATAGAGGTTGCACAGGCAGTCCAACTCCTCCAGGATGGCACATTAATATGTAACATTGCCAGAAAGTTTGCTGTGTCTCCCAGTACACTCTCAAGAGCATGGAGAAGATTCCAGGAGAGCTAGAAGGTCCTTAACCCATAAGCAGGACTGTTACCTGGCCCCCTGGCCCCAAGGAGAAACCAGATGAGCACCGACAGAGCCCTACAAAATGACCTCCAGCAGGCCACTGGTGTGAATGTCTCTGGCCAAACATTCAAAAACAGACTTCATGAGGGTGGCCTGAGGGCCCGACGTCCTTTAGTAGGCTCTGTGCTCACTGTCCTGCACCGCAGAGCTCAATTGGAATTTAGCATTGAACACCAGAATTGGCAGGTCCAACACTGATGCCCTGTGCTTTTCATAGATGAGAGCAGGTTTACCCTGAGCATATGTGACAGATGTGAACGGGTCTGGAGAAGCCATGGAGAACCTTATGCTGCCTGTAAGATATTTAGGCAGGATCGGTTTGGTGGTGGGTCAGTGATGGTCTGGGAGGCAAATCCATGGATGGATGCACAGACCTCTACAGGCTAGACAATGGCACTCTGACTGCCATTAGATATTGGGATGAAATCCTTGGACCCGTTGTCAGATCCTACACTGGTGCTGTGGTCCTGGGTTCCTCCTGGTGCACAACAAAAGCCGGCCTTGTGTGGTGAGAGTATGCAGCCAGTTCCTGGAGGATGAAGGAATTGATACCATTAAATGGCCCCCATGCTCTCCTGATCTAAATCCAATAGAACACCTCTGGGATATGTTTCGGTCTATCCGATGCTGCCAGGTTGTACCTCAGTCTGGTGAGGAGCTCAGTGATCCCCTGGGAGGAAATACTCCAGGACACCATCCATCATCTAGTTAGGAGCATGCCCCAACGTTGTCAGGCATGCATACAAGCACATGGGGGACATACAAACTACTGACTACCATTTTGACTTGCTGCAATGAAATTTCAGCAAAATGGACTAGCCTGCTGCATAATTTTTTCACTTTCATTTTCGGGGTGTCTTTGGATTCATCCCTCTGTAGGTTGATAGTTTTAATTTCCAACAAATGATGTGGCAACCTTTTGTTCCCAACATATTACCCGGTCCATATCAGTATAGATATCCAGCATGATATTTTTCCCCATTGAGATCTGATGTGTTTTCAAAGTGTTCCTTGAATTTTTTTTGAGCATCTTTATCTAATGACTGTGGCCTCATCTGTTTGTTTACATCCAGAACTGCAACTGGCTCTCCTGGCAATGCCTCCACATTACAGGCCCAATGACTACTATGAGGCTGTGTTCTGAGGCAAGAGATGAAGAAAGACTAAGGCGTCTATGGGGCTGTAATGCACAGATGTGGCCACTACTGCTTTTTTTTTTTTCTTTTTTGGCCCCCCTGACTACATAATAATTATTAATAGCAAGGCTTCAGTTGGGCTCTTCAGGCATTATTTTTGGGGTATGCATAACCAACCCATGCTGTGTGTGTGTCTATAGACACACTCAGGCCAGTTCAAGGGCACATCTAAATAGGGGCTGTCTCAGCATAAGGTCCACTTGTAAGAAGAAGGGGTGGAGAGCACTGGTGGGGGTCTCCAGAAGAGGAGGTAAATAACTGCTCTATGCAATATCATTTCACGGAGCAGGTAAATTGAAAAAATTGTCCTTACAACCACTTTAACCACTTAAGCCCGGAAGATTCTACCCCCTTCCTGACCAGGGCTTTTTTTGCGATTCGGCACTGCATGACTTTAACGGACAATTGCGCAGTCGTGCGACGCTGTCCCTAAACAAATTTGACGTCCTTTTTTCCCCACAAACAGAGCTTTGTTTTGGTGGTATTTGATCACCTGTGCGATTTTTACTTTTTTGCGCTAAACAAAAAAAAGAGCGTCAATTTTGCAAAAATAACAATATTTTTCACATTTTTTTTATATGAAATTCCCCCAAAAAAAAATGTAAAAATCTAAATTTTTTAACATTTTTGGCCGATTTGTTTTCTGCTACATATGTTTGGTAAAAAAAAATCGCAAAAAGCGTATTTTGATTGGTTTGCGCAAAAGCTATTGCGTTTACTAACTAAGGGAAAGATTTCTGTCATTTTTGGTGTTTTTTTTTTAACGCATAATGGCGGCGATCTGCGTTTTTTTTTTTGCGGTACTGCGACATTGCGGCGGACAAATCGGACCCTTGACTGACATTTTTGACACTTTTGGGGTTACCAGTGACATTACTGCAGTAATCAGTGTTATACATATGCACTGTTACTGCAAAATGACACTGGCAGGGAAGGGGTTAACTTTACTGGGGAAGAAGTGGTTAAGTGTGTCCCTAGGGGCGTGCTTCTTACTGTGATTGGACATGGCTACTGGTGTAGGAACAGTGATCAACAGTCCTACATAGTAGAACCGTATGATCACCATTCCTACACAGGGGAGAATGACAGGCGGCTTGTTTACATCAGCCGCCTGCCTTTCTCCCTTAACGGCGGACGATCGCGAGTGACCGGCGGACCCGATGTCACACGCACGGACTTCCCAGGGAACGAGCCGGGGCGGGCGCGCGCCTCCGCGGGCGCGTGCTCGCCCGCTATTGACTCACAAGGAAGTGACAGGCTAGTGACGTACCGGTACGTCACTTTGCCTGGCCGGGGCTGACTGCCGCAGTATATGTACTTGCGGCGGTCGGCAACCGGTTAAGTATTGCTGCCAGAGTTGCTTTTTTAAAGCAGCTGTGATGTCTATATCCACTAAATAAAAAAGTTGTTTGCAGTCAGGCATTATTGCTTTATGATTCACTGTCCTGGAGTCCGTACTGAAGTCAGGCTATAATTTGGCTTTCTAATCTGCATGCTTGTTTCTGGTTAGTAACGAAGGCCTGTGTCATACAGCTTCAGCTTGTCTAAGAGCAATGTGAACAGCAAGCTTTGACAAATCAGTGGCAGAGCTTTCCGCAAGCTTCTTTGAAGCTTTTAAGGTACCATTCAGCTACAGGTTGTATATGATAAATACAGGTCCTAATGGGAGTGCTGATTGCCGCTTAAAATAGGCTGCTAGCACTTCTTGAAGCTTGTTCAAAGCTTACTGAAGCCTGCTAGCATGTGAAGTC
>NC_138769.1:69545338-69823426 GCF_965119305.1 Pelophylax lessonae
TATAAACAAAAAAAAAGCGACAATTTTGCAAAAATAACAATATTTTTCACATTTTTTTATATGAAATTCCCCAAAAAAATGTAAAAATCAAATTTTTTTAACATTTTAGGCCAATTTGTTTTCTGCTACATATGTTTGGTAAAAAAAATCGCAAAAAGCGTATTTTGATTGGTTTGCACAAAAGTTATTGTGTTTACTAACTTAGGGAAAGATTTTTGTCATTTTTATTGTTTTTTTTTAAACGAGGAATTAGCGGCGATCTTTTTTTTTTTTTTTTTTTTGCGGGACTGCGACATTGCGGCGGACAGATCGGACCCTTGATTGACATTTTTTACACTTTTGGGGGTACCAGTGACATCACTACAGTAATCAGTGACATATGCACTGTTACTGTAAAAATGACACTGCGAGGGAAGGGGTTAACTTTATTGGAGAGGGAGGGGTTAAGTGTGTCCCTAGGGGCGTGTTTCTTACTGTGATTGGATGTGGCTGTGTGTGTAACAGCACCGATCAACGGTCCTACATAGCAGGACCGAGTGATCTGTGCTTTTACACAGGGAAGAATGACAGGCGGCTTGCATTAGCCACCTGCCTTTCTCCCTCTCCACCCGACGATCGCTCCCAGGCTAGTGACGTACTGGTACGTCACTTTGCCTGGGAGGGGCTGACCGCCGCCGTATATAGACGGGCGGCGGTCGGCAAGTGGTTAACTGCTCTGGCCCCTGACTTTGGAACATCCTGACATCTGCGACATTGATTTCCTTCTCAGCTACAAATCGCATCTCAAAATTCTTTTTAAACTAGCATCATCTGTTTGACTTAATTGATTTGATTTGTAATTTAAGGGTTATGTAATGTATTTTATTTACTTTTTTGTTGCTTTGTTTTTATCTTTGTAAGGTGACCTTGGATGTTCTGAAAGGCGCCTGTAAATAAAATGTATTAATAATAATACGGTAATATTATTATGTGCAAGGCCCCCTTTTACATGGTTGACCCATCAGTCTAGTTTTGATCCGTGATTAAACAGTTTAAAAACAGACTGCAATTTACCCTATGGTAGATGTAGGTAAATTCTGAAAAAGTTTACATATTTGCCCATTCAGATACTTTGAACTGAATGCAACAAGTTACTGTATGTGGGCGAATATCGGCAGATGCATGGCCACTTACATCCGGATGCCCATAGGGATTATATGGGTCATCTCATAAAATTCAGAAGCTGCTATTTTGGACCGCCTTCTTATGACTGCCAATTGTCTGACGGTGCTTTTCTTCTGTACTTAGGCTTGGTTCGCACTGTTCACAGCATGTGAATTGCACAGGGACCGTACCGGATTCCAGTGCAATTCACGTGCGTTCATTTTGAATGGACTCAAATCGCACTGCATCGCATCAAAGAAGTGCATGCAACTTTTTTGGAACTGCATCAAACCGGATTGCATGGTCTTTTTGTACCATATGATCATGTGCAGTTAAAAGCACTACATTTGTGACCTTCGTTTTGGGTGTCATTAACTTTATATTGACACCCGCAGCAGATGGCAAGGGCAGTGCGATTACCATACGGGGCTGGAAACGTGCACGGATCGGGCTGCTTTCCTTACCGCATAAGCTCTGCAGGGAAAGTCAGCGTAAAGTCAAAACTTTTGATCTGCTTACTTCTGATCAAGACAACCAGGGAACTATGATTTTCATGATTTCCATTCCTGGTGCCGATCAATGACTGCATACTGTACATGTGATAGTATGCACCCATGCTGGTGCCAAGAAAGTGATTTTGCAGGAAGAAAAGTTAAAGTGGTTGTAAACCTCAGACATGAAATTTGAACAAAGCATATGCCTCTATAGTGTGTACTTGTCTCAATCCAGAGCACTGAGTGTCATTTCTGTCTGCTTCTTTGTTCTTCTGCTATCAGCATCAACCATTTCTGACAAGTTTTCTTGACACCAAGAGAAAGAAGGTGACAGGGGAGGGAACTTCAGCAGATTGACAGCCTAAAGGTACTCCTTGTGGAGGGATCTGGGGGTCTAAAAGACCCCAAACCCCTCCTCGGCACTGAAAAGCATTCAAAACGCCAAGTTTGGCTGTTTTGAATGCTGTCTGTTTTTTTAATTCGGCGCCGAGTACCAGGAAGTGATGTCATGTCAGGGATACCGGCTTTCACGGGGACACCTCTTCATGATACACCGGTCTTCTCTTCGGCGGTGGAGGTGGGATGCCTGGGTCCCTCGGTGGGACGGGAGACCCGGGTGAACCGTGGAAGGCGGCGGGAGAGGGGGGGAACGTCCCCTCCCGCTACTTGTAATGACAGCCGAGCGGTTGTCATTACAAGTCAGCCAATCGTCGGCTATAGACACCGGTACCGGGGTGATGCCTCTAGCTGCAGGCATCACTTCAGGACATTGCAATATCGGCAATATTGGTAACCCCAGGGGCCGATTCCAATATATCGGGGAAAGTGCATATCGGCCCCCGATATATCGGTGTTGCCGATAATCGGTCGATCTCTAATTTTAATATAGCTTTTCATGTGACAACACTGAAAAAATGACACTTTGCTACAATGTAAATGTGTGAGTGTACAGCTTGTATAACTGTGTAAATTTGCTGTCCCCTTAAAATAACTCACACAGTTATTAATGTCTAAACCGCTGGCAACAAAAGTGAGTACACCCTTCAGTGAAAATGTCCATATTGGGCCCAAAGTGTCAATATTATGTGTGCCCACCATTATTTTCCAGCACTGCCTTAACCCTATTGGGCATTGAGTTCACCAGAGCTTTGCATGTTGCCACTGGAGTCCTCTTCCACTCCTCCATGACTACATCACGGAGCTGGTGGATGTTGGAGACCTTGCATTCCTCCACTTTCCGTTTGAGGATGCCCCACAGATGCTCAATAGGGTTTAGGTCTGGAGACATGCTTGGCCAGTTCATGATCTTTACTCTCAGCTTCTTTAGCAAGGCAGTGGTCATCTTGGAGGTCTTTGGGGTCGTTATCATGTTGGAATACTCCCCTGCGGCCCAGTCCCTGAAAGGAGGGGGATCATGCTCTGCTTCAGTATGTCACAGTACATGTTGGCATTCATGGTTCCTTCAATGAACTGTCATTCCCCAGTGCTGGCAGCTCTCATGCAGCCACAGGCCATGACACTCCCACCACCATGCTTGACTGTAGGCAAGACATTCTTGTCTTTGAACTCGTTACCTGGTTGCTGCCACACACGCTTGACACCATCTGAATCTAATAAGTTTATCTTGGTCTCATCAGACCACAGGACATGGTTCCAGTAATCCATGTCCTTAGTCTGCTTATCTTCAGCAAACTTTTTTTCGGGATATCTTGTGCATCATCTTTAGAAGAGGCTTCCTTCTGGGATGACGGCCATGCAGACCAATTTAATGCAGGGTGCAGCGTATGGTCTGAGCACTGACAGGCTGACCCCCCACCCCTTCAACCTCTGCAGCAATGCTGGCAGCACTCATACGTCTATTTCCCAAAGTCAAAGTCTGGATATGACGCTGAGCACGTGCACTCAACTTCTTTGATCAACCATGGCTAGACCTGTTCTGAGTGGAACCTGTCCTGTTAAACCGCTGTATGGTCTTGGCCACCATGTTGCAGCTCAGTTTCAGGGTCTTAGCAATCTTCTTATAGCCTAGGCCATCTTTATGTAGAACAACTATTCTTTTTTCAGATCCTCAGAGAGTTCTTTGCCATGAGGTGCCATGTTTAACTTCCAGTGACCGGTATGAGAGTAAGAGCAATAACACCAAATTTACACACCTGCTCCCCATTCACGCCTGAGACCTTGTAAAATGAACGAGTCACATGACACGTGGGGCGGGGGCGCTCCGTGATGTCGTCATGGAGGAGTAGAAAAGGACTCCAGTGGCAACCTGTGAAGCTCTGGTGAACTCCATGCCCAATAGGGTTAAGGCAGTGCTGGAAAATAATGGTGGCCACACACAATATTGACACTTTGGGCCCAATTTGGACATTTTCCCTTAGGGGTGTACTCACTTTTGTTGCCAGCGGTTTATACATTAATGGCTGTGTGTTGAGTTATTTTGATAGGACAGCAAATTTACACTGTTATACAAGCTGTACACCCACTATTTTACATTGTAGCAAAGTGTCATTTCTTCAGTGTTGTCACATGAAAAGATATAATAAAATATTTACAAAAATGTGAGGGGTGTACTAACTTTTGTGTGATACTGTACTTTAACTGTAAGTGTTAATGCCCATGTGACCTTGCCCTTATTGTTTCTTTAACCCTTTCACTACCAGAGCGTTTTTGTTTTTATGTAAATTTTTAAGTTTTTAGTTTTTCACACGTATGATAAAATGTACATTTGCACATAAAACCACAAAACATTATATATTTTCTGAAAACCGAGAAAAAAATGATGTCAGTACAAATGTTTATCAAACTTTAATTTTATAACTGTAAAATATAAAAGATGATACGACTACGATATCCAAAATTTTCCGAACGTGATGCTTTCAGAACCTTAATGGAATATCAATTTGGAGTTAACCATCAATAATGGCCTTTGAATTTATTCCTCTAATTCTGACGTGTGGCGGTACCTAGTACGTGTTGTACCATAATCATTTATGTACCCTTGTTCACCATATGTTCATGTTTGTTTTTGTATGTGCATCCATGTCTTTCTCCTTATGTCAGGGTGCTAGGTGTAATCCTGAACTCTGACCTGTCCTTTCAGCCTCAAATCCAATCACTGTCCAAATCTTGTCGACTTCACCTCCATAACCTCTCCAAAATACGCCCCTTTTTAACCGTTGAAACCACTAAGAAACCTATTCACTCCCTTGTTATCTCTTGCCTTTACTATTGCAAGTCCCTCCTCATAGGCCTACCTCTTCAAGGCTATCCCCTCTTCAGCCCATCGTGAATACTGCTGTCAGACTCATCCACCTTACCAACCGCTCAGTGTCCACCAACCCCTCCACTGGCTTTTCATTGCCCAATGAATAAAATTAAAAATATTAGCAGCATACAAAGCCATTTACAACTCTGCATAGAGCTACATCACCAATCTTGCCTCCAAATATCATTCAAATCGTCCTCTCAGCTCCTCCCAAGACCTCCTACTCTTTGGCTTTCTTGTTTACTCCTCCCATGGTCATCTCAAGGACTTTTCCAGAGCCTCTCCCATCCTTTGGAACTCCCTACCCCTATCTGGCCGGCTATTTCCTATTCTGTCTATTATTAGGCGATCCCTGAAAAATCATATCTTTAGGAAAGCCTATCCTGCCATCAGCTAAGAACCAAATGTTTTTTTCTCCCGTTAGTTCATCTCTCACAGTTACTACCTTTTGTTCCACTAGCCCCTCCCTATTAGATTGCAATCTCCCAGGAGCAAGGCCCTCCTAACCCTCTTGTTTTGAATTGTATTGTTGCTGTATTGTCCCCTTTTATATTGTAAAGCACTGCACAATCTGTTGGCGCTATATAAATCCTGTATTATAATAATAATAATAATATGTGGGAGCCGACAGCGTTTTTTTTAAACATATTTATTTTTATAAATTTTCATTTTTTTTTAAAACACTTTTTTTTCATCTAACTTTATTACTATCACAAAGGGGCTGATAAGCCTGGTATGTGATAGCCTATATGAAGTGACAGGTACTCTTTACAGAGGCATCAGAAGTCTTTTGGACCCCTAATTCCTCCTCTGCACTCCCCCAAAGTATATCAAGTACAGACAGTACCTGATCCATTATTTTTTCAGCCACACCAGTTAAGATCAGACTGCTCTCAACCTGGACGTGCTCAAAGTTGAGCCCTTCTGGGTTCATTGCTCATGGGGAGATTGAAAAATGGATGTTTCTTGTCTCCCCTCTGTTCTTTATGCTGTTGGCATGGACATCTGAGGCTTCCGGGTGGCGCAGGTGAACCTGGGACACACATGGGGTGGGGTAGGGCGGCACCATTTTTGGCTAACAGAAGTGATCAGGCAGCTCTATAGCCACCTAAATGACTTCTGTTGCGAAGCATGAAGCCAGTTCCTTCTTCAAGTAGAAACCACAAATATGGTTGCATCCTGATCTTGCCTTATGTAATTCTTATGGCAGTGCTTTATTATGTATTATTTTATTTTTTTTTCGTTTTGGGTTTCGTTTATAGCCATCTGGGACTCTTAAGTGATTTCCTCTCACTTCCACTCATGGTGACAACAGTCTTACACTAGGGTGATGGTCTCCAAACTGCAGCCAGGGGGCCGAATGCTTGCCTTTATCCAGGCCTTAGGGAAATTTTCCGCCCACTGATGCAAAGTACTATTCCTCCCACTGACACCAAGAATGGGGCACTATTCTTCCCACTGACACCAAGAATGGTGCACTATTCTTACCACTGGCAGTAATGATGTGACACTATTTCCCCCATTGACACTATGATAGGGCGTTATTCTGCCCACTGACGCCAACAATGAGACAATATTCGTCCCACTGACACCAAAAATGGGGCACTATTCTTACCATTCACCCCAGTGATGATGTACTTTTCCTCCCACTTACACCAATGATGGGGCACTATTCCTCCCCCTAATACCAAAGATGCACCGCTTCCACTGATATCAGGACAATTTCTACTCCCAATAGCAACAGTCTGGCCCTCCACAGTCAAAGCATAGTAAGCTGTCTCTTTGTTTAGGAAGTTTGCAAACCCCTGCACTAGGACAAGATGTTAATTTTTAGCCAAATGACTGTAATCTTTAAATCTTACGGGACAGACAGAGAAATGTGTGTTTTGCGTGTCTTATGCGTGGTAACATGAAGTGCAACCTATAACATGTATGTTGCCATGCTAGAACAGTGATAATAAATACAAAATAAAAAGGTCCAAATGAAAGGTGAAAAAAATATTGTTTTTGTGAAAACTTCAAAGTCCAAAGTGTATGCCTTGGCAACAAACGCCACAGATGATGTTAAACAACAATTGTGCTAATCCATTGCTGTAATCACCAAGTAAACCGTCACTACAAAATGCAATCCTACCAGATTGAAATGACTCCACTTCAGAGTCCAGTTTGCCTGTTGTAAACACTTAGGGGGCAATCCAATGTACACCACTTGGTTTCATTATATCAAACTGACTCACTCTCCAAGGTGTAGTAAATCAGTAAGGACCATATATTGCAGACATCCACATGGAATTAAAGCGAGGGAAACCACATAGTGTAAATCCACTAAAACCTTAAATATACATACACAGTACAAGTTCTACTCACATGATAAAAACAAATATGCAAATAAAACACAATGTGTTTCGCCACCTGGGACATCGTCTGGGTCAACTCATGCCCCAGACGATGTCCTAGATGACGTGACGCATTGGGAAGAACCTGTGCATGGGACAATGCCACTCCATTCTAAACTTGGAATCTCTGCTGTACAGCTTGGAAATTGTGTTTTATGCTCATATTCACTTTTATTATGTGAATAAAACTTGTACTGTGCATGTATATTTAGGTTCAAAGTTCATACTTTATTTTGTATTCAATATCACTGGTCTAGCACGGCAACATGCATGTTATATATTGCTACATAGTTTTGTCTTGCTATTTAGTTGCAAGCAGCTGTTTATATTCACATTTGGTAATGCCAGCGCGGTTTCTACTTTTTGTTTTCGTCATGCAGTACAACCACATTTCTGCATTCATGTTCATTGGCAACTCAAACAGCAAGACAGGTTGGTCTTCTGGCCAATGGACGTGTGTCGCGTGCCTATTGAAAATAAATGGGTAAATGAGCATTGACATGCAAAATTGTGCATACAATACAGCTGTGAGTGGGTGCTAATATTAATTTGGCATGCAAAACTGTAAATTTGTAAAAAAAAAAAAAAAAAAAAAGTTACACAGTACAAAAATATTCTTATTACTTTCAGAAAAAAAACACCTACCGTATTTTCCGGCGTATAAAACGACTGGGCGTATAAGACGACCCCCCTAATTTTCAAGTTAAAATATAGGTTTTGGGCTATACTCGCCGTATAAGACTACCCCCCTTCCGAAGCAAGGCAACACCATTGAAAAACATCAGATTTCTCATAGATCTCCAAGGTACCTCAAGTACTGTAATACATGTAATCTCTCATAATATCTCCAAGGTACCCTAAGTATAAATATTACCAGTAAATGTAATCTCAAGATGCTGGCTGTGCGGGAATCCTGTACCGGTATACCGTATGTACCATAGCTTCGGCTACATACAGTGTACCGCGCTGAGCCAATCACAGTGAGCAATGTATTCTGTTATTGAATGCAAAGCCTGCTCAGATTGGCAGAGTCAGAGAGGCGGGCTGATGTTACTCCGCCAATCCGAGCAGGCTTTGCATTCAATAACAGAATACATTGCTCACTGTGATTGGCTCAGCGCGGTACACTGTATGTAACCGAAGCTACGGTACATACGGTATACCGGTAGAGGATTTCCACACAGCCAGCATCTTCAGAGATTACATCTACCGGTAATACTTAGGTTACCTTGGAGATATTATGCTTGGGGGATTTTTTTGAGGTTCAAAAGTAGTCTTATACGCCAGAAAATACAGTAGTTCTTTGATTCTCAGCCTGCACAAGTTTTATAAATGTACCATATGCCACCCGCTCCCTGCGCTTCCTTGTATGTGTTTTTTTTTTTCCTTTCTTTTTTTTAACTGATCGATGTAAATCATGTCCAAAAATTATTTTATACTTAAGTTCCCTGCCTCTTAGCTGTTGGAAGCAAAATGAAAACAATATATTCAAATCCAAGGCATGTTTTGAAAGTGGGTACCATATCTTTCCACCCATTACTTTTCACAGTAGGGTCTTTCCAGAGAAATCTTACTGCCTCACCATTGTCATTCAGCTCCTTTTATTTTTCTACTCTATATGCAAAGAACTTGCTGTCATGTCCTGGCGTGATCCTGCAATGTATATATTGCTGTATGTCTAATTCTCCAAAAATAACGTCAAACTTCAAAAAACTTTAAGCAAATGCACTGTGTGTAAAGTGTGCGCAGAATAAGAATAAAAACGTTTTATAACTTATCAAATTCACCTTATTTCTCTAAAGTCAGAAGGCATTTTTACATCATTTTAAATTTCAGAAGTTATTGTAAACTTGTCACATTTTAAAACTTTTTATGTGACTTATTTAATGGAATAGAAAGCTATTTCTGGATTAATGTAGCAACAAAGTATACATCAGAGTATGCCTCCCTCCATTCCAGTGCCTACTTTACCTGTTCCCAATCAAGCAAGATATCTCTACCTAATTTGCCTGGTCGCTTCTCAAAAATCCTTCCGGTTGTTCTTGGGAATACTTGAACTATTGGCCTCCAAGTATGTGCTCATGTTTGGAAGTCCAAATAAATTAATAGGATGGCAGATGGCCTGGTTGGGAAGATTTTTGACGCTTGGCAATCTAAGCAGCAATAAAGCTGTATCTGTGAAAAATGTGTATAAGACCAGGAGTGTGGGGGGCTGGTGGAGTGCTCTGATAAGTGTAAGTGCAACTGCATCAAATATTTAGTTTTAATACAGCTGTACTGTAAAGCTGAACTCCAGACATAAATTAAGGGCTGTTTGGCACCTTTGCCTTTTAACACAGATCTTTGTTTTCCACCTATTGCATATATTTTTTATTGTTGCTATTGATTTTTAGTGCATTGTAATATTGAAAATTGTGTCTACTGACATTTAGTGCTAATGTAGTTGCATAGAAACGTGTTTATTTGTACTCTTGGTATAGTGTTTCCTTCCCCTCTTGTTTTGTGCTTGTTAGAACAGTCTATATTTAGACCCTTCCTTCTCATATTCATTCAGAATAGTTTTTATCACAGAGTAGGGTTGCTAAAACTTTTGAAAAGCAATAAAGTGGAAGTAAACCCTTTTTTGATCTTGTACCTACAGGTAAGCCTATAATAAGGCTTACCTGTAGAAACATTGAATATCTCCTGAACTTGCATGGTTTAGGAGATATTCACACTGCATGCAGCCAGGGACGTCACCAGCACATGTGCTCTGAAGGGACGGCATACCCATGTTGTCTCTTTAGAGCTCCATGCCACGGTCATCATTGTGGCGCTGCAAATCAGACGTCTGGAGGACACGAACCCGGACTGGGTGAAGATGGAAGCACCTTCAGCGGAGACAGCGCGCCACTGGAGGGTTTCAATGTAAGGTAAGTATTTCATAATGTGCTGGTATGCGATGCACATTATGCCATTGTCTTGCAGGGTTAAAAGAAAAAAATGCGATTTACTGCCGCGTTAAGTGATTTGGTAACTGGTCGTGGACCACAATAGAATAATTCTTCTCCTGGAGCCGCTGAATGCTGATCTTGGGTAGAGGAAGAGAAGCTGGCTTTCTGTGGTTGCATGAGTAAAATGGAGAGGATTGGCTCCTCTATATGCGGCCCCTCCTGTCCAAGCGTAAAACAGAATATGACAGGGAGGCTGCATGATCCCCCTGGAGCATGAGGCGAGTACACCTGTGTGTGTGTGTGTGTGTGTGTGGGGCTGGTCAAAACGCATCTCAACTATGGAGTTTCAATGCCCCCCCACCTCCCAAACCACAAATGTAAACAAGCCCTTACTGTCCTGAGCCCTCTAAAAGGCTGCTTTCACACTGATGTGCTGCAGTTTACTCGCACTGCCGATGCAGTGCACCTGCGGTTTTCCTGCAGCTTTGCCATAAACTTCTATTTTATTTTATCAGGTGTGGTGCAGTTTCCAAAAGCGCACCAAAACTCCTGCATTCAGACATTTTGGTGTACTTTTAGAAAGCGCACCAAGCACGCAGTATATAATTGAAGTCTATAGTTCAATGCAGCTAACCCTAATAGTTTCCCTGGTTTAAAGTTCGAGGGCCACATGTGGTTCGTGGGCCACAGGTTGAGCACCCCTGACTTAGAGTGTCATTATTGTTTTATACTTTAAAAGACTGGACTAACATCCTCTGTACCGTACTCTGTGAAGTAAAACTGCATTGGGTTTAACTTCTGTATCGTAATGGAAAGTCAGAATGCCTGTGGAATTCTGCTGAATCAGCAAGTGGCTATCCTGTCTGCACAGATTGAGATATACAGGAAGTATGTACAGAATGCCCATCCATGCATGTACACAGGTTATCCATTGTTTTACATGATGGTTCATCATAACTGTGAGATGCGTTGATGAAAACACAAATATAAATATTAAATCAATTATGTTGCGCTATAACCTGTCCTGGCCACCGTGCTGCAGCTCAGTTTCAGGGTCTTGTCAATCGTTTTATAGCCCAGGCCAGTGATGGCGAACCTTTTTGAGCCTGAGTGCCCAAACTGCGATGCAAAACCAACTTATTTTTTTCAAAGTGCTAACACTGAAATTTATAACAGCCACAGATAATAACTGCAAGGGCCTCTCACCAATTCCAGCGACATAGCAACACTTCTTCCGAACAGATGTCCACTCACTCTCGGTTGCCCGTGGCATGGCCCACAATTGGCACTGCAGGGGGGTATCCTCGCAGCCTCTCTGTCCCCTGGCTCACAGTGTGCTGCTCCAATCTTTCTCACAATCTCTTTCTCTCTCCCTATAGTCTTCCGGGACTAAATGTCCCATGGTGCACATGTCAACCTCCTCATTGGTGCTTGGCTGTAGCCAATGGGGAGGCAGGAGGAATCAGATTGGGCGGCGATCTCTGCAAGCGCCGATCTGTCCCCGTCCCGCGCTGCTTGACAGAAAGGGGGCAAGCACGGAAATACATTGACTTTCCAAGCTCGCTTCCCCCCTTGTCACAGCGGAAGATTAGAGAGCCCAGGCATCAGCGGTGGCAGCTTACCAGTATAGCTGGGGTGCCCACAGAGAGGGCCCTGCGTGCCCGCTGTGGCACACGTGCCATAGGTTCGCCATCACTGGCCTAGCCCATCTTTATTTTGAGCAACAATTATTTTTTCAGATCCTCAGAGAGTTCTTTGCCATGAGGTGCCATATTGAGATTCCAGTGACCAGTAAGAGAGAGTAAGAGCAATAACACCAAATGTAACACACCTACTACCCATTCACGCCTGAGACCTTGTAACACTAGCGAGTTGCATGACACTCGGGAGGGAAAATGGCTAATTGGGCCCAATTTAGGCATTTTCACTTAGGGGTGCACTCACTTTTGTTGCCAGCAGTTTAGACATTAATGGCTGTGAGTTATTTTGAGGAGACAGCAAATTTACACTGTTATACAAGCTGTACACTCACTACTTTACATTGTAGCAAAGTGTAATTTCTTCAGTGTTGTCACATGAAAAGATACAATAAAATATTTACAAAAATGTGAGGGGTGTACTCACTTTCGTGAGATACCGTGTGTGTGTATGTATATATATGTGTGTGTGTGTATATGTGTATATATATATATATATATATATATATATATATATATATACACACAGTGGATAAAAAAAGTCTACACACCCCTTTTAAAATTTCAGGTTTCTGTGATGTAAAAAAGCAAGACAAAGGTAAATTCAGAACGTTTTCCACCTTTAATGTGACCTATAAGACCCCTTTCATACTTGTGCGACCTGAAAGTCACGCAATTTTGCCACACTTTTTTATACCATTTTGTTGCAAATTTGACGGGACTAGAAGCAATGCCTGTGTAATCTTGAGGTCTATGGACCTCAAGTCGCATTAAAGTCGGACCAAAGTAGCGCAGTGACTACTTTTAATTCGCTGCGATTTGAAGACGCTCATATATAAACGGTACTCATTAGAAGTCATGGGGTACGACTTGTCATGTGACTTTGTAGTCCCAAGTCGCGGGGCAAATCGCACAAGTGTGAAAGGGGCAAAACTGTACAACTCAGTTGAACAACAAACTGAAATCTTTTTGGTAGAGAGGAAGTAAAAATAAAAAACAAAATAATATAGTTGCATATGTGTGCACACCCTTAAACTAATACTTTGTTGAAGCACCTTTTGATTTTATCACAGCACTCAGTCTTTTTGGGTATGAGTATATCAGCATGACACATCTTGACTTGGCAATATTTGCCCACTCTTCTTTGCAAAAACATTCCAAATCTGTCAGATTGCGCAGCCCTCTTCAGATCACCCGACAGATTTTCAATTGGATTCAGGTTTGGGCTCTGGCTTGGCCATTCCAAAACTTTAATCTTCTTCTGGTGACCCATTTCTTTGTTGATTTGGTGTTGATTTGGATGTAGGCTTTGGGTTATTGTCATGCTGAAAGATAAAGTTCCTCTTCGTGTTCAGCTTTCTAGCAGAAGCCTGAAGGTTTTGTGCCAATATTGACTCGTATATGGAACTGTTCATAATTCCCTCCACCTTAACTAAGGCCCCTGTTCCAGCTGACGAAAAACTGGCCCAAAGCATGATGCTGCCACCACCATGCTTCACTGTGGGTATGGTGTTCTTTTGGTGATGTGCAGTGGATCTTTTGGAATTATGGCCAAAAAGTTTACCCTTGGTTTCATCAGACCATAACACATTTTCCCACGTGCTTTTGGGAGACTTCAGATGTGTTTTTGCAAAATTTAGCCGGGTTTGGATGTTTTTCTTCGTAGGAAAAGGCTTCTGTCTTGCCACTTTACCCCATAGCCCAGACATAGGAAGAATACGGGAGATTGTTGTCACAAGTAGCACACAGCCAGTACTTGCCAGATATTCCTGCAGCTCCTTTAATGTTGCTGTAGGCCTCTTGGCAGCCTCCCTGACCAGTTTTCTTCTCATCTTTTCATCAATTTTGGGGGGACGTCCAGTTCTTGGTAATGTCACTGTTGTGCCATATTTTCTCCACTTGATGATGACTGTCTTCACTGTGTTCCATGGTAGATCTAATGCCTATGAAGGTATTTTGTACCCTTCTCCTGACTGACACCTTTTAACAATGGAATTCTCTGATGCTGTGGAAGCTATCTGCAGACCATGGTGTTTGCTGTAGGATGCGACTATGAAAATGTCAGGAAAGGCCTACTAGAACAGCTAAGCTTTATTTGGGGTTAATCAGAGGCACTTTAAATGATGGCAGGTGTGTACTGACTCCTATTTAACATGAGTTTGAATGTGACTGCTTAAAGCGGTTGTAAACCCTATAAAAAAAAAAATAAAAAAAAAAAACCTGCAAGACAAAGGCATAATGAGGGCAAGCAACGGGGGATAGATCTGTCACATGGGTAGAGTATCTAGCTGTCTCCATCCCTAATGAAATATGGAAAAAACAGAGGGGATTGTGGGACTTTGAGTGAGTGCAGCTAGATATATATATGTATATGATTGTATTAAATGTCATGGAAATAGGGTAAAATCCCAAATAGGGGACCTATAATAACCTAGCACCAGATCTGACATTCCCAATCAATGAAGTAACATGAATCAAGAAGAGATCATATATATAATTATTCTAAGCAAAAAATAAATAAATGCAACAATAATATACACAAAATCATTGTTAATAAATAGCAGATTTATTGTGACAGTTTGATCTCTGCAGGTACACAATCTTATAATATACATAAATCACTTATTAAGACCCAAAAAATGGGGACCTGCAGAGAGCTGACACATAATTCACATATTAAATTCAAAATTCATGGCCTATAATGTCACATCTATTGATATCAATAACAAGTCATGTTTTTTTACACAAGATTTGCATAAACAGAAGTACATTAATAATATTTCAAAACTGATTATACATAAAAAACAGATAAAATACGGGAATATATTCTTTGTAAATACATGATTTTTCATTTTGACAGACTTATACATGATGGCTGAGTAATTGTAGGCTCGACGCGTTTCGTGGACCTCCGTCCACTCATCAGGAGCATAGGGACTAAATTGTATGTCTGAAAAATATAAGGAATTGACAACTACCTTGAACAGTGTCATGTCTAACAAAAATCCAATCCCAGAGAGGAGGTATAGGGCTGGGCCGAGATACGCCTGACCCGGGGCTGAAGCATGGATAACAACCAATAAAATGGGAAGGAGCATTGAAAGAGTAAAAATGCCATATGGAAACGAAGGAATCAATAAGAAACCAGGCAAATAGTCAAAAAACGAAATCGTAAATAATTCGATATCAGTAGAATCTGAAAATATATATATTTTCAGATTCTACTGATATCGAATTATTTACGATTTCGTTTTTTGTCTATTTGCCTGGTTTCTTATTGATTCCTTCGTTTCCATATGGCATTTTTACTCTTTCAATGCTCCTTCCCATTTTATTGGTTGTTATCCATGCTTCAGCCCCGGGTCAGGCGTATCTCGGCCCAGCCCTATACCTCCTCTCTGGGATTGGATTTTTGTTAGACATGACACTGTTCAAGGTAGTTGTCAATTCCTTATATACTTTGACATACATCCCTATCTCTCCCTGTGTCTACATCATTATTCTGATATATATCCAAACTTATATTTTCAGACATACAATTTAGTCCCTATGCTCCTGATGAGTGGACGGAGGTCCACGAAACGCGTCGAGCCTACAATTACTCAGCCATCATGTATAAGTCTGTCAAAATGAAAAATCATGTATTTACAAAGAATATATTCCCGTATTTTATCTGTTTTTTATGTATAATCAGTTTTGAAATATTATTAATGTACTTCTGTTTATGCAAATCTTGTGTAAAAAAACATGACTTGTTATTGATATCAATAGATGTGACATTATAGGCCATGAATTTTGAATTTAATATGTGAATTATGTGTCAGCTCTCTGCAGGTCCCCATTTTTTGGGTCTTAATAAGTGATTTATGTATATTATAAGATTGTGTACCTGCAGAGATCAAACTGTCACAATAAATCTGCTATTTATTAACAATGATTTTGTGTATATTATTGTTGCATTTATTTATTTTTTGCTTAGAATAATTATATATATGATCTCTTCTTGATTCATGTTACTTCATTGATTGGGAATGTCAGATCTGGTGCTAGGTTATTATAGGTCCCCTATTTGGGATTTTACCCTATTTCCATGACATTTAATACAATCATATACATATATATATCTAGCTGCACTCACTCAAAGTCCCACAATCCCCTCTGTTTTTTCCAAAGGCATAATGAGCTAGTATGCATCGCATACTAGCCCATTATGTGTAACTTACCTTAAAACGAAGCCCCGACACGGACCCCCGGACATCGCTGCGGGCGCTGCCATGATCCCTCGTCGTCTCTTCCGGGTTCGGCGGCTCCGGCGCGCTGATTGGCTGGAAGAGACGGCTCCGGCGCGATGATTGGCCGGAGCCGCGATGACGTCACTCCCGCACATGCGCGCGGGGGTAATTTTTCCGGCAAGCTCCCGGCAACTTAATTGAAGGTCCCCGCGGACCTTCAGAGCGCATGCGCCGCTTGCGCGAGCGGCTGCATGCACTGTAAATATCTCCTAAACCGTGCCGGTTTAGGAGATATTATTTGTACCTACAGGTAAGCCTTATTATAGGCTTACCTGTAGGTAAAAGTGTCAAAAAGCGGGATACTACCGCTTTAATCCTGAACACAGCTACATCCCCAGTTATAGGAGGGTGTGCGCACTTATGCAAGCATATTATTTTAGTTTTTTTATTTTTACTCCCCCCCTCCCCTTAAAAGATTTCAGTTTGTTTTTCAATTGAGTTGTGCATTTTATAAGTCACATTGAAGGTGGAAAAAAGTGCTGAAATAATTTTTTTATGTCTCATTTTTTTTACATCACAGAAACTTGACATTTTAACAGGGGTGTGAAGACTTTTTATATCCACTGTATATATGAATTTAAATTAGACACTCAGCCATCAGGGTATGTTCCCTTTAAAGAGAATCCGTCATGAGAGACGTATAAGAGCCAAAATTGCACATCTCCATCTGAAAATGCTAGTTGCTTGACTTAGGTCCACCTGGCTTTATTAAAGCGGTTGTATCCTCACAAAAAAAAAACAAAAAAAAAACCCTGCAGGACAAAGGCATAATGAGCTAGTATGCATTGCATACTAGCTCATTATGAAATACGTATCTTAGAACGAAGCCTGGACACGTTCGCCCCGACATTGCTGAGGGAGCTATCATGTTCGCGGGAGGTCACCTTCTGGCAAGGAGCTCTGAAGGTCAGCAGCTGCATGCAGGGCGAATATCTCCTAAACCGTGCAGGTTTAGGAGATATTAATTTTACCTACAGGTAAGCCCTAATATATTCTTACCTATAGGTAACAGTTAACTATACTCTGATACTCCCGCTTTAACTCCTGAGTATCAGACCTAGATCAAGTGTATAGAAAAGATCTTTATCTGCCTTCATGTTGCTCTATTCCATATTTCTTTTAACAGTTGATTGAAATTTGTGAATATCCTAAGCCATGAAAGGCTCTTTCTAAATTGCACTGGGATAGAAAAGTCCAAAAGTGATATTTGTTCATGCTGATGTTGTGTTTTTGCCATTTGCTGTTTTTTTTGCTCAGAATCTGTTTGCAGAACAGTAAATCATCTGTCATCGACCTTAAGGTTTCCCAGCTGTAAAATGTGCTTTGGTGTAACCTTGGTTAATGCTGGCCATACACGCACAGAATTTCGGCCGTTTGCAGACTGAATGATTATTTGTCAGTCGAAAGCGAATTGGCCACTAACTTACAGAATAAACTCTTTTGCATAATAGTTTTCATGATCATAATGTTCGTTCGATAATATGCACAATACGAGTCAGAATATCATTTTCGTTTCAATTTTACCATACACGTAACAACTTTTGTAGAAAGGATAAAAGTTTTCGCTATGGATCCAGGCACACGATCGAAACCGTCGGTAAACTTGTGTTCACTAAAGGCCCGATTTTTGAACGATCTTTCCTAAAACGACTATTTTCGGCCGAAATTCTGTGCGTGTATGGCCAGCATAACTCTTTATAATGTTGTGGCTAATACTTGATATATTAAATAATAATAAATAATAAAAAGAGGGCTACGAGTTATTCACTTTAAGATCATTACAGAGACTAAAGGGGTATACATCTAGAGGAAAAACAGAAAGGCTTCTTTGCTGTAAGAGCTGTGAAACTGTGCAATAGACTGACTCTCAAACTAGTTTTGGACTGCTCAGTAGATTTTTTTTTAACAAAGACCTGAAATGCGTTCCTGTCCTAAATACACATAATATAAGTGACAGAGGGATGGGATCAGGCAGAGGAATGGGATCAGGCAGAGGGATGGTGGTGGAGGAATGGGATCAGGCAGAGGAATGGGATGAGGCAGAGGGATGGTGGTGGAGGAATGGAATCAGGCAGAGGGATGGTGGTGGGAGCAATGGGATCAGGCAGAAGGATGGTGGTGGGAGGAATGGGATCAGGCAGAGGGATGGTGGTGGGAGGTATGGTGATGGGAGGAATGGGATCAGGCAGAAGGGTGGTGATGGGAGGAATAGGATCAGGCAGAGGGATGGTAATGGGAGGAATGGGATCAGGCAGAGGGGTGGTGATGGGAGGAATAGGATCAGGCAGGGGGATGGTGGTGGAAGGAATGGGATCAGGCAGGGGGATGCTGGTGGGAGGAATGGCATAAGGCAGAGAGGAAAGGTGGTGGGGGGAGTGGGATCAGGCAGAGGGACTGTGGTGGGAAAGATAGGATCAGGGAAAGGGATGGTGGGAGGGGGGGTGGGATCAGACAGAGGGATGGTGGTGGAGGGATGAGATCAGGCAGAGGGATACTGGTGGGGAGAATGGGATCAGGTAGAGGAATTGTGGTGGGAAAGCTAGGATCAGTTAGAGGGAATGTGGGGGGGGGGGGTTGGGATCAGGCAGAGGGAGAGTGGTGGGAGGAATGGGATCAGGCAGAGGCATGTTGGTGGGAGGAATGGGATCAGGCAGAGGGATGGCGGTGGGAGGAATGGGATCAGTGGAGGGATGGTGGCGGAGAAATGGGATCAGGCAGAGGGATGGTGGCAAAGAGAGTGGATCAGGCAGAGGGATGGTGGTGGGGGGATGGGATCAGGCAGAGGGATGGTGGTGGGGGGAATGGGATCAGGCAGAGGGATGGCAGTGGGAGGAATGGGATTAGGCAGAGGGATAGTGGTGGGAGGAATGGGATCAGGTAGATGGATGGTGTAGGGAGAAATGGGATCAAGCAGAGGGATGGTGGTGGAGGGATGAAATGAAGCAGAGGGATACTGGTGGGAGTAATAGGATCATTCAGAAGGATGGTGGTGGGAGGAATGGGATTAGGCAGACAGATGGTGATGGGGGATGGGATCAGGTAGAGGGACAGTGGTGGGGGGATGAGATAAGGCAGAGGGATGGTGGTGAGAGGAATGGAATCAGGCAGAGTGATGGTTAAGGAGGAATGGGATCAGGCATAGGGATGGTGGTGGATGATTGAGATCAGGTAGAGGGATGGTGGTGGGGGGATAGGATCAGGCAGAGGGATGGTGGTGGAGTGGAGAGATGGGATCAGGTGGAGGGATGAGATCAGTGATACCAAGAGTAGTTCAAAGCTCTGTTCCCTATGGTACCCACAACATAATGTAAGGAGGCCTCTGAGATCATCTCCCTGAGCAGCCAGATGTAGCATCAAGCTTTGCATACATGCTGAAACTGTGTCCACACTGCTCTATTGTCACAAAAAAGGGCAGCTCCCCTTCAATAAAGTGCATTCAAATTAAAGTGCATAAATAAATACAGTATCTGAAAACAGTGTAAAAATCATCTATAATTAATTAACGTGAGTCCATCTTTTCTTTTAAATATATATACAATCCATCAATAAATGATTCAATGTCCGTGAAAAAGAAAAGGCTGCTGTCCCATACACCAGAAACTTCAATAATTGCCTCTGATCACCACATTGCCCTTGACCCCACTTATGGGTGTCTTTCCACCTGCTTGAATGGACCTCACTAATTAAAGGAGGTCTATATGCAGTTTGCAGTGTTATCAGTGGCACTACTCCCACTGGCTGTACTCTCCAAATCCGTGGCTCTCAGCGTGGTGTCAATCATATAGGAGGCAAGAGGAAAGAACCAAAGTGCAAATCGCTAATAAAAATAAATAAAAATAAATAAAAAAAGCATTTATTTCGATAAAAAAATCCGCTCCCATTTCTGAAGTAAAAAACGGGCATTTCACAATACAATCTGCTTACACAGCTCCACCTAGTACCAGCATTATTACGCCACCGCCCAGCTCACGCGTAGCACCCAATGGGCTTTCTCAAAGGTTTAGGCTTTTTTGTGATTTATATATATATTTATTGCAATTTGTACAGGTAGTTGGATGCATAGTGGTGCTAGCTGCTTCCTATAGTATATATAGTTGAGTAACGAGCTGGTTTTGTAGGGTTTGGAAAAGCTCCATCCCCGTACCCTTGACCGGGGAGGCATAAACATTGATGAGATTAATTAGCTGTCCTGCCCATGAACCATCTATGACCAAAAGCTGGCTACAGGCAAGCTCTTGGACAGAATAACTTGTGAGATTTAATACCAGTGGTGAGGTGGGGCACCTGTACTTGTCTGTCTGGATGCCAAAAGCAGAGTCCGAGATTAAAATGAGCATATCCAATATGTCTGCGGGTCACGTGCATCGGGTTGCTAGGTTACCGCACACCATAAAAGCCGCAAGGTGCAGCAATATGGTGCCGCTACTGATGACATTTGGGTGACTTAGGGCGGAGATACAGCGGCATTGCCTCGCTCCCGGTTCTGGGTCCGTGGAGCGCATCGCATCCCAGACTTCCTGGTTTACAAAACTTAATGCCTTTTTACTAAATGTAAGTGATATATTTTCAAATAAAACCTTTTTTTTTTATGGTATTATGCTATGGAGCCTGTCTTTTGACATTTACATGTACGCTCATAATCGGCGTGGAGAGTCGGAGACAGCAAGGAGGAACACCCTAAGGGTATTTTTGTATATCTCATACAGCCAGGTGGAGCTGTGAAGGCTGGTTATCCGGTTATCCCCTTTGAGGGGAAACATTTCTGGTGAGTGAGGCAACAGGAGGGGGCAAGTGTGGAAGCGCCTGGGCACTGTGCATGCTTTGGATACACTCTATCCTACTGCAACATCACTAGTTCCTGCCTTCAGAGGAAAATATACAGTACTGAAATAACGGATGGACTATTTATAATATTATTTTATGAAAGGACATGGGATGTTAGCACTGGCCGCTTTATTAGTCATCTTTATATGAATTTAAAATGTACAATTGATTTTGTTATGTGTTTGTACTTATAATAACATTGAGTACTTTCACTGGGCACTTGCAAAAAAATTTATTTACCTTCTGTTGGTTTTGCAACATTTGTTTTTTTCCTGAGCACTTGCTTGTTTTGCACATTTTTCACTTTTTATATAAGTTTATGCATATTTGCACTTTTATATGTTTATCTAGTTAGATATGATGTTTATGTTCACCAAATTAGTCTTGATGTATGATTTAGTCTAACACTTTAAGGCAAAATAGAGCAGCGCCAACACCCACTCTTACCTTTTTTACACATTCACTTGTGAGATGACCACTCCTGACAAGAATGGCTATCTTTGCAGACTTGCAGTTGCCATCCCCAGACCAGTAGGAGGGACCGTGGATCCACAGGGAGGACAAATGTGTGTACTTCCTACAGAAGGGCAGGGCACACTTCTGCAGCATATAGACGTTACTCTTCTGGGAAGAAAGTAAGATCAGCACAGCCTGCCTTCTGCATGTGTCATTGGTGCTCCTCATATTATTGGAAAATATAGAGATCTTGACCATCATGTAAAAAGATAAATAGCTAATCAGCAGGGGCCGAACTTGCCTCCCCTGGTGAGGGGGAAAGGGGGTGATTCTTGTACTGACTCCATTGCTTGGGCAGTGTTCTAATCCAAGCTGATCTGCTGGAGAATGTCTTGAAGCACCTAATTGAGGTTGGCGATGAGGTTGGGCTCAGACCAGTGTGCGACCTCTTCCTCTTCCCCCATAGACTCAAAGTGATTGTAAAGTCTTTTTTTTCTTTAAAAATAACCAACATATTATACTTTCCTCCCCTGTGTGGTGGTTTTGCGCAGGGCAACCCAGATCCTCCTCTTCTCGGGTCCCTGGCTGGAGCTCCTGGCCCCTTCCTACCATTGGCCCCTACAGCAAGCAGCTTGCTATGGGCCCCTCATGCTGAGCTGCAGCTCTGTGTATCCTTTCAGACACAGAACTGCTGTTCGGCCCTGCCCCCTCTGTCTCCTGATTGGCTGAGTTTGATTGAGAGCAGTGGCTTGTGTGTACAGAAAACAGCTGAACGTCCGGCTTCTATCGACGAGGCAAGACTGAAAAAGGTCTGCTGATCGGCATCCAATGGCTGAGAGCGCTAACCGGTGTGTTCTGGCAGGATGGGATTGCTGTACTAACATCGGATAGTTAGTGTAAGATCTCCTTCAGAGCTCTTCAGTTTCTTTTTCATTCAGCTCGCTGGGTTGAACAAAAAAAAAAAAAAATGATAGTACGTACCAGGCTTATGTGGTTGTAAAGCCCATTCATGAAAGTTGAACTAAGCACATATTTTTAGTGTTTACTTCTCTCTCTCTCCAAATGTCTAAGTGTTGTTTTTCTCTGGTGCTCTGTTCCTCTGATATCAGCATGTCTCACTTCTGACAAGTTCTCCGACACATAAGATAGCAGTAGCTGAAAATTTGTGTCAAGGAGGGAGCTTAGAGGCAGATTGGCAGGGAGCTTGTCTATTCAGACTACAGCCCTGCATGCTCTTTGTTCCTCTGTCTATGTGGAGGGGGTGTGTCTCTTTCCTCCAATCAGCTCTTACACAGTGTAAGTCCACTTTCCCCACCCACCCCTATGTGCTGCTGAAAGATGAAGAAAGATTTTTAACACAATCTGCACTTTCGAAAGAGCATAGAAAGGGGAAGACAGCAGATATACGAGTAAAACGTATGTAGGAGGATTTGTTTCATCTCTGTGTATCATTTGATGCTATTCACTTCACTGGGTATATGTGAGGGTTTACAACTATTTTAAGCGAAAATCTTTCAATGGGAACCCCTCTTTTGGTGAGAACTGTCTGGGAAGGTGAATTCCCCTCTTGGGTATGATTCACTGAGGGGGAAAGATCAGGGCCTGCTTATAGCTATGGTTAAGTTACAGTCTAGCACTAGAAACCCCTGAACTGTAATTTCACAACTCTGCTTCTTGGAATAGCAATGAACTCTCTTTACCTCTGTGCTGCCTGAACACAAGTATCACCCAAAATTGGTGCACCCAATATGAAACCATCACTACTAAAGATATGTGAAGTTGGAGAATTGATTTGGCTCCATCATTTTGTTTTATTTACGCAGATAGTGCAAGCACATCCATCATCAGCCTGATTGCCATTATTCACTGCACACTTGATGAAATGACTAGTCTATTACAAAGGAGATTATAGGGGTTAGTAGATCAGATTGCACTTGAAAGCTCCTGTAAAGCTTATTATCGTTTATACTATTGGTAGTAGCACATACCCCTGGCTTTATTTAACCTGGAGAGACAGCACAGTGTCAATCTTCTTCTTTTTTTGAGGGGGTAGTGGGGATGGTGTAATATGCTGTACATTGTTAAATGAACGCACTTACACACCTTTATTATATCCTATACATACAAATTGAAGCATTGTATAATGAGCATTATTCATAACAACAATAACAACTTCAGGCCTGCATTACATCAGTCTTTACTTGCATTTAAAAGGCTCTTGTATATAAGCATTTAGATTTTGAATGCTAGACTTGACTTGTTGCTTTTTTTGTCTAACAGCCCCTAGACAAAGGTCATGATGCTGGCTACTACATGCCATTCTCCTTGTAAGAAGTTTAAATGACAAAGTGGGTCTGCAGTCGTTCTAAAAATATTGTCTTGCATTCTCCCCACCCTCAAAATTGCTGTTGACCTGTGCCTGGATCAGTGACCAGACAGATTCCATTTATAAATGACCTTGCAGGCTGCTTTTGTTAATAGCATGAAGCCGGTAGCTTTTAAAATTGGAACAGAAAGTAAATTAAAGCATTTGACACATAAAATTAAAGCCACGTAGTTGCCATAGTCTTAAACCAGACATGACATTTGGGACATTTTAGAGTTTAAATTTACTTTGTGAACTGTACTTATTAACTAAATAATGTTTTAATGTGTTGCTTTAGCAAGGATAAGCTTGACTAAGCCTATCTTTTTTTTTTTATAAAGATCAGGTACACTTTTTTAGTGCTGCCTTTGTAGCATGAAAAAAAATATGAGGACACTTGCATTAAGCCCCGGAGGATTTGGCTGCTAAACAACCAAGGGGTATTTTGTTATTCGGCACTGCGTGATTTTAACGGACAATTGCGCGGTCGTGCGACGCTGTACCTAAACGAATTTGACGTCCTTTTTTCCCCACAAACAGAGCTTTCTTTTGGTGGTATTTGATCACCTGTGCGATTTTTTTTTTTTTTTTTTTGATCACGCGCTATAAACAAAAAAAGAGCGTCAATTTTGCAAAAATAACAATATTTTTCAAATTTTTTTTATATGAAATTCCCCCCAAGTCATCTGCTGTAGGCTGATTCTGTGTCACAGGAGAGAAAATTAAGTGCACTCCTATGACCCAGAAGAGAAGTATGACCAAACATGATAAAACATTGGCCATACATCTCTTTTAGGCCCCTTTCACACAGGCGGACCGTTCAGATCCGCCTGTCTGTTTTTATTTGGCGGATCTGAACGGTCCCACCTGCATCCCTATGGGGCATCGGATGTCAGTGGAGACATGTCCGCTGACATCCGATCTTATCCGATCCGTCAAATCTGGCCGGATGGAAACACTATTTTCGGATCGGATGAGAATGGACCGACGGTCCGTTCCCATCCGATTCCTCCATAGAGATGTGTGGGGAACTGACAGCAGTGTCTCCGCACACAGCGCAAAGAACAGCTGTCATCCTCCTGCTCAGCGGGGGATCGGCGGATCGATGCCCCGTTGAGATAAACGGAGTCCGTCCGATGGACAGATAGTGTGAAAGAGCCCTTAAAAAGCCTCACTGAGGTTTTGATCATTCTACTCTAAAAACGAAAGAAAATAAACGTGGTTGCAGTTGATGCTACCCTAAAAATTTCCCAAAGCAGTACCTTGAAATAGAGGTGTAATACTCACCTCTCCGGTGGCCAGTGTCTCATTATCTTTTCTCTAGCGCTCATTGACAGACGTAGTCCTCGGTGATACACCACCTTCGGGTTATGTTGCCTCCACAGGAGCAGGACTAGACAGGAAATTAAAAAGCTCTGGCCACACCCTAGGGGCAGTCCCAGAGGGTATATCCTCTCTCTCTCTGCCTCAGCAAATCAGTTATTTTCTGTCTAGTTAGGAGTAAGGACCTAGATACCTTGCTGGGATCTTAGGTCCTGGCAAGAATTTTTTCTTAAAGGATTTTTTAGACAGCTTTTTTTTTCTCCAGTGTTCCTGTGAGATCTTCAAGCAAGAAAGCTGAACTGGGCGACGGGCTGGATGTTGAGATCCGGTGGTCACCCCAGTTCAGCCTACGAGTGCGTGCAGGCCATAGCTCCGCGCTGGGTCGGCCGCGACAAAGTCCCATTAAAGGACTGTCCACGCGAGTTAAACGTCTCGCTGAAACGCCAAAGACCATGAGTCACGGCGTCCGTATCGGTCGACAGCCCTCCCGCCCCGGTGGAGAGGGGTACTGTCAGGAGTTGGTGCCCGCCTGGTTCCGGTATGGTGAGTAGTATGTTCCCCCTTTTCCCCTGACGGGTCTTGTGGTGAACGCGGGCCCCTCTCTGTATGGTAAGATAGAGTCCCTCTCTATCCTATAACATGACACAGATCCTCCTACTTTGAGTGTGATTTTATGTGCAAAAAGCCAGGAGGCTTGGTTTGGGAGCTAACAATCTAATTGTATACATGTTAAAAAGATGTAATCTGTGGCATTCTGGGAATCTTACGGTGTTAAGAATAAGCTACCTACCAGTCAGAAGCCACGGACATGTAGACTGCCTTCCTAATCAGATCTCCAGCTATTAGCAGGCCTCCCGAATGGCCATGCGGTCCGCCAGGGCCGGTACCGCCAACCACGCCATATCCCCATGCAGAGAGAGTGTTGTGTGCCCTGCAGCACACCGCTATTCAGTACAGGCCGCCGCCATTTTTTTTGCTGGATCGCACGAGCCGCCATTTTGGCGTAGCCTCGTGTCTCCAGCATGGGGGCGGCCATGTTTGAGGTGATCCTAACACCTCGTGGAGCTTGGGGGAGGCGCCGGAAGGCGTGCAGAGGGGCGGAGCCGCCTCCTTTCTTCCTGGGCAGCCAGCCAAAAGACTTCCTGTTTGTCAAGACAGCGCTGTAACCTGTTGCAGTTAAACTCTGAGCATCAAGTGGTGAGCCTGGGGGTCTATCTCTCTCTCTCTCTCGATCGATAGGGATCCCTAGCAGGTAACACTAAGGGGCTTTTGTGGCGCTGGGGGTCTGAAAAAAAAAAAAAAAGTTTTTTTATTTTTGAATTATATTATCCAGGAAGTGACTGGAATTATCATGGACCCTGCCACACATATTCCCCCACCTGTTTCCCTCGAGGGGGCCACGGGACCCGCCGGTGCACAGAGTATAGAGTCATTTACAGCAATTTTGGAGTCTATGGTGGCTCGGGTGGAGGCGGCCTGTCAGGGACGGGGGTCAAGGAAGCGACCCCCGCCTACCCCTATACTATCTGACACCTCTGACTCTGATTCAGAGATGGTCACTGCAGTTGCAGGTTCCTCTGCAAGGGCTGTTATCCCAGGTAAAGCCCCCTCAGACAGTGAGGAGGACGCTTCTTCTCCTGCTATAATTCAGGAAGAAGCATTGGTGGACGCACTAGTTGTGGCAGTGCAGGAAACCTTAAAACTTGAGGCTTTACCGGCAGAGGCAACTGAAACAGAGATTCCCTTTGGTACTAATAAGCCCATCAAAACGGTGAAGGTTTTTCCTGTACCTAAATGTTTCGGTAATCAGATTAAAGGAGAATGGGAGCATTCTAAACGTACCTTTACTATTTCCAAGCGTATTGCTAGACGCTATCCGTTTGAGGAATCCATCATTAAGAAATGGACGGTACCACCAGTGGTGGATCCACCTATTTCCAGGCTGAATAAAGCCACGGTTATTCCAGTGGAGGACACTTCGTCCTTTAAGGATCCGGTGGATCGAAAGATGGAAGCAGAGTCCCGCACCATCTTCTCTCTGATAGGGTCAGCATTTAGACCAGTAATTGTTATTGGTCTAGTTTCCCAGACACTTACGGAATGGGCGAAAATGGTACGCCAAGATCTTAGGGGAAAAGATATTCCCCAGGAGACATCTGATTTGATGGAACAGATTATACAAGGGCTACAGTTTATCTGTGACGCAGCCTTGGACACTACTCCCTTATTAGGGCATGCATCTAAGTCAGCGGTGATCCTCAGACGTGTGCTGTGGTTAAAATGCTGGTCAGCTGACCTAGGTTCCAAAAAGACCTTGACTAATCTCCCTTTTCAGGGGAATCGTCTATTTGGGGCCAACCTAGATGAAATCATTAAGGATGCCACTGGGGGCAAGAGCACTTTTTTGCCACAGGCTGCTAAAGCTAAGGGACCTCGCAACAAGCGAGGACCTTTCTTTACCGCCCATAAAGGGCGCCCGGCTGGTACTAGCGGGAAAGGCAAGACTCCTCCAGGAGGGTTCAAGAAGGGCTGGTCGGACAAGCAAAGGACCAACCCAGCCAAACCCGAAGCAAAGGAGTACACAGCCTGAAGGTGCGCCCCCACCCGGTTTCAGGGTGGGGGGACGTTTTCACCGGTATTCAGGACATTAGATCGAGCATCAACCACTACTACCGGTGCGATTCTTCCCTTCCAACATTTAAGTACTACAGGAAGCGGTAGTTACCGTTCCCTGAATAGATCTTTTCCTTTACCTTTTCCTAAGATTAGTCCCGATACCTCACAGGAATCGGATCTGGTTGACCAGATAGGCCAAGTAGCCTCTAGTCGGGTGACTTCGGTCCCTGAGGTTCAACCAGAAAAGATCACCTTTCCTGATAACTATCAGGTATCTGATAAATGTGTGGGAACAGAAAACGACCAGACTTTCTCGGATGGTCGGGGCCAGATACCTCTAGGGACGCCTGGTTCAGATTCTATCAGCGCCAGTGGTCCTAGAAATTCTAGGCTGGCCTCCTCAAGCCGGCCTGGCTGACTTGGACATGTTAGTCGTAGACGTTCCGTGGGAACTTCGTCTCAGGGAGTGTCTGTGGTCTCAAGGACCAATTTACCATCATGCTTTACAGTCGCTGGGTTTAATGGCCTGGCCATTGAGACCCAAGTACTGAAGGACAGAGGTTTGTCTACTTCAGTCATTCCTACCCTTATTAAAGCAAGGAAAGCGACTTCCAGCAAAGTCTATTATCACACATGGAAGACTTATATTGCGTGGTGCGAATCTTTAGGATTTCCTCCACGTACCTATTCGGTGACTCGAATATTGGCCTTTTTGCAACAAGGGGTTGAGCAGAAGCTAGCCTTGAGCACCATCAAGGGTCAAGTTTCAGCATTAGCAATCTTCTTTCAGAAGCCTTTAGCTACCAAATCCTTGGTGCGGAATTTCATCCAGGGGGTGCGGCACCTGGCTCCTCCAGTCCGCGCGCCCTTACCGCCCTGGGATCTTAATTTGGTTTTGTCGGTTCTACAGAAACCTCCCTTTGAAAACATCAGGGAGATTCCCTTGCTTACTTTATCCCAGAAGGTGGCCTTCTTGGTGGCTATTACTTCTGCTCGCAGGGTGTCAGAACTGGCTGCATTATCATGCCAGTCCCCATACCTAGTGATTCATAGGGATAAGGTAGTACTTCATCCTAAGCCATCTTTTCTTCCTAAGGTGGTTTCAGATTTTCATCTGAATGAAGATATTGTACTACCTTCCTTGTGTCCTCAGCCCAAGCATCATCGGGAACATGCGTTGCATTCCTTAGATGTGGTTCGGGCAATCAGGGTATACCTGAAAGCTACGGAATCTTTCCGTAAGACGGATTCACTTTTTGTGATCACGGATGGCCCCAGAAAGGGTTTGCCTGCATCTGCCGCGACCATTGCCAAATGGATTAGACAAACGGTGGTACAGGCTTATTCTATTAAGGGTCAGAGTCCTCCGTTCCCTGTTAGGGCGCACTCCACTCGAGCGCTCAGTACTTCCTGGGCCTTTCGCCATCAGGCGTCAGTGGTCCAGGTATGTAAGGCGGCCACCTGGTCGTCGGTACATACCTTTACAAAATTCTATAAAATTGATGTGACGGCATCGGCGCATGCCTCATTTGGCCGCAAGGTTTTGCAGGCCGCAATTTGAGGAGACCGGTGGTCTACCTCGAGGGTTTTTTTTTCTGTTTGAAAAAAAAAAAAAAAATTTTTTCTCTTTTTTTGTTGAGTCTCATCATTAAGGATGAGCATTGTAAACTTCTAGTTGGCACCGGTTGGGCCTTCTAGATTGGGATTTGATTTCATTTTCCCACCCCTCAGTTGTGATACTGCTCTGGGACGTCCCGAAGGTGGTGTATCACCGAGGACTACGTCTGTCAATGAGCGCTAGAGAAAAATGGATTTTTGTAAAATCTTACCGTAAAATCCTTTTCTCTTAGCTCATTGACAGACGTAGTCCCCGCCCCTCTGTTTTTTGAGTTGGGTTAAAATCTCTAAAGACTGCTTTTTCACATAACTGATTTGCTGAGGCAGAGAGAGAGAGGATATACCCTCTGGGACTGCCCCTAGGGTGTGGCCAGAGCTTTTTAATTTCCTGTCTAGTCCTGCTCCTGTGGAGGCAACATAACCCGAAGGTGGTGTATCACCGAGGACTACGTCTGTCAATGAGCTAAGAGAAAAGGATTTTACGGTAAGATTTTACAAAAATCCATTTTTCTCTATTGAGCCCCTTTTCAACTGCTGTGTCTACAGGACAAAGAATGGAGAAGGGAACCATAAGGCCCGAGCTCATCTCTACTTCTAAAACTCTTGGTGTACATTATGGCATAAGTGTGCTTGTGCATTTTGGTAAGTGCTTCCAGCAAACCACCAGCCCCTGGTTTCTCTTGAAGGGGTAGAATGAGATTAATCAACAGCTTTTTTCTAGAGTAGAATACACATATATTTATATATTTTTTAAGCACATTGGGTAATTTATATATATATATATATATATATATATATATATATATATATATATATATATATATATATATTCAATTACATGATAAAAACTTTCATATTTCAGCCCCTGTGGCAGTGTGTGACGCTTTATTAACTGTCTTTCTAGTCACGTTTTTTATCCACATCTGCGCTACATGCTCTGCCGATTACCTTGGAAAAGGGCAATGCTGTAACTGTTCAACTGACCTTTCGGTTTATTTTCTCTTGTGTAATATCAAACATGGACTAACGGTCCTCGTTGTCTGATTTCTCAATTAATATTCCTCTTTTTTTCACTCCACTCAAATTAAGACCTGTTCTACAGTCCATGTTACAGAAACTATTTGCAATTTCTAGCGTAAAAGACAAAATTCAATAACTATAATTTCAGGTCTGAATACTTTGCTGGCTTGTTTGATGTAAAAACCTTGCTTATTTTCTGTAAAGCATCCTTCATTAATATCATCCATGCTGCATTTTCCCTCCTTATGGCATTATGCCGGCAGTGAGATGCTGAAAGATGATGGCTTTGTGCATTAGGGTACTGCCAGATCAGCATTTTTCAACTGTAGCCTTTATGGTAGAAAATTGCTGTTTATGTTCCATGAAAATGTTTTGTGATTATTATTTTTTTTGCTAAAAGTCTTGATTCACTTAACATGGATAAATGAGTCAGATCTATGCAAAATTGTTTTTCTATAGGATTACTTCTAAACGCTTTCCTGATTCATTCTCATGCAAATGTTTCTTTTGCTCATGAATGTAAGAGAAAATAAGTGCACTACAGGAAAACATGCAATTTGATTTTAAGTGAATTCCAGATAAATATGATAGGCATGAGGTGGTTGCCTAAGTGCTCTACATAGTGCTAAAAGCACATGACATTCGTATACAGAATACCTCCAATTGCAAGGGGTTGGGCTTGGCCCCTTTAAGGAGTCAGCATACCAAAACATTTTGGACAATTTTATGCTCCCAACTTTCTTGGAACAGTTTGGGGCTGACCCCTTCCTGTACCAACATGACTGTGCATCAGGCCACAAACAAGATCCATAAAGACGTGGATCAGTGAGTTTGGGGTGGAGGAACTTGACTGGCCTGCACTGAGTCCTGACCGTAACCGGATAGAATGCCTTTGGGATGAATTAGAATGGAGACTGCAAACCCAGTCTTCTTGTCCATCAGTGCATGAACTCACAAATGCGCCTCTGGAAGAATGGTCAAACATTCCCGTAGACACACTCCTAAACCTTGTGGACAGCCTTCCCTGAAGAGTTGAAGCTGCAAAGTGTGGACCAACTCAATATTAACCCTATGGACTAAGACTAGGATGTGATTAAAGTTCATGTGCGTGTAAAGGCAGGCGTCCCAATACTATTGGTCATTTAGTGTATCTTTCAGCATTGATGGTGCCTTTCCAGATGTGCAAGCTGCCTATTCCATTCACACTAATACAACCCCATATTGTCAGAGATGCAGGTTTTTGAACTGAGCACTAGTGCCGGAAGGAGGTCCCTTTCCTCTTTAGTTAGGAGGACACAGTGCCCATGGTTGCCATAGAGAATGTCACATTTCAATTCGTCTGACCACAGTACAGTTTTCCACTTTGCAGCAAACCATTTCAAATTGGCTTTGTCTTAGAGAAGATTGGGGCATTTCTGGATTATGTTCCTTGTTCAGATATGCCTTCTTCATTGCATGATAGAGCTTTACTTTGCATTTTTGGATAACACAGCAAGCTGTGTTCAGACAGTGATTTTTGGAGGCATTCCAATCACTACATTTTATTCTGCTTGTATGAAGTTTAGATGACAAAATAGGTCTATAGCCCTACCTAAAAAAATGTCTTGCATTCTTCCCACCCTTTAAAATTAAGACTGATCTCTGCTCGGATCAGTGGCCAGACTTATTTAATTTGTAAATGACCTTGTAGACTTCTTTTGTTTAATAGCATGAACTGGTAGCTTTTGAAATTGGATCAGAAACTAAATTAAAAGCATTTGACACGTGGAATTAAAGCCTCACTGTTACTGTAGTCTTTAACCAGACATGACATTGAGGACATTTTAGAATTTAGTCGTACATTTGTCGACTTAACTAAATCATATTTTAACATGTTGATTTAGAAAGGATAAGGTTGCTTGAGCCTCTCTTTATTGTTATAGGATACATACATGTGTCGTGCCACTTTGTAGTTTATAAAAGGAAAAAATAAAGAGACAATAGACTGTACACTGGAATTGGGAATTTTCAGACAACAGCTTGCATTGGAGTAATTAAACTTCGGTAAATAAGTAAAGCATAATTAACATAGCAGACGGAAGTGTCAAACATAACAATAGCCCCCTAATTTGCCAATTTTTTTTTACAGTGTGGAGAAGAGTTAGAGCCTTTTTATGTTTGTATTGTTGTCAGTGACGCTATTGAAAACATTTCTTTTTTTCTTGTTCCTATACTCATGGCGTCTGTCACCGAGTCAGAAAACAAGGCTGGGTGTCAGGACGTCATGATGCTCGGGCATCAGGGGGCTGGGAGTCAGGAGGGCATCAGGAAGGCTTGGGTGTCAGAAGGGCATTAGGGGGGCTGGGTTTCAGGATTGTGGGTGCAGGGGCATTAGGAGGGCTGGGGTGTCAGGAGGGCATGGTGCTGGGACATCAAGCAGGCTGGGGTGTCAGGAGGGCATGGTGCTGGGGCATCAGGGGGGCTGGGTGTCAGGAGGGCATGGTGCTGGGGCAATAGGAGGGCTGGAGTGTCAGGAGGTAACATAAGTTGTTTTCAATACAGAGTGGCAAAAGCGGTAACCCTGAGCCACACTCGGGTTTACCCTGTAGTGAAACCTACCTTGTCCCTGTGATCCCCTGATGTCCTCCCGCTTTGTCCTCCGGCTGATGCCGGCATCCATCTTCTGGGTTCTGGGTTCCCTTCCGGCGGAACCCGGCGGGAGATTAAAAAAAATAAACAAAACATGACACATACACATTGTAATACATTGTAATCTGTTAGGATTACATTACTGCGTGAAACCATTTTACCTCAGTTTTGTCCCTAGTGCTTTGTCCAGTGCCCTGCCTGCGCTTTTACTGTTCTATCTGCCTTGAAACCTGAGAACTTCCATGGTGTCCAAAAAGTGTTCCTATAGGTCAAAAGCAGATTTAGACCAGCTATAAAATAGTGATAGTGAATTGGAATTACTTGAAGTGAGCAATAGTGATTTGTGGGGAAAGTCGTCATCAGACACAGAAAGTGACAACAGTGACGATTCTGCAACTGAGCTCAGTGATGTGCAAACTTGGTGCTCTTTTGACTGTGGTACAGATCAGGCAGCGTCCCCAAGATTCCCATATACTGGAGCACCTGGTATGAAAGTAGATGTTGAACACGGCAACCCCTTGGCATACTCACAACTATTTCTGACCAATGAGGTTATTAAAAAAAATAGTTACTTCACAAACCGATACAAAGAGCAACAATTAACTACTCTATAAAAGCAGAAAGTGGGAACCAGTGACCAAAGAGACATTTGGAAATTTCTGGGCCTAAAAATACTTCAGGGAGTGGTTTGAAGACCCTTGCAGAAGTGGTATTGGACAACTAATATATTACTTGCCATTCGATTCTTTGGCAGGGTCATGTCAGAGTACAGATTTTCCCTGATCATGAAATATTTACACTTTGAAAACAACGAAGAATTTGATGAAACTACTCATCCAGCACCAAAACTAAAGAAAATTTGGGAAGTATCTCAAATGTTTCCAAAGAATTTCCAACGGAGCTATGTGCCAGAAAGAGATAAAGAGATAGATGAAAGTCTAATGGCCTACAAGGGAAGACTCAGCTGGGTACAATATGTTGCATCAAAGAGGGCACAATTTGGTGTAAAATCCTTCATGCTATGCAAATTGTCAACTCACTACCTTTGCTAAATCAGGGCTATTGCGTAACAACTGACAACTTTTATATGGCTCCTGAACTTTGAGTTTCTTCTGCAAAACAAAACAGATGCCTATGGAACCCTTAGGGCTAACCGGCGTGACATGCTGCCAATGTTTGGCAATAAGAAGCTGAAGACTGGAGAAATGGTTGCCTGGCAGAAAGGCAAAATGATGACACTGCGATGGCGGGACAAGAAAGATGTGTGCCTAACGAGTACAGTTCATAATACCTCCACTGTTATGATACGCATGAAAGATGGGAAAGAAATCATGGAGTCACAAGTAGTGATAGACTACAATAACACCATGGGAGGTGTCAAAATTCTACCCAGCAATGAGGAAACAGCAAAAGAAGTACTACAAGAAGATCTTCAGACATCTTCCATACAGAGCAGTTACACCCCCTTCCTGCCCAGACCAATTTTCAGCTTTCAGCGCTCTCACACTTTGAATGATAATTACTCAGTCATGCAACGCTGTACCCAATCAAATTTTTTATCATTTTTTTTCACACAAATAGAGCTTTCTTTTGGTAGTATTTAATCACCACTGGGTTTTTATTTTTTACGATATAAGTGAAAAAAGAGCGAACATTTAAAAAAAAAAACATGTTGTTTTAGTTTTTATTATAAAATTTTGCAAATAAGTAATTTTTTTTCATAAATTTTGGCCAAAATTTATACTACTGCATATCTTTGGTAAAAATAATTGCAAATTAGTGGTTATTTAGTCTGTGTAAAAGTTCTAGAGTCTACAAGCTATGGTGCCAATCATTGAAAATTGATCACACCTGATGTACCGACGGCCTGTCTAATTTCTTGAGGCCCTGAAATGTCAGGACAGTACAAATACCCCCTTTTTGGAAAGTAAACATTCCAGAGTATTTAGTAAGAGGCATGGTGAGTTTTTTGAAGATTTTATTATTATTATTATTTTTTTTTTTTTCACACAAAATTGTCATAATAAGTTATTTCTCACACACAGTATATGCATACTTGCAATTACACCCCAAAATACATTCTGCTACTCCTCCTGAGTATGACAAAACCCCATGTGTGAGACTTTTACACAGCCTGGCCACATACAGAGGCCCAACATTCAAGGAGCTCTGTTCTAGGAGCATAAATTACACACATAATTTCATTACAACCTATCACAATTGTGAAGGCCCTGGAACACCAAGACAATGGAAACCCCCACAAAATGACCCCATTTTGGAAAGCAAACACCCAAACACATAATCTAGGAGGCATGGGCTGCAGATAGGTACTCGGGTACTCTGATGGGCTGCAGATAGGTACTCAGGTATTCTGATGGGCTGCAGACAGGTACTTAGGTACACTGATCGGCTTCAGAGAGAGACAATTTTTTGCTTTGCTGCCATTTGTACTATTCTCCATTCCACGTATTTCATCCCACATTCTCCATATGTGTGGCGTGTTCAGCCATGTTTGCCTGCTCTGGGCGCCCTCAGCACCTGTGGGAGACACCGGAAGACCATGCCTTGTTCCCCATACCAGCAACCACCTATTTTACAATGTTTTAGGGATTAGAGGTCATTAACTCTTTTTCCCTTTTCCCTTCCAGTCTCCATTTATCCTCATCATCCATTTTCTTATACATACATATTTTTTATAGATCTTACATCGACTTCTGAAGGAGTGGACATTTCATAGTCCACAAAACGAGTCAAGTCCCATGATGTTATGCTTATATCTACTACTTCAACACTGCTGACCCACACAGTTTACTGATGATGTTACTACATTATTGTATGTTTCCTGGTTAATTGCTATGTGGTTATTTTAGGTACACTGGAATTGGGCTAAACTTTAGCCATTTACTTTGTCTGTGTTACAACATATTTATCATGCCATTATTGTTACCTGTATGTATCCTTCAATAAATATTTTTTTCCTGCAAGCCGCATCATGTCACTCGTTCAAAGTCCCAACTCTGCTTTTGCTTTTATTCATATGAATCAGGGATGGAGACGCACAACAATCCCATTGTGCGCCTCATTTAAAGTCCCAACCCCCCCCCCCCCTCTTTAAACCAATATGTTTTATACCAGTGTCTAGTATTACAGTGATAAGTAATATTGCACCCTTGTTTGGACAAATTTCAGTGTTTTTGGTTTGATTACATTATTGAATAAAATGTATCATTAATATTATGATTTTGTGTTTCAAACTTTATCATACCTGGGATGTCTACTATACTCTTGTTTGGAAAAATTTAAGTGCGTTATTCCTAAGAATTACAGGCCTACAATATAAACAACAGATTTCCATGCAAAACAATGTACCGCTTTGACATTCAAAAATACTGACATATTCAGACCGCCAGAGAGCTTAATGACCAGGCCATTTTTTTCAATTAGGCACTGCGTAACTTGAACTGGTAATTGCGCAGTTATGTAATTCTGTACCCAAACAAAATGTGTGTCCTTTTTTCCCCCCAAAATAGAGCTTTCTTTTGGTGGTATTTGGTCACCACTGGGATTTTAATTTTTTTGCGATATAAACAAAAAAAGACTGAAAAATTTGCGAAAAATTAAATTTCTCGATCGTTCGACAGACGCAGCGCCTTATCTTCATGACTCATAGTTATGCTCCTCCTTCCAGGAATAGGCACTAGGCAGGAAAAAACGAAACCACGCCTATGTGAGCTGTCCCTGCAGTCATAACCCCTCATACTCTGCTATGATCAAACAGTTTGTTCTGCCTAGTGTTAGGAATAGGACCTAGCTTCCTGCTGGGACTTCGGTCTTAGCTGTAACAGGGAAAATTGTTTTTATTTTTTAATTCGTTCCTGAGAACCAAGATCCAGTAGAACTACAAGCAACAGCCGGCTGCAGTTTCGCACTGAATAATCTAGATCCTTGAGGTCTCCCAGCCTGGCCAGCGAGCGTGAGCAGGTTATAGTCCAGAACTATGTAAGAGGTGCTAAAGACCTAGGTTGAGTTGTGCCACATCCCTAATGAGAATGCAAAAGGACAGGGGTTCCCCTAAATGGGACTTTAAAGGCACATAATAATGGTAAAAAAATATAGATAATTAGAAAAATAATACATTTTATTGAGTACAAAAAACAATAGGTTAAAAAGACACGTACAAGCATGAAATGGTCAGGGGGAAAAAACTCATAACGCTAGAACTTTGAAACCCGACATGTTTCGAAGCCAAATGCTTGCTCCTTCTTCAGGGGTGGTTCAAAGCGGTACTCTGATAATACAAAAATGGACGTGTAAGAGCCATGAATTGTAAAATCTGCATGTTACAAAGTAATTTTGCAGTTCACATAATATAGAACATATAATATGAGTACTTACAGAGTTTAGTCATAACTGGGCTTTCATTGCATGCACAAAGGTTAAAAACATCTGATTGGTGTGGATCTGTCTGGCAATATATGTAGCAGTATAGGTTGTAGATTGGTCGAATAATTAGAACCCCAGAGAGTAAGGTCAGGTGAGTGCCCCACAAATAGCTGAGCATCTGAAGTCCTCAAGGGGGGGAGCCAGGAGCAATCCCTTGTGGTGTAAATTATCCAGTGTAGGTACTGCCGATCTGTAAAGATAGGCAGACAACCACTAGTAAACTTGTGCCCTGATTTAAGGAAGTAGGATAATAGATACAAACTTGCTTATAAATGCATAAAGAACTGCATAAAAGGCCAAAGATATGGGTAAATAATGTTGGGCAATCATAGTAATAAGGGTATCATGCGCTGAAAATACCTTAGGGATGATGTAGGTAGAAATATGGACGTCCTCTCCATACAGCAACCAGCAGACAAATGCGCTGGCTGTGTGTTGGGAGAGGTGTGCTTTTAAGTACTCAAAGATTACTATAATGGGTGGCAGCTGGCATCCAGGGAGGGCTTCCTGGAGCGCCGATGCCGGGCCCGCCCCGGGACCGGCACCTGCGCTCCACCGGCACGGTGATCGAAACCGGAAGTGTGTGTACACTGCGGTTTCTGATTGGTCAACGCCGGGCCAAAGGGAACAGCGTAGATGGGATAGAGACCAATAGAGCACATTGCGGATGCGCGATGTGTGTCTCACCGTGCCGGGATGGACAGATAAAGGGGACATCAATGGGGGATCACAGAGTGAGATACAATGTCATAATAGAGGCAGGCAATTATAGCATACTAATGAAAATATATTATTAGGAAACAATAATGTAAGGGACAGAAATATAACAGCAAATAATGCATGGACAGGCATTATGATACAGGCATTGCAGAAATTATTATATTCATCGGACATTGAGAGGGGCATAAATAGAAAGGCATAAAAAAATTTAAACTGGTATAGGCGCATAACACCAGATATAGTCACCAAATACAATTTGGAGTTCTATCAACTGGTGGATACCGCCTATTTAAACAATGTTTTTTCTAAACAGACTTGGGAATTTATTCGAACCAAGTTCCCCATTACCCCGACATTTTATGGACTTCCCAAAGTGCACAAAAACACCACTGACCCACCTGGAAGACCCATTATTTCAGGCCGGGGGTCCATCACGGATAATGCGAGTAAACTTGTGGACGCTTATCTCCAACCTTTAGTCCACAAGTTACCCTCATTCACTAAAGATACCATCCAGTTTTTGAACAAAATCGAGGATATGTGGATTCCCCCCACTGCCTCCTTGGTTACCATCGATGTAGAGGCCCTCTACAGCTCAATTCCCCACTCCAGGGGAATTGCAGCGGTCAAACACACTATATCTTGTCAAGGCCAACTTGATGCCTATGGGGAGTTTATCCTAGATCTTCTCCAGCACATCCTCACCCACAATGTGTTCACTTTCAACTGCTCCCACTACCTCCAGGTGCAGGGAGTAGTAGCGATGGGCACTTGTTGTGCCCCATCCTACGCCAACCTGTACCTGGGGGAGTGGGAGCAATCGTTCTTGGATGATGACACATTGTCGGCATACACTGACCACATAAATTTCTGGGCCAGATACATCGATGATGTATTTTTAATCTGGGATGGCCCCATAGAGTCACTTGAAGCATGTCTTGCCCGAATTAATAAGAATGACTTCAATCTTTCATTCACTATGAATGCCGACCCCAACCACATCACCTTCCTAGATGTTGAAATCACGCAAAGTGAGAGTGGCGTCCTCCATAGCAATCTCTATCGGAAGCCCACTGCAGGAAACACGATCCTGCATGGATCAAGCTTCCATCCAACATCTCTACTTCGGTCCATCCCAGTCAGCCAGTATTTGAGGCTCAGACGCAACTGCTAGGATTTCAAATCATTCCAGGCAGCTGCCGATGAGCTCCAAAGGCGACTCCTACGCAGAGGGTATTCCAAAAAGTCCCTAAAACAAGCATACCAACGAGCTGTATCCAGTGACAGGAAAAAACTTTTGGCCCCAGCAGCAGCCAAAACTTCGGACAATAGTGACAAACTTAGGATCATTACTCCTTTTATGCATCAACATCACAAGGTTAAACGGATCCAAGCATTGGCATCTTTTGTCATCCGATCCAGTGCTTGGTCAATATCTGTCTGATTCACCTAACTTTACCTTCAAAAGAGCCCCTGCATTGAGGGATAAGGTAGTCCGTAGTGAATTCGTTGACAGCTCCTCACCTGTCTGCTGTAAATATAAGGGGACCTTTATGTGTGGCAGCTGCAAGTACTGCGGCTACATGCTTACACAAAAGAGCCCCACATTGCCCAATGGAACCATCCACAAAGCCAAACATTTTGCCAATTGCCGAACTGTTGGCGTAGTCTACCTCTTACTATGCAACTGCAAATGTTTTTTCATCGGTAAAACTAAACAGGAATTTTGGCAACGGGCCTACCGCCACATTCTGAGTATGAGGAAATCCGATCCAGACCTTCCTCTTGGTAGACATGTAGCCGCAGTACATTCTGGCAAAATGCCCAGGATCAAATTTTTGATCCTAGACCGAATCCACCCTGACTCTAGAGGAGGAGACTGGAACAAAGCCCTCCTCCAACTTGAGCTAAGGTGGATCTACCTCCTGAAGGCCACGGAACCTCCAGGGTTAAATGGGACCATATAATTCAAGCCATTTCTTGAAGGGTTCAGCTCTGGGGGCATGGAAACATAGACACAATTTTCCACCTTGGTGCAACATCTCTATATGTCACTTTCCACAATGCTGATCTTTTTTATGCCTTTCTATTTATGCCCCTCTCAATGTCCGATGAATATAATAATTTCTGCAATGCCTGTATCATAATGCCTGTCCATGCATTATTTGCTGTTATATTTCTGTCCCTTACATTATTGTTTCCTAGTAATATATTTTCATTAGTATGCTATAATTGCCTGCCTCTATTATGACATTGTATCCCACTCTGTGATCCCCCATTGATTCTTGTTGTTATTGTATACCAGTGATTAGTGTCATTATACATCTGTTGGTTGATCTTCTGGCGTTATGTGGATGCTTATATATGCCAAGATCTATTTCCTTTTTAGCCTTCCCAATGATACAATAGTGCATCCAGCACATTAGATTCATTGGAGAGTCCCCGCACTGCTGCTGAGGATAATACCCTCCGTCAGTCATAGGTCCAAGACGTTTCCCCTTTATCTGTCCATCCCGGCACGGTGAGACACACATCGCGCATCCGCGATGTGCTCTATTGGTCTCTATCCCATCTACGCTGTCCCCTTTGGCCCGGCGTTGACCAATCAGAAACCGCAGTGTACACACACTTCCGGTTTCGATCACCGTGCCGGTGGAGCGCAGGTGCCGGTCCCGCTCACTCTACGTCACGCCGCAGCGTGACACACACGTGGTTTGGGGGCGGGCCCGGCATCGGCGCTCCAGGAAGCCCTCCCTGGATGCCAGCTGCCACCCATTATAGTAATCTTTGAGTACTTAAAAGCACACCTCTCCCAAAACACAGCCAGCTCATTTGTCTGCTGGTTGCTGTATGGAGAGGACGTCCATATTTCTACCTACATCATCCCTAAGGTATTTTCAGCGCATGATACCCTTATTACTATGATTGCCCAACATTATTTACCCATATCTTTGGCCTTTTATGCATTTCTTTATGCATTTATAAGCAAGTTTGTATCTATTATCCTACTTCCTTAAATCAGGGCACAAGTTTACTAGTGGTTGTCTGCCTATCTTTACAGATCGGCAGTACCTACACTGGATAATTTACACCACAAGGGATTGCTCCTGGCTCCCCCCCTTGAGGACTTCAGATGCTCAGCTATTTGTGGGGCACTCACCTGACCTTACTCTCTGGGGTTCTAATTATTCGACCAATCTACAACCTATACTGCTACATATATCGCCAGACAGATCCACACCAATCAGATGTTTTTAACCTTTATGCATGCAATGAAAGCCCAGTTATGACTAAACTCTAAGTACTCATATTATATGTTCTATATTATGTGAACTGCAAAATTACTTTGTAACATGCAGATTTTACAATTCATGGCTCTTACACGTCCATTTTTGTATTATCAGAGTACCGCTTTGAACCACCCCTGAAGAAGGAGCAAGCATTTGGCTTCGAAACATGTTGGGTTTCAAAGTTCTAGCGTTATGAGTTTTTTCCCCCTGTCCATTTCATGCTTGTACGTGTCTTTTTAACCTATTGTTTTTTGTACTCAATAAAATTTATTATTTTTCTAATTATCTATATTTTTTACCATTATTATGTGCCTTTAAAGTCCCATTTAGGGGAACCCCTGTCCTTTTGCATAGTCCTGAACTAGGCCTCGCCACGGCAGTGCCCCGATGGATGGGAATGAGCCTGCTAGTGGACCGTCTCGCTGGAATGCATCGACCTGGAACGCCCTGAGTCGCAGCTTCCCCTTCGCAAACAGCACCCCCATCCCGGGTGGGAATTGATCTGTTTCGGAGTGGTGCCCACCTGGTACCGTGGTATGGTGAGTAAAATTGTCCCCTTAAACACCCTTGGCGGTCACGGGCAGGCATGGGCCCCTCCCTGGAATGATCGGACCTTAGGGGCTCCCTCGGTTCCCTGGCACCCTGGAGGACTAATCTGGTGTACCCCTTGGCATCCCCCTACCCCTAACAGGTTTTACCTTGGGGGCAGCGGTAATAATGCGGCCGTTAATGGCGCTTATTTGAGGGGAGTGAATTGTACTGGATGGGTCCCTGGCTAGGAATCTTTAGATGCCTATTGTTTTGGGACCCCTTTGGGGGGTCCTGGAGACCGCATGGCGCGTCATGTGGGCTGCCATTTTGCTGTGGTTCATGCTCTCTGTTTTCCCTTTAGTTTGCATGGGCAGCCATTTTCTATACTTCCCCCCCATTGAGAATGTATGAGTGGGATGGACAGGCATGCGGCATGGCTTGCAATGATAGAGGCAGAGCTTCTTCCTCTTCCTGTGCAGACAGTGTTAGTTTTGTTTTTACACTGATCAGGCTGGATTCTTCTCTGTGGTCTGGTAACATTTCCTGGGTTTCCCTGTGGGTTTTTTCCTCTTCTGCCCTGCTTGCTATTATTGGATAATAATCAGGGAGTCTGAACCCGCAGTATTAGCGGTGGGACCATGTTTTTCGCAGTCTAAAAAGGACATTATGCAAAAAAAATGTTTATTTGAGCAGTGGAGTCCCAGAATTAAAAATTCACCTCCAAACCCCCTGGAAGTGACTGTGGGCCCCTCGGTTCACAGTCGCAGCCAGAAATTGCAGTTTTTTTGAAAAGCCTGATGTCAAAAGGGGATTTTGTCATTTCTGGTGTTGCCAGCCGAAAACGCCCACCGCCCTCACCTCCATCAGCTGGGTGTTCGGATTCTGAGACAGATATGGTCGCCTCAGACACAGACAACCTTGAGGGGTTGGTGCCTTCTCATTCTGACGGTGATGAGGACCTGTCCTGATCAGCCGCCACGCGGGAACGTGCATTGGTGGAAGCTCTGGTAGTTTCTATTCGGGAAACCGTAAAATTGGCTGATGAACCTACAACGTCAGATATGCAGATGTCTTTTGGCTCCCGCAAATCCCGTAAATCGGGCAAGGTATTCCCTTGTCCAGAATTATTTTATACGATTGTGGATGAACAGTGGTACCACATTAAGCACATGTTGGTGGTGCCTAAGCGTTTTGCACGCCGTTCTCCTTTTGCGGTGTCCAAAAGGTGGACTGTACCCCCAAAAGTAGATTCTCCAGTGGCCATGTTGAATAAAGCGACTCTGGTACCGGTGGAAGAGTTACTAACCTTTCCGGATCCCATGGATAGACAGATGTGTCCTGCCATTCACATGTGGTAGCAGGACACATGTTAAAGGCTACCTTTGTGAATGTTTTAGTAGCGCAGACTGCTGCTGAATGGGTGAAGTTACTGAAAAGTAACTTGGAAACGGCTCAGCTTCCCCCTGTGGTACTGGAACTAATAGACCAGTTGACCCAAGCCCTGGTGTTCATGTGGATATGTCCCTGGACTCAGCTTTGTTGGTGGCCAGGACATCAGCAGTGGGGATTGCTATTAGGCGCAAGGTATGTCTAAAATTCTGGTCGGCTGACCAGGCTTGTAAGAAGGCTGTGACTGATCTTCCTTTTATAGGGGAGAGGCTGTTTGGATCCTCCCTGGACAAGTTGATCAAATGTATCACGGGGGGGGGGGGTAGGAGCACTAATCTGCCCCAATCCTCTAAGGGCAAGGCACCATGTGCTAGACGGGGGCCTTCCTTTACTGCTCACAAACATCTTTTTCGTGCTGTCGCAAGAAAAAGGTAAACCGTTTAGTCTTCTGGGGGTTCCAAGAAGCCATGGTCGGGAAAATCGAAGTCCGGCCAATCTGGACCTGCAGACAAGTCCTCGTCTGCATGAAGGGGCGCCCTCATCCGAGTCTGCGGTATGGGGGTGCTTTCAGGAACCCTGGACCTCCTTGTTTCAGGACAAATGGGTTCACAAACTGATCCGATTAGGATAAAAGGTAAAATTTTGGTCTCGTCCGTTGGACAGGTTCCTCCCGTCCAATCTTCAATTATCCCCAGTCCGGTTAAGGGACTTGCGAGGGTCGGTACACAAGTTGCTGTCGCAAGGAGTGATTGTTCTCACTCAGGAACATTTTCAGGGGTTTTATTCAAACCTTTTCACCGTGCCCAGAAAAGAAGACAAGGTGCGTCCTATCCTGGATCTCAAGGCCCTGAACCGCTTTGTGTGGGTACAGAGGTTTCGGATGGAGTCCATCTGCACGGTAGTAGCGTCTCTGCATCAGGGAGATTTTTTAGCCTCCATAGTTATCAAGGACACATATCTACACATCCCTATCTATGCCGGACACGAGCAGTTTCTTCGCTTTGCAGTAGCAGAGGGGCATTATCAATTTGTGGTGTTACCCTTTGGTCTCGCCTCCGCTCCAAGAGTGTTTACCAAGGTACTAGCCACTGGTATTAGCGCTGCTGTGCCAGTGGTGGATTGCGGTACTGGGGTACCTGGACGAATCCTGTTGAGAGCGGACTCCCATTCAGCCTTGGTGGGGGATCTGACAATCACGGTCAGAACTCTGCAAAAGTTTGTTTGGAACATCAATTTAAAGAAATTCAAGCTGACTCAGGTTCTGAGACTGGATTATCTGGGCTTGACTCTGGATTCAGCCTTGGCGACGGTTTTTCTTCCCCCAGACAAGCTGCAAAAGTTGCAGGGGGAGATTCAGTTGTTGGACAACAATCTGTTCTCTCTACGAACCTGAAAAAGAAATGGATAATGGCGATTTTTTTTTTTTTTTGGTCACTTACCTTATTTTAGAAGAAAATATACTCAGCTTCCTTCCACTTCCTCCCTCCGCCGCCGCGGCCCGCGCTGTCACTTCCGGTTTGCGATGATTCCTGGGAGCTGAACGTCATCGCTCCCAGGAATCAATGCGCCTGCACTGGCCCCGCTCGTCACTTCTGGTGCAGGCCCGGTATACACTGCTAAACAGCTTCTGGGCATGCCTAGAAGCTGTGCAGGGATGCTGCGCCTGCACCGGAAGTGACGAGCGGGGCCGGTGCAGTGCATTCTGGGACTCCGACGTCACAAAGAGGACACGGAAGAGCACACAAAGAGGGACGCTGCGGCTTCAGCTGCCCACACCTGAGATGGCAGCGCTGGAGAAGAAATTTTCAAGGTAAGTATTTCTTCTTACAGGTAAGTGCGACCCGGGACAGTTCAGAGGCTATCCATTATGGAATTTACTAGCCCTGACTGTCCCGGGGGTATTTTTAGCTCAAATTGACCCCTGAGGCCGGAACTCCGCATGAAGTTGGTCTACCTGACCTTGGTTTGGTTTCAACACAACCCCTCATTTTCCACTTCTTGATTAGAGTTTGAACACTGCTGATTGGCAGTCCCAATTCCTTGGATATTGTTTTATATCCCTTTCCTGTTTTTTACAGTTCAACTGCCTTTCCCCGCAGATCTTTTGACAATTCTTTTACTTTCCAAATGCCTCAGAATGCAGAAACGTCATTGCAGCACTGGATAAGAGATGCAAGGGTCTTCAGGAGTACAGAAACTCATTGACCTTTTATACACACACTAATTACAAGCAAACCGATCACAGGTGAGTATGGTTACCTTTTAGTAGCCATTCAAAACCCTTTGTGTGCATGTTATCAGGCCAAAATCACCATGGTATGTAAACTTTTGTTCAGGGTCATTTGGGTAGTTTCTGTTGTCATTATGATTTCAGCTCCTACATGTAAAAATCATAATTTTTTTTGCTAGAAAATTACTCAGAACCCTCAAATATTATATATATATTTTAGCAGAGACCCTAGGGAATAAAATGGCTGTTGTTGCAACTTTTTATGTCACACGGTATTTGTGCACCATATTTTCAAATGCGAGTTTAAAAAAAGATGATGTTACGCCAAGTAAATAAATACCTAAAATGTCACGCTTTATAATTGCATACACTTTTGGAATGGCGCCAAACTTTGGTACTTAAAAATCTCCAAAGACAATGCTTTAAAATTGTTTACAGGTTACCTGTTTAGAATTACAGAAAAGGTTTTGGACTAGAATTATTGCTCCGGCTGTAACGTTCGTGGCTATACATCTCATATGTGGATTGAACGCCATTTACATGTGTGGGCGCAACATACGAATGCGTTCGCTTCTGCGTGGTGGGAAAGGGGGCACTTAAAAATTTTTTTTCCCCCTTTACATTTTTTTTTAATCACATTTTTCTCTTCCGTCCTTCGACAGTCGCGGCCCACTCACACAGTCTTCACCAATGGGTATTGACCTTCGCTCCGCAGGAGTAGCTAGGCATAAGACTTGTTAGTAACAAAGGCTTTTAGCATAGACACACCCCTAGGGGCTGTCCCACTAGTCAATACCTCCCTGCACCAGCATTCCCAACTCAGTTTGATTTTGCCTAGCTCAGGAGTAGTCAGGCTTTCCTGTGCTGGGGCTTCAGTCTCAGCCTTCTACCCTTTTTTGATTTTATTTTAAAGTTGTTTTCTTTGCTTTACTAGCTGTTATTTTACCAGCTTTTAGATAGGGATCTTCGGATGAAGAAACATCATGCGGAGCTGGGTATTGGACTGGCCACCCTGGGTCTCCTGGGCTGAGGGTCAGATGGATCCCCAGCCTGCCATCGAGCGTTCGGCTATGGTTCGCCCTGGCACTATGAACGACCCATCCCTGCTCGCTGCAGGGATGCTGCCTGTGAGGTGGCTACCTCACTGGACGCCTTCTGCGGTTTTGTGCTGCAGTGTCCTGCGTCCCGGCTACGTCACTCCCTGTCATATGAGGACAGCGGTTTTCCATTTGTGAAGGCTCCCAACGCCATCCGGTACGGTAAGCACCTTTCTATGTGGGGACCTCTGTCTGGGGTGTCAGTCATTGGCTGTGTGTTCCCCTCATGTCTGTGTATGCGGGCTCCCTGATGTGATCCCTATGTGGGTTAATGTATCATCACTGCTGTGAGGTGGGGACCCCTCTCTCCTGTGTCACTTGTGTGCTGGGTATAGACATGTATGTGTGTGGTGACCGCTGCGGCGGGGCGCCACGCGGTCCGCCATTTTTTTTACTGTGGGCGAAATGTGGCTTCACCCTGGGCTTTGTACAGGGTTGCAGTGCGGTGCTTTTGGCGTCACTCGACGCCATTCTTGCGTGTGGCATGATCGCTCGATCGGAGCACATGGCGGCCATTTTCTTGTGGCCTCCATTCACTTCTATGGGGCAGCCATTTTCCCTGAGCCTATTGCAATATAGTTCAGCCTTCTTTGCCTCACTTCCTCTTTCTCTGGTACAGCGATCGGTGGCAACAGTCTGCGGGCTCTGCAGGTGCTCCCTCCATGCTGTTCGGCGCTATCCCTAACTCAGTGGTTTTCTGTCCCTCTGGGGGTCGGTGCATGCTGTGAGTATTGAGGTGGGCTGCGCTCGCCGCGGCTTTTAAAGGGCCAGTGCCTCTTTTTCCAAAACTTGTTTGGCATGGTTTCCCAGGATAGCAATTTTCCCCTAGCCCTGGTAGGGGACCCCGGACCTGCTGCACCCCCCGTGGGGTCTGATTTGGCCAATGTAGTGGCATCTTTGGTGTCACAGATGCAGGTGCTGATGGCTGAACGTTCTGCAAAGAAAAGAGGGCCAGGTTATCTATCTCCTCTGCTCAGATGGTGATGTGGCTGCTGTGGCTGGCGTGCCCTTTTCAGGGTCTCGCCCATCTCTGGACCCTTTGGGGTCTGGAGGGGAGGCAGAGGTTGAAGAGGTTGATACTTCTCCCCCAGGCTCGCCTGAAGAGCTTGCACTCATGGATGAGCTGATCTCTTCTATCTAAGACACGCTGCACCTAGAGGATGAGCCCACTCCTCCGGCTATGGTGTCCTCTTTTGGGACACATAGAACCCGCAAGTCGGCGCAGGTTTTCCCCTGCCCTGCTGACTTTCATCACACTATGAATGAACAATGGCGCAGTTTAAAGAAGCCCTTTCCGGTGCCCAGTCGGTTTAAGCTGCCTTATTCTTTTGCGCCCTCCGCTGAGGAGCGCTGGTGCGTGGCACCCCAGGTGGATCACGCTGTGGCCGTATTGAACAAGGCTACCCTGGTTCCAACGGAAGATGCCCTGTTTTTCCGGGATCCTACGGACAGGCGGTTGGAGTCTCTTGCCCGCCACGCGTATATGGTGGCGGGCCCTATGCTCAAACCTATTTTCGCTTCTGTCATGGTGGCTCAGGCGGTGGCAGACTGGACTAAGGTGCTCAGACGCACCCTCATGTCTGCTTCTGCCCCACCAGCTACGCTGGAAATGGTGGACCAGATTCATCAGGGGGTCATGTATTTGTGTGATGCGGCCTTGAATGAGGCCCCTTTAGCTGCACGCCTGTCTAGTGTCGCGGTGCTTAACCGTCGACTGATCTGGCTGAAGAGTTGGTCGGCTGACCAATCGTCTCGGAAAACGGTGGCTGATTTTCCCTATGCCGGGTCTCGCCTTTTTGGCGAGGCTTTGGATACTCTAGTGAAGTCACTGGGGGCAAGAGCACTCTGTTGCCCCAGAATACGAAGACCAAGTCCTTTCGCGGCAAGCGGGGCCACGCTTTTAGACCCTCTCAGGGGTCCTTTCGTGCCTTTAAGTCGCAATCCAAGGGCAAGCCCTTCAATGGCCAAGATGGCCAGGAGAAGCCCTGGGCGGGTAAGCAGAAGCCCGGCCAAGTCGGCTCTGCGCCCCATTCCGCATCTGCCTGAAGGGACGCCCTCACCCGTATTTGGGGTGGGGGGAAGTTTGCGCGGTTTCCTCTGGCCTTGGCTGTTCCGCACTCGGGACAGATGGGTTCGGGAAATTGTTCGATCAGGTTACAAGATCGAATTCCCTTCTCGGCCGGCGGGCAGATTTTTTCCCTCCAATCTTCAGCTGTCTCCTGGGCGTTTGCAGGATCTGCATCAAGCGGTGCAGGATCTTCTGGCCCAGGGGGTGGTGGTTCCGGTGCCTCACCGGGACAGGTTTCGGGGGTTTTACTCCAATCTGTTCACTGTGCCCAGAAAGGAGGGCAAGGTACGTCCGATCCTGGACTTGAAAGCTCTGAACAGCTTTGTGTGTGTTCGGAAGTTTCGCATGGAATCCCTGCGGGAGAATTCATGGCCTCCATCGACTTGGAGGATGCGTATCTACACATCCCCATTTTCGAAGGTCATCCAGAGGTACCTTCGGTTCGCCATTGCGGAGGACCATTATCAGTTTGTGGCGTTACCTTCGGTCTCGCTTCGGCTCCACGGGTTTTTTACCAAGGTGCTGGCGCCTGTTCTGGCCCTGTTAAGAGCCCAGGGCATTGCGGTCCTGGGATATCTGGACGATCTCCTGTTAAGATCGAGTGCCAGTCAGAACCTGCTGAGCGACCTGTCCACTACGGTACAGACACTTCAGGAGTTCGGTTGGACCATCAACGTTCCGAAGTCGACACTGTCCCCTTCGGTTCGCCTTCCCTACCTGGGAATGGTTCTGGACTCTGCTCAAGCAAAGGTCTTCCTGCCGGAGGACAAGCTCCGGACGCTTCAGGATGAAGTCAGGTCCCTCTGGGACAACCGATCTTCGTCACTCAGGATCTGTATGCGGTGCCTGGGGTTAATGGTCTCGGCTTTTTAGGCGATCCCCTTTGCTCAGTTTCACACGCGGTCTCTCCAAGCGGAGATTCTTGCCAAGTGGGACGGGCGACCTCAGTCTTTGGATCTGAGGGTCTCGTTGAGCCGCCGAACCAGAAGGGATCTTCTGTGGTGGCTCCAGTCCCTGGCAGTGTCGGGGGGCAAGTCTTTTCGTCCGTTGCTATGGACGGTGGTCACCACGGATGCCAGTCTGTCGGGCTGGGGTGGTGTTATGGGCAACCTGTCTGCCCAGGGAACTTGGCCGGAGGAGGAATACTCCCTTCCGATCAACATCCTGGAATTGAGAGCGATAAAGCTTTGCCTTCTCCCCAGTGGTCGGGACGACTTCAGGGCCGTCTGGTTCGGGTACAGACGGACAATGCCACCGCGGTGGCTTACATCAACCACCAAGGGGGCACCAGGAGTGCCCGAGCGGCCCGGGAAGTGACCGACATTCTGTCTTGGGCCGAGACTCACGTCCCGGCGATAACGGCAGTACACATCCCGGGGATGGAGAACTGGCAGGCCGATTATCTGAGCCGCCAGACCCTGGACCAGGGGGAATGGTCCTTACACCTGGATGTCTTCCAGATGCTGTGCGCGAGGTGGGGATCCCCAGATGTGGACCCGTTCGCGTCTCGACTAAACAACAAGGCGGACTCCTCGGACGCATTAGTGGCGCCTTGGCATCAGTATCGTCTGATGTGTGCCTTTCCTCCAATTCAGTTGCTGTCCAGGCTCCTTCACAGGTTGGCCTCGGAACCGCACGCGGTGATTCTGGTGGCACTGGACTGGCCTCGCCGGTCTTGGTACGCGGACATCGTTCATCTGGCAGTCGAGCCTCTGTGGCGCCTGCCAATGCGGGAAGACCTTCTGTCTCAAGGACCGATCTTCCATCCTGCTTTACAGTCGCTGGCTTTAACGGCCTGACTGTTGAAAGCCAGGTCCTGAGGGACAGGGGTCTCTCCCCTGAGGTCATTCCTACTCTGATCAAGGCTAGGAAAGCCTCGTCTGGTAAAATTTATTACCGTACTTGGAAAGCGTACTTTGCCTGGAGTCCAGGGGGTTCTCCCCTCGCTCATACTCGGTGTCGAGACTGTTGGCTTTCCTTCAGACTGGTGTGGACCAGCGTTTGGCGTTGGCCACGATAAAAGGCCAGGTTTCTGCACTGGCTGTTCTTTTTCAGCACCCTGTGGCGTCTCATTCCTTAATTTGCACCTTTGTTCAAGGTGTGCGTCATTTGGCCCCTCCTCGGAGGGAGCCCTTACCTCCGTGGGACTTGAACTTGGTTCTGTCCGTGTTGCAGCGTGCTCCCTTTGAAGACATCAGGGAGATCTCGTTGCCTCTGCTGTCTAAAAATGTTGCCTTTTTGGTGGCGATCACTTCGGCTTGCAGAGTGTCGGAGCTGGCGGCATTGTCCTGCCGCTCTCCCTATTTGGTGGTTCACAAGGATAGGGTGGTCTTGCGGCCTCACCCGTCCTTCCTCCCTAAGGTGATCTCTGATTTTCACCTTAATGAGGACATTGTCTTGCCTTCGCTCTGTGCGAAGCCCAAGCATCCTAAGGAGGTTGCCTTGCATTCCTTGGATGTTGTCAGGGCGATCAGGGTTTACCTGTCGTCCACTAAATCTTTTCGCAAGTCGGATTCCCTCTTTGTCCTTCCTGAGGGACCTCGGAAGGGCAGGGTGGCGTCTGCAGCGACCATTGCCAAATGGATCAGACAGACCATTGTGCAGGCCTGTACCTTGAAGGTACGGGTTCCACCCTTCCCTGTTAAGGCGCACTCTACCAGATCTCTGAGTACGTCTTGGGCCTTCCGGCATCAGGCCTCTGTGGCCCAGGTGTGCAAGGCGGCGACTTGGTCGTCCGTGCACACCTTCTCCAATTTTTATGAGGTGGATGTTCAGGCATCAGCCGATGCCTCCTTTGGCCGCAAAGTTCTCAGTGCGGCAGTGCCATAGGGACCCTTGTTTATGGGTCTTTGGCTGTTGGGGTGTTTTACCCCTGGGTTACTTGCTTTCCTGGGCTGTTGCTCCTGTTGAGTACATTCCTGTTGCCCAGATGGTTCTCTTACTGTGTGTAAGGTTCCTTTCTCTGATGTGGGTACTGCGTTGCCTTTTCTGCGGTTGCAGTCTACACTGCTTTGGGACATCCCATTGGTGAAGACTGTGTGAGTGGGCGGTGACTGTCGGAGGACGTAAGAGAAAACGGAATTTTTGTAAAATCTTACCGTAAAATTCCTTTCTCTGAGTCCTCCGACAGTCGCCGCCCCCCGCCCCTCTTTTGGGGTCTTGTGTACTCTTACTGCTATGCTACCAAACTGAGTTGGGAATGCTGGTGCAGGGAGGTATTGACTAGTGGGACAGCCCCTAGGGGTGTGTCTATGCTAAAAGCCTTTGTTACTAACAAGTCTTATGCCTAGCTACTCCTGCGGAGCAAAGGTCAATACCCATTGGTGAAGACTGTGAGTGGGCGGCGACTGTCGGAGGACTCAGAGAAAGGAATTTTACGGTAAGATTTTACAAAAATTCCGTTAATCCTATTACAAGAAATGTAAACATCCCTTGTAATAGGAATAGAGCATGACCTCACATCTCTCCTCCAAAAAAATGATCTCGGCATTCCAGCCAAGTACATGGCAGTATTTACAACTGCCAGTCCAGACATGACGTCATAATGTTGCGCCCGGGCCTCCGAGAGTCATAGAGTGCCGGGGACCATCTGGTTCTCAGTATTCTAAATGGTGAACTTCCACCGCCAGCGGATTCCTTCTCCGAATCGCCGGTCGCACGGTAGAAGCAGCGGAGGGTAGTGGTAAGGGGGGGGGGGGGAGGATCCCCTCCCGCCGCCTGTAAGAACAATCAAGCGGCTGAACAGCTGCTATGATTGTTCTTAAGGTGCAGGGAAACACTGGCTGAAAAAAATGATATCCAAATGATGCCTGCAGCTTCACCCACCACTCAGAGATCACCACTCAAAGCCCAGGACATCATATGATGTACTGCGGGCAGGAAGTGGTTAAATAATAATTTTGATCTCGGAGTCTGATGATATTTACCAGATTCAACCTCTAGTAGTAATTATATATTTCTTCTGTCTGTCATTCTCAGAGTGGATTAGATATTTTTTTTCCCTAACCATATAACTAGTTATTTATAATTCAAGAATAAATTGTCTTTTTTAAAATTTACATAATAACGAAATTATACACCACACTTTTTTTTTAGGTTTTTATCTAAATTATAGGAACAAAATCAGCCAACTAATCGATTATGAAAATAATCATTAGTTGCAGCCCTACATGTAAATAGTGAGCCACACAGCAATAAAGACATGACAGGGATCTCTTCCCTTCCCCATTTTTAATAAGATCGAAAATTGGCTTGGATTCCAGTTAATGTATCTGCCTTGGTAAGTAAGTGCAAATAAAAACAAGTAATAGTAGTTGAGTAATTTTCACTCTTCTGGAAAAGCGAAATCTGGAACAAAGCAATTGTTGGACGCTTCTGTCTGATTGTACACACGTGTACCATACCCACATTGTCCTGTCTATACAGATTTGCTGTGCCGAAAAGCAGAAAACACATTGCCTCATTGTAACTTGTCCTGCTTATAAATCAATTGTACTGATTGCAAAATGCCGTCTGCTAAAATTGCAAAACCTAAATTAGAAACTACGAGAAGAAGTAATTTTGTACAAATTGATTTTCGCCCACATGAATGTCCTGCTTGATTCCTGGCCAAGATGCCTAAAAAAAGAATAAATTAATTGTTAGTCTTCTTTGCTGAGAAGCTCTACTAGAATGTGGTTTTGTCCACGAGAGGGATTGTATGCCAGGAATCTTGCAGATTTAATTTTAGTGGCAGTGGCATGTTAAATAAGTGACCTGAACATTAAACTGCCTCTACAATAAACTGCTAGACCAACTGTGAGTGCTCTAGAATTTCCTTGTGGAGGGTTGCGCTGGCTTTGGTCTTGACACAGTGGACCAACACCAGCAGATGACATGGCTCCCCAAATCGTCACTGACTGTGGAAACTTTACACTGGACCTCATGCAACTTCGATTCTGCGCCTTTCCACTCTTCCTCCATACTGTACTCTGGGACCTTGATTTCCAAATGAAATGCAAAATTTTCCACAGTCCCTGATGTTTCTGGGAGCCATGTCATCTGCTGGTGTTGGTCCACTGTATTTTATCAAGTCCAAAGTCAGCACAACCCTCTACCAGGAAATTATAGAGCACTTCATGCTTCTCTCTGCTGACCAGCTTTATGGAGATGCTGATTTCATTGTCCAGCAGGACTTGGCATCTGCCCACACTGCCAAAAGTATTAATACCTGGTTTAATGATCATGGTATTACTGTGCTTGATTGGTAAGCAAACTTGCCAGACCTAAACCCCATAGAGAATATGTGGGGTATTGTCAAAAGGAAGATGAGACACCAGACCCAGCAATGCAGACTAGTTGAAGGCCACTATCAAAGTAACCTGGGCTTCCATAACACCTCAGCAGTGGTGTTATCACCTCCATGCAGGCTGATCACCTCCATGCAACGCCGCAATAATGCAATAACTCATGCAAAAGAAGCCCCGACCAAGTATTGAGTGCATACTATACTGTACATAGACATACTTTTCAGAAAGCCAACATTTCTGTATTAAAATCCTTTTTTTTTTATTGGTCTTTTAATGGTCTTCTGCTGCTGTAGCCCCTCTACTTCAAGGTTCGATGTGTTGTGCGTTCAGAGATGGTTTTCTACATACCTGTAACGAGTGGTGTTTTGAATGCTGTTGCCTTTCAATAATCTCAAACCAGTCTGCCCATTCTTCTCTGACCCCTGACATCAACAAGGCATTTTCCTCCACACAACTGCTGTTCACTGGATATTTTCTCTTTTTCTGATCATTCTGTGTAAACCTTAGAGATGGTTGTGTGTGAAAATCCCAGTAGATCAGCAGTTTTTGAAATATTTACACCAGCCCATCTGGCACAAACAACCTTGTCACGTTCAAAGTCACCTAAATCCCCTTTCTTCCCCATTCTGATGCTCAGTTTGAACTCCAGTAAGTCGCCTTCACCACGTCTAGATGCCTAAATGCATTGAGTTGCTGCCATGTGATTGGCTGATTAGCAATTTGTGTTACCAAGCAATTGAACAGGTGTACCTAATAAAGTGGCCGGTGATTGTATATATTATCTCTGAAATACATGCACATTTCTTGATGTTTTATCCCTTTAAAAACAACAATGCAAGTACAGAAAAATAGCTTTAGGTGTCAGAAATATAGTGTACCTATTTGATATAACACAGTTCTGAATTCCTAAGTTCCTGTTATTCTATTGTAATTACCACTTTATGCATAGATTTACCTTCCTAGACCCAATCTCTCCAGGCAGTTTGGTCACTTGCTGACTTGACACCATCCACAGGCAGCTTCTCTCTTCAATAAGACACATAAGTTGAATCTAATGCAATTTTACTTCTGACGTGCAGTACAGAGAATGTTTTTCTAGTCTTTTGATGCCTAAGAAGATAATGACTTTCCTAATCCCTGTCCTATGAAGAGCAAACGCTGACTGAGAGAACATGAAGGAAACAGGAGGGGCTAGCTGGGACTTAACTAACACTGAACAGGTGTGACAGTAGGATATACCAAATCCAATAGGTAAACAAATTGTAGTGGCCTTAACCACTTAAGCCCTGGAAGATTTTACCCCCTTCCTGACCAGGGCCTATTTTGCGATTCGGCACTGCGTGAATTTAACGGACAATTGTGCGGTCGTGCGACGCTGTACCTAAACAAATTTGACGTAATTTTTTTCCCACAAACAGAGCTTTCTTTTGGTGGTATTTGATCACCTGTGCGATTTTTTTTTTTTTTGATCATGCGCTATAAACAAAAAAAGAGCTTAAATTTTGCAAAAATAACAATATTTTTCACATTTTTTTATATGAAATTCCTCCCCCCAAAAAAAAATGTAAAAATCAAAATTTTTTAACATTTTCGGCCAATTTGTTTTATGCTACATATGTTTGGTAAAAAAAAATTGCAAAAAGCGTATTTTGATTGGTTTGCGCAAAAGTTATCGCATTTACTAACAAAGGGAAAGATTTTTGTCATTTTTGTTGTTTTTTTTTTTTAACGAGTAACGGCGGCGATCTGCGATTTTTTTTTTTTGCGGGACTGCAACATTGCGGCAGACAGATCGGACCCTTGACTGACATTTTTGACACTTTTGGGGTTACCAGTGACATTACTGCAATAATCAGTGCTATACATATGCACTGTTACTGCAAAAATGACACTGGCAGTGAAGGAGTTAACTGTATTGGAGAGGGAGGGGTTAAGTGTGTCCTAGGGGCGGGTTTCTAACTGTGATTGGCTGTGGCTACTAGTGTAAGAACAGAGATCAACGGTCCTACATAGAAGAACCATCTGATCTCCATTCTTACACAGGGAAGGATGACAGGCGGCTTTGTTTACATCAGCCGCCTGCCTTTCTTCCGGTGTAAGGGATGATCGCGAGTGCCCGGCAGGGTCCGTGACCGCGCGTCAGCGCGCCTCCAGCGGCGCGCGCTCGCTCCCTAGAGCCTCACAGGCTATCGACGTAGTACTATGTCGCTTTGCCTGTGAGGGGCTGACCGCCGCAGTAAATAGTCGCGCGGCGGTCGGCAAGCGGTTAAACCACCATTAGATTTAGCATTCTTAAGTTTTAGTAAATCAACCCATGTCTCAACTACAGAAGTTTTTTTTTTCCAGTGCTAGCCATTATAACTTTAGAAGAAAAATTAAAGCTGAGCTGAAAGCAAATTATAAAATAGCCCAATCAATGCAGCAAGATATTCATTAAATATATATTTTGAAATTCAACAGTAGAGGTACGCTGATTTGACTTATCCGACTGTTGTAATCCCCTATATACAGCATTACTCGGATTGAAAGAGGGAAGGGGAGGATTAGGAGCCAATTTGGCGTTGTGCTGACAAGAAACCAGCTGATTGGGAAAAAGAGTGGAGAGATGAACTCATCAGTCGGCTGATGTTCTTTCATTCTCCAGTAATAAATCTGGGGGTGGAGAGACTGCATGACTGTACAGTACTCTATAACTAGAAGGCTCCATTCACACCTGGGCGTTTTTGAGTGTTTTTCAGCTCCAAAAACGCTCAAAAAAAACGTTCCAAGACGCCCAACAAGTAAAACCCCATTCATTTAAACGGTCCCTGTTCACATCTGAGCGTTTTGCAAAACGCCTGTAGCTGAAAAAAGTACATGAGTTTCTTTTTGGGCTGATTACCAGCGTTTTTAATAGATGTCAATGCCTACCTCCAAAAATGCCTGAAAAAAACGCCTGAAAATCACGGTAAAATCGCGTTACAACCGCGGTAAAACGCTATGCTCAAGTGTGAATGCAGCCTAAGTGGTGCCATCCACTTGGCTGTGCTATCTGGCATTGCTGAGTAAATCTCGGCCTGGAAAAATGGAATAAAAGGGAACATTAATACCTTTAAAGGTAAAGCTGCTCCAATATGTGTGTTTCATCTGCATATTTTCTTTGATTTTGGCTTTCACATTTAGGGATTCATATTTGAAATTGTCTTAAATCATCTGTCATTTTCTTTGTAGGTACGCTTTGTTTCAAGAACGTTTGAAACATATTGAGGGATTTGAAGGTGGGCTGGAAAAATTCTCCAGAAGTTACCAATCTTTTGGCATCCACACCAAGCCAGATGGGGAGATCTATTGCAAAGAGTGGGCCCCAGGAGCGGAGGCTGTTTTCCTGACTGGCGAATTCAGTGAGTATTTACATAGAAATGATAAAAACGAAATATGACTTATTCTACCTCAGGAAGACCTTTTTGTTTTTATATTTAAAGCGTATCTAAACCCAAAACAAAAATGTCACATATTGCAGCTAACCAGCCTATTAAAATGCGGCTCCAATAAAATGTCACTAAGCCAACATCATAAAAAGCTATCAATAAATGGTGTATTACATGTTGTTCATACTCGCTCAGTCACTACGGGATTCGTTTTCTGTATTCTGCAAAAAAACCTGGTTTATCCTGCTGTTCTCTATCACCATTTTCTGTCCATGTCCCCAATTCTGCTAGGGATTTTGTAGCTGTGGTGGCAAATCTGCACATGCTCTGTTCTCAGTGAGTTTCTGTGCTGAGCATCTCCCCCCCTATCACATCTGAGCAGCCCATGTAACTATAGAGTCACACACATGGGTGGTAAATGATAGCCCACTCCATCCTTCCTCCTCCATGCCCACTAACCAGCTAAACACAATGAGGGTAGGATATTATATCTTCATTCACTCCCTCTTATTCTAAGACACAGGCTGGAGGGATGTGACACAGCCTATGACTGGCAGGAATTCACCCACACCATGGTATTTCCACAAAATATTAAATATGTGATTTCAAATATATATTTGTATAACAATTTAAAACTTTAAACCTTTTATTGAAATTATTTTATTTTGTATGCCAAATGCTTTTTTTTTTTTTTTTTCTGAACATGTGACCAGTAGCAGAGGACTAGAGGCTCCTCTTACTTATGTTTCCCTGCAGAGAGGCTGGAAAAGCTGGTTCATGTGACAGCTGTATATTGATTAGGAAAAGGGTACTTTGATTTTTTTTTTAAAATTAACCACTTCTGGAGGGATGTACCCCCTTAATGACCAGGCCATTTTTTGTGATTCGGCACTGCGTTATGTTAACGCACATTTGCGCAGTCAGCAATGCTGTACCCAAATAAAATTGATGTCCTTTTTTTCCACATAAATAGAGCTTTCATTTGGTGGTATTTGATTACCTCTGCGATTTTTACTTTTTGCGCTATAAACAAAAAAAGAGTGACAATTCTGAAAAAAAAAAATATATATATTTTTCACATTCTGCTATATAACATTCCCAATAAAAAAAAAAAAAATGTAAAAATCAAATTTTTTTAGAATTTTAGGCCAATTTGTATTCTGCTACATATTTTTAGTAAAATAATATCCCAATAAGTTATTTTGATTGGTTTGCGCAAAATTTATCGCATTCACAAACTAGGGGAAAGATGATGTAATTTTTTTTTTTTTTACTAGTAATAGCAACAATCAGCGATTTTTAGCGGGATTGCTGCAGACAGTTTAGACCCCTAACTGACAATTTTTGACATTTTTAGGGGGACCAGTGACATTACTACAGTAATCAGTGCTAAAAATAGGCACTGTTACTGTAATATTGACACTGGCAGGGAAGGGGTTAACTCAGGGGCGATCAAACAGTTAAGTGTATGCCTAGGAGGTGTATTCTAACTGTGAGGGGGGTGGGCCTGTCATCCTAAATAGGAGGATCACAGGTGCTCTGTGCGAATTCCTGAGAGAACAACGGTCTGCTGTGTTTACAACAGATCATCGTTCCCTCTCCATGGAAAGTGATTGCGGGTGCCCGGCAGCAATCGCGGCCGCCTGACCCGTGAGTCAGCTTTACTGCTGGCTAATGGGGGCGCCCCCAGGATCGCTCCTAGGGATCGCTGTACAGGTACAGTGATTTGCCCAGCCAGCCTGCAGCAGTGTATCTGCGGCAGGCGGTCGGCAAGTGGTTAAAATAATTACAGTGCCATCATCCATATATAGAAATGGAAGGGAAAATGTAAATTAAACTGTGTGTTTAGTATCACTTTAGCTTTCTTTGTTGTCCTACTTTACTTTTCTACCTGAAATATTTTCAGATGCAAAGATCTATGTTTGCCACCGGAAATTACTGTAATTGTAATTACCTGTCTCATTGGTTACCATAGGAAACACAACTGTCAATGTTTTCCTTGCTTGGCCATTTTCCCCTTTTAAGCCTTCTGATTGGACAGTAATAGAATAGTATCATGCTGATGAGGTCATAACACTGAGCAGTTCATTGGAGCCTAAATAGCTCACTCTCCCTCCCTTTTGTGTTTTATTCTTTGTCTGTAAAATAATATTGAAAGCAATCTAAAGACATTGGGGTTGGTTTACTAAAACTGGAGAGTGCAAAATCTAGTGAATGGTATCCAATCAACTTCTAATTTCAGCTTGTTCAATTAAGCTTTGCCAAAAAACCTTGAAGCGCATTTTTAACTCCAGTTTTATCAACCGCATTTTATCTACACTTGAAGCTGAACTAAAGCTAAAATAAAAGAGGCCAACTCTTTATTGAAGAAGAGACAATCAGGGGAATTCATTAAATCCCTACCCAACCCTATTCTGGCGCTATGGCCTTTTAAAATGGCTTACACCAGATTCAAAAATCCCAGCTGCCGACTTTGAAAATTTTGCCGACGTGCAGCAGATTGTGAGTTTTTTATAGCTCCAGTTTTTCAAAGTGGCACTAATAATGCACCAAATTGAAAAATAATTGCCTTCAGTTCGTAGATAACAAAACTGTAGATATTTTAAGTGGAACTAAACTGTAGGTGAGCACCTCAAACTGAAAATACAGTTTAATTCATTTTTAATTTAAAGCAAACTCGCCCATCCATCTATGTCTCCATGCTTTATTTTCTTGAGAAACACCTCCAATCGATTCTAGCAGTGGCCATCTTGAGTAAATGGAGATGATTCTTGTAGCATTTACTTCTAGAATCCATCTGTCCTTAGCATAAGCATACTGGCAAGAGGATGTGCTTAGCTGAGAAAGCCCCTCCTCCCCTCCTGCAGATGAAAAACAAAAAAATGCCCATTAAGACTCCTGAGATGTATGACATTATTTAGGTTTATAACAATATGTGCAGCGCTACTGAATGATTACCCATAAGTTAGCCGTTAACCACTTTAAGACCGGAAGATTTGACCCCCTTCCTGACCAGGCCCTATTTTGCGATTCGGCACTTCGTTATTTTAACGGACAATTGCGCGGTCATGTGACACTGTACCCAAATACCCACAAATAGAGCTTTCTTTTGGTGGTATTTGATCATCTGTGCGATTTTTAATTTTTGCGCTATAAATAAAAAAAGAGGGACAATTTTGGAAAAAAAATATATTTTTTCACATTCTGCTACACAACATTCCCCAAAAAAACAATTAAAAATCTAAATTTTTTAACATTTTAAGCCAATTTTTTTTCTGCTACATATTTTTGGTAAAAAAAACCCGCAATAAGTGTATTTTAATTGGTTTGCGAAAAAGTTATCACGTTTACTAACTATGGGAAAGATTGATGTTTTTTTTTTTTTTTTTTTTACTAGTAATGGCGGCGATCTGCGATTTTTTTTTTTTTTGCGGGACTGCGACATTGCGGCGGAAAGATCGGACCCCTAACTGACATTTTTTACACTTTTGGGGGAGCAGTGACATTACTACAGTAATCAGTGCTATAAATATGCACTGTTACTGTAATAATGACACTGGCAGAGAAGGGGTTAACCCTATGGATGATTAAAGGGTTAAATGTATGCCTCATGCTTACTGATGTGTGGGGGATGGGTGGGGGTTCTGTGACACAGACAGAGATTGCAGGTTCAGCTATGCTGAATCCTGTGATCTCTCCCTGTCTGTCACTGAGAAGATCCGCCTGCTTTGTTTACATAAGCAGGCGGGTCTTCTCACACTTTCCCCGACGATCGGGGAAGAGAGGTGGCAATATTAAGTATTAAGACATATAGCTTCAATAAAAGTGATAAAGCAAAATAGTGACATGACATTTAAGTAAAAAGGTGCAAAAATGATAGTACATAAATAAATCCAAATAAGTGTATATGAAACAAATCTTCAAAATGTGCTCCAAATGGATACTGAATGAAAACCAATGACCTAAAAAATATTGTTGTGAAGAAATCCATCACCAACGTTCAGAGAGCAAGTGAACCCAGTTTGGCGTACGCCTAATGGGTCATCTCAAGCAATGTTGTAAGCACACCTGATAGGGAAGGGGAGAACGATATTGTAGTTCCTCCCACCACTCTCTTTACACTGGGATACTCCATATCCACCCTCAATGGAAGGATTCAGTAGGGAATTGGCAGCAACACTCTCAGGCACAGATAAATTATTTTCCAACTATCCCTCAGTGGATAGTTCGTTAGAAAAAGGAAATAAAAAGCCTCCACATAGTGTAAAACCATACAATGAAGGGTTTTTAAAAGTTCTGAACACTTACAATTCAGTTGATAAAAAGTGCTTTTAAATGTGATCTGTATACTGCATGGGTACACAATGGCACAGACAGAACTTGAACTGACGCGTTTTGTCTACTTAGACCTCATCTGGGGTGTGATACTGTCACTGTCATTGCGTTTAAATAGGCATTGTGACCCCAATTTGGACGAACAACCTGTGACTCCGCTTGCGTGTGTAGAGGGGATGACTTCCTGCATACTGTCAAGATGGCCTGGGTGTGTGCGCTTCAAGCCTCACTATCAATGTGAGGCTTGTATATGTGAAAGGATTAACTTCCTGTATAACAGGCGAGATGACGTGGGTGCATGCGTTCCAATCCTGGCTGTCAATGCGAAGCTGTCACACACGTCGACGACACCATAGCCACAATTCCGGTGAGCAGACCCATAACGATAACCAGTGAGGCCTCAATTTCAAAATAGGAAGGTAAAAAATGACACACCAAGCTTATGGTGCCTGCGCATCGCACCCTGGAGTAAATAATCAAATAAACACAGAAATAACTGAGCCTTGATCGAGACATCAGGGAAATATACAAGCATAGTGGTTTCAATGTTAACCACAAAGCGCTTATACAGCTCTCGTTAATGGACAAATTAAAAAATTAATAAATTAATAAAATTATACTACAAGGAATAGATCAACCCAAAAGGGATTATCTCATAACTGGCAATGAAAGTCACGGATGCTAGTCCCAATGCATCACATATACAATTTGTAACTAGCAATAAAAAGTAGTAATATAAATTAAACATTCAAAGATACAAGCAATCGCTTTAAAATACATGCATTATAATAATACAAAAAAAAAAAAAAACATATATATATATATATATATATATATATATATATATATAATATCAGGCTTTATTGATAAATGCATTAATGTCCCACTCTACGTTCATACCGAATGGGGAGTAAGAACGCGATTCATAAATCCATAATGTCTCAAGACGTAAGACTCCCCTAGTACAGGCACCACCCCTCCAGGGAGGAATATGTTTGTCAATAATGACAAATTCAGTGTGCCTAAGATCACAATTGTGATGTTTTCTATGTGTTCATTAATCCTTACAGAAAATGGGTGGATTGTTCTGCCCACATACTGTTTCCCGCAAGGACAGGTCCACAAATAGATAATGTTTTGGTGGTACAGGTATAGAAATGTTTCATACAATAAGTGCAATTTGTGACAGTGGATGTGAACTGTTTCTTGATTCTACCATGATCAATGTGCTGGCACACATTACACTTTTTACAGGGATAAAAGCCAATTGGATAATGAAAGAATGATGGTCTAATGGGAGGGATAATGATATTTGGAGCAATTTTACTTTGTAACGAAGGGGCTCACCTTTAGATAATCTTGCCTTTGTCAGGTAATAGGGGACCCAGGATACGATCATTTTTCAAAATATCGCAATGTTTATTGAGAATTTATTGAATCTGTGTTGAATTAAAAAAGTAAACAGGGACCATTTAAATGTATCCACTTTGTTTTGACGAGGTTTATCTATCAAGAGTGAACCTCTGTCTCCTGCAAGGGTTCTCTGAATCTCTAAATCTAACTCACCCTGGTCAAATCCTTTATCTAACAATCTGTTTCAAAATTAAAGGTTGTTGTTTAAAATCTTGGGTTTTGGTGCAGTTTCGTCACAGACGTAAAAAAGGGGACAGACTGCAACCATGCTTTATGATGGCAACTGTCAACAGGGATTAAGCTGTTGCGGTCCGTGAGCTTGAAATATGTTTTACATTTTAAGTTGCCGGTTATGCATTTCTGGTAAACCTCTCTGTACGTTAGTGGTGAATTTCTTCACAACAATATTTACAATACTTTGACCACCAGCTGCAGGAAAACGCAAAACGCGGCAAAATCACTCCACAATTTTACTGCAATTGTTCTGCATTCAAGAGAGGGAGATTGAGGTAGGTTGAAGCTCCCTTAATCGCAGCAGCTCCTAAACTCTGCTAAAAGCCTATGTGTACTGTGTGGAGCCTATGTGGAGCTTTGGCAAAAAAACCACCAGTGCCTGTCCCTACATGTATTGTAGCAGAGTGGAATATTTGCCGCCACTACCTCCCTGTCACTGGTTGTTAAGGACACAGCCAGCTTCACAGCAACCACTGCTCCTGCAGTGGGAGGAGCCTGATGGGGAAGCTGAGACCATCATGTCTGCTTGATCCTTGTGACTGACAGCAACCAGATTCTATAGAGATCAAATAGCCAATAGCAGGCTGTCTGTTGGTTAAGGATCCACCCCCTGATGAGGAACTAGAGTCTGTGAATCCCCATCAGGCTCTGCTCACAAAACTGTATTTCTCTTACGTCCTCCGACAGTCGCCGCCCTCTTTATATTCGTCACAATGGGGTATTAGACTTTGCTCCGAAGGAGTAGCTAGGCAACAGAATATGTCAATATAAAAGTTTTAACACATCCCACCCCCAGGGGGTGGTCCCCTCAGTCAATACCCTCCCACTTCCTGTATCCATACTCCAGTTTCAATGTCTAGCTTGTCAGGAGTAGCTGGATGTCTCTATGCTGGGGCATTTGTCTCAGCCTTTTCTCTATTCTTTTTTGATTTTGTTTGAGTTTTTTCTCTCTGTTTGCTTAGCTGTTCATTTTGTCAGCGTTAGTTGTTCTTCTGATGAAGAGGATTCGTGCGGGCTGGGACTCGGGCTGATCCCCCTGGTCGCAGGTTGTGGGTCAGTGGTTTTCCCGGCCTGCCATCGAGCGTTCAGCCAGGTATCGCTCCTGGCACAGTGAACGACCCATCCCTGTCCGGTGCAGGGATGCTTGGTGAGGTGGCTACCTCACTGGACGCTGTGTGGTTTCTTAACCCCGGTTTCGTGCGTCCTGGATGCGACTCTCCCTGCCTCATGTGCTGCGGTTTGTTCGCCTGTGCGGGTCCCCCGCGTCATTAGAAGGTAAGTGTACTTATGTGGGGACCTGTCTGTCGGGGGGGGTGTCAGTCTGGGACTGTGTAACCTGCCTCTATTCACACTATTTGGCTCCCTGTCATTCTGCCTGCACGCTGTGGGCTGCAGGAGGGGGGGCTGTGTGGCACTGTGTGTCTGCCTGTTAATGTGTGAAGCGCTGTGTGCTGTGGGGCATGCTTTTGGTCATGTTGGGGGCACTGTACAGCGGTCGCTGCGGCGACCTGCCATGTTGTTTTTTACATGGGTGATGTTACATCGCAGAGCGGGGGAGCGGCGTTTTCGGCGCCAAGCGCCGCCATTTTGCCTGCATCGCCCCGGCCGCATGTTTTCAATGCGGGCGGCCATTTTCTTGTAGCCTCTCATAGGCTTTACAAGAGCGCCCTGATTGCATCACTTCCTCTTTCCTGATGTGCACCGATCGAAGCAGCAGCTACTACAGGGGTCCCCTCAGGTTTTAACTTTTCTATCTGCCTGTATCCATTGCCTGTGTTTCTGTGCTATCCCTGTGGGGGTCTCATTAGGCTTGTGTGTGTGGCGGTGGGCTGCGCTCGCCGCGCTTGTTAAGGGGGCTGTTAACCCTTTCTTGTCAGCATAAGTTTTGTGGGGCAATGGATTCTCAGGAGGGCAAATTTCCTGCCACATTGGTGGGTAGCCAGGGGACTGCTGTTTCTCCCCCAGGGGGGGATTTGGCTGTGATTGTGGCTAATCTTGCTGCCCAGGTGCAAATGCTGGTGGCTGCTCAATCCACAAAAAGGTCCAGAGTTTCAATTTCCTCTGGTTCAGAGGGTGATGGTGCGGGGGCTGATATGGCCGGGGTCTCCTTGTCGGGGTCCCGTTCCTCCCTGGATCTTGTGGGGTCCGAGGTGGAGGCTGAGGTTGAAGGGGTGGATAATTCTCCCCCTGGCTCGTCTGAAGAGCTTGCACTCATGGATGACTTGGTTGCTTCCATCAAGCAAACGCTGAGCTTGCAAGATGAACCGTGTCCGCCGGCTGCTTTGGCAGCTTATGGGACAAAGAGAAGGCGCAAAACATTGCAGGTTTTTCCCTGCACTGATGATTTTCAGAGCGCCGTTAAGGAACAATGGCGTAATATTCGCAAACCTTTTGCGGTACCCAGTAGGTTTAAACTGCGTTATCCTTTCACGCCCGCTACTGACGAGCGTTGGTGTGTACCGCCTCCTGTGGATCACGCGATCGCGGTTCTGAATAAGTCCACTGCGATTCCTGCTGAGGATACCCCGGTTTTCCGGGATGCCACGGACAAGAGGCTGGAGTCTCTTGCCCGTCATACCTATTCTATTATGGGTTCTATGCTGAAAGCTCTGTTTGCTTCCCTTATGGCGGCCCAGGCGGTCGCGAGTTGGACGCAGGTGCTTAGACGCGTTTTGGTGGCTGACTCAGCCCCGCAGGCGACATTGGACATGGTGGATCAAATCCATCAGGGTGTCATGTATTTGTGCGATGCGGACTTGGATATGGTCCCGTTGGCCGCACGTGTACACGGTGTGGCAGTGTTGTCTCGCCGTTTGGTTTGGTTGAAGTGTTGGTCGGTGGACCAATCTTCTCGCAAGACTTTAGCCAATCTCCCTTATGACGGTTCTCGTCTGTTTGGCGAATCCTTTGATACTCTGATTAAGGGAATCACTGGGGGTAAGAGCACGCTCTTGCCCCAATCCCAGAAGGCTAAGTCGGCTCCTGGTAAGAAGCATGCTTCCTTTCGGCCCTCTCAGGGGTCCTTTCGTGCCTTTCGGCCGCACTTTAAGGGCAAGCCGTTCAAAGGTCAGGGCTCTCAAAAGAAGCCGTGGACAGGTAAGCAGAAGTCCGGCCAATCCGGATCCGCTGCCCACAACAGTGCGGCCTGAAGGGGCGCCCTCACCCGGTTCTGGGGTGGGGGGACGCTTGCTCGGTTTTCTACATCCTTGGCTGGCCCGTGTTCGGGACAGGTGGGTTCAGGAAATCGTTCGATCTGGTTACAAGATCGAGTTTCTCTCTCGGCCGGAGAGCAGATTTTTTCCCTCAAATCTTCAACTGTCTCTGGAGCGTTTGCGGGATCTGCAGCTAGCGGTGCGGGACCTGAGAGCTCAGGGAGTGGTGGTCCCGGTGCCTCATCGGGACAGATTTCGGGGGTTCTATTCAAATCTGTTCACTGTGCCCAGGAAAGAGGGCAAGGTTCGTCCAATTCTGGACTTGAAGGCTCTAAACCGCTTTGTGCGGGTTCGCAAGTTCCGCATGGAATCTCTGCGGTCGGTGGTGGCTGCCCTGGTTCCGGGGGAATTCATGGCCTCCATCGATCTGAAGGATGCATACCTACACATCCCCATTTTCGAGGGTCACCAGAAGTACCTTCGATTCGCCATTGCGGAGGATCACTACCAATTCGTGGCGTTACCTTTTGGCCTCGCTTCAGCTCCGCGGGTTTTCACCAAGGTGCTTGCGCCACTGCTGGCCTTGTTAAGGGCCCAGGGCATCTCTGTCCTGGGGTATCTGGATGACATTCTGGTTCGATCTGCGACCAGCCAGGGTCTGGAGAAGGATCTGTCCGTCACGGTGCAGACTCTGCAGGAGTTTGGTTGGACGATAAATTATCCAAAATCGACACTGTGCCCGGCGGTTCGTCTTCCCTATTTGGGAATGATCCTGGACTCGGTCCAAGCGAAGGTCTTCCTACCGGACGACAAAATCAAGGTTCTTCAGGGAGAAGTCCAGTCCCTCAGGGACGTTCCGTGCTCATCCCTGTGGAAGTGCATGCGGTGTCTGGGTCTGATGGTCTCGGCTTTCGAGGCAATTCCCTTTGCCCAGTTTCACACGAGGGGTCTCCAAGCGGAGATTCTGTCCAAGTGGGATGGGCGTCCGCAGTCTCTGGATGTCCAGATTTCGTTGAGCCATCGCACCAGAAGGGATCTTCTGTGGTGGCTCCAGTCCCCGGCGGTGTCGGGGGGAAAGTCTTTTCGTCCTCTTTCATGGACGGTGATCACCACGGATGCCAGCCTGTCGGGCTGGGGTGGTGTTCTGGGCGTTCTGTCCGCCCAGGGGACTTGGTCGGAGGAGGAATCCTCCCTTCCGATCAACATTCTGGAGTTGCGTGCGATAAATCTCTGCCTTCACCGTTGGACGGACAGGCTGCGCGGCTGTCCGGTTCGGGTGCAGATGGACAATGCCACGGCGGTGGCTTACGTCAATCACCAAGGGGGCACCAGGAGTGACCGAGCGGCTCGGGAAGTGGCCGACATTCTTTCTTGGGCCGAGACTCATGTCCCGGCGATATCGGCGGTACACATTCCGGGGGTGGAGAACTGGCAGGCGGATTATCTGAGTCGCCAGACCCTGGATCAGGGGGAATGGTCTCTCCACCCGGCTGTCTTCCAGATGTTGTGCACGAAGTGGGGTCTTCCGGAAGTGGACCTGTTCGCGTCTCGTCTGAACAACAAGGTGAAAAGGTTCGTGGCAAGGACGCGCGATCCTCGGGCAGACGCGTCCGACGCGTATGTAGCCCCTTGGCACCAGTATCGGCTGCTGTATGCGTTTCCGCCGATTCAATTGCTGCCCAGGTTCCTTCGCAGGTTGAACTCGGAACCACACACGGTGATTCTTGTGGCACCGGACTGGCCTCGCCGGTCCTGGTACGCGGATCTCGTGACCCTGGCGGTCGACGCTCCTTGGCGTCTGCCTCTTCGGGAAGATCTCTTGTCTCAAGGGCCGATATTCCATCCTGCTTTACAGTCGCTGGCTTTGACGGCCTGGCTGTTGAAACCGAGGTCCTGAAGGATAGGGGTCTCTCTCCGGAGGTTATTCACACTTTGATTAACGCGAGGAAGTCTTCCTCGGGGAAGGTCTATCACCGTACTTGGAAGGCCTATTTTGCCTGGTGTGAGTCCAGGGGGTTTTCACCTCGCACATACTCTGTGTCTAGGGTGTTGTCCTTCCTTCAGACTGGTGTCGACCAGCGTATGGCGTTGGCTACGATCAAGGGTCAGGTGTCTGCGCTGGCCGTTCTCTTTCAATGTCCTGTGGCGTCTAACTCTTTGGTTAGTACCTTTGTTCAAGGGGTGCGACATCTGGTCCCTCCTAGGAGGGCACCTTTACCTCCTTGGGACTTGAATCTTGTGCTGTCCGTATTAAAACATGCTCCTTTTGAACAGATCAGGCAGATCTCGTTGTCCATGTTGTCCAAAAAAGTTGCTTTTTTGGTGGCGATCACTTCGGCTCGTAGGGTTTCGGAGCTGGCGGCTTTGTCCTGCAAGTCTCCGTACTTGGTCCTTCATCTGGATAAGGTGGTCTTGCGGCCCAACCCTTCTTTTCTTCCGAAGAGAGTTTCGGATTTTCACATCAATGAGGACATTGTCCTGCCTTCGCTCTGCGCGAAGCCCAAACATCCGAAGGAGGTGGAGCTGCATTCCTTGGATGTTGTTTGGGCGATTAGGGTTTACCTGAAATCGACTGAATCTTTCCGCAAGTCTGATTCCTTGTTTGTCCTTCCTGAGGGACCTCGGAAGGGCTTGGCTGCCTCGGCCTCTACCATTGCCAAATGGATCAGACAGACTGTGGAACAGGCCTATACTTTGAGGGGAAAAATTCCCCCTGTGCCTGTGAAGGTGCACTCTACAAGATCTCTGAGTACGTCTTGGGCCTGTCGTCATGGGGCTTCTGTGGCCCAGGTGTGTAAGGCGGCGACTTGGTCGTCCGTTCACACCTTCACAAAATTCTACAGAGTGGATGTTCAGGCATCGGCAGATGCTTCTTTTGGCCGCAAGGTTCTTAGTGCGGCAGTTCCTTAGAGCCTCTTGTATGGGCTTCTTGGCTGTTTGGGATACGTGTTGTTATCCCTGGGTTATTTGTTTTCCTGGGATTTTTTGCTCTGTTGAGCAAGTTTTTTTCTTCTGTTGCCCAGATGGTTTCCTTCCTTTGGTAAGGTTCCTTTCTCTGCTGTGGAGACGGCGTTGCCTGGGGCGCGGCTGCGTTTCCCACCCCTCATGTTTGCACTGCTTTGGGACGTCCTCATTGTGACGAATATGAAGAGGGCGGCGACTGTCGGAGGACGTAAGAGAAAACTGAATTTTTGTAAAATCTTACCTGTAAAATTCCTTTCTCTGAGTCCTCCGACAGTCGCCGCCCCCGCCCCTCTTTTGGGGTTGATTGTACTCTCTACTGCTATTCCACTGAAACTGGAGTATGGATACAGGAAGTGGGAGGGTATTGACTGAGGGGACCACCCCCTGGGGGTGGGATGTGTTAAAACTTTTATATTGACATATTCTGTTGCCTAGCTACTCCTTCGGAGCAAAGTCTAATACCCCATTGTGACGAATATGAAGAGGGCGGCGACTGTTGGAGGACTCAGAGAAAGGAATTTTACAGGTAAGATTTTACAAAAATTCCGTTATTGATGAGTGGTACCTGATGGGTATTAACAAACATTAGTTCCTTAACCACTTGCCGACTGCCTAACGCGGTTTCTACGTCGGCAGTCAGCCCCTTACAGGCAAAGTCAGTTGCTTGTGAGGGTCTAGGGAGTGAGCGCGCGCCCCCGCGTGGTCACGGACCCCCCAGCGCGTGTGACCGGCGGACCCGATGTCCGCCGGTCACTCTGCGATCGGCGAGGGAGAGGGAGAAAGTCAGGCGGCTTGTGTAAACAAGCTGCCTGCCATTCTCCCCTGTGTATGAAGGATGATCATACGGTTCTACTATGTAGAACCGTTGATCACTCTTCATACATCTGAAGCCACAGCCAATCACAGTAGAAAGCACGCCCCTAGGGACACACATAGCCCCTCCCTTTCAAAAAAAAGTTAACCCCTTCACTGCCAGTGTATTTTTACAGTAACAGTGCATATGTATAGCACTGATTACTGTAGAAATGTCACTGGTAACCCCAAAAGTGTCAAAAATGTCAGTCAAAGGTCCGATCTGTCTGCCGCAATGTCCCAGTACCGCAAAAAAAATCGCAGATCGCCGCCATTACGCGTTAAAAAAAAAAAACAACAAAAATGACAAAAATCTTTCCTTGTTACTAAACGCGATAACTTTTGCGCAAACCAATCAAAATACGCTTTTTGCGATTTTTTTTTTTTTACCAAACATAGGTAGCATAAAACAAATTGGCCGAAAATGTTAAAAAATTTTGATTTTTACATTTTTTTGGGGGGGAATTTCATATAAAAAAATGTGAAAAATATTGCTATTTTTGCAAAATTTACGCTATTTTTTTGTTTATATCGCGTGATCAAAAAATCGCACAGGTGATCAAATACCACCAAAAGAAAGCTCTGTTTGTGGGGAAAAAAAGGACGCCAAATTCGTTTAGATACAGCTTCGCACGACCGTGCAATTGTCCGTTAAAGTCACGCAGTGCCGAATCGCAAAATACCCCCTGGTCAGGAAGGGGGTAAAATCTTCCGGGGCTTATGTGGTTAAATCAGTGTTCCAGCCTCCCCCTCCAAAAATTAAGTCAGCAGCTACACAACACATACTGTAGCTGATGGCTTTTAAAATTAGGACACTTACCTGTCCTGGAGTCCAGTGAAGTTGGCACCGCAGCCGATGTTTACATCGGCTGTCGGGTGCTGCCGCCGCCATTGCCGGTAAGGGAACCCGGCAGTGAAGCTTTGCGGCTTCACGGGTGGGTCCCTACTGTGCATGTGCGAATCGCGCTGCACATTCGGATTAGCTTGGCGGCGGGGGAAGGAGGAGGGAGCCAAACTTCCGAGGGACAGTGCCGCGGCGCCGTCTCCTGGAAGTTGGAAAAGGTACCGGTCAAAAACAGGTACCTGTTCCCCCCTCCCCCAGGAAAGGTGCCAAATGTGGCACCGGATGGGGGGAGGAAGCAAATGAGCGTAAGTTCCACTTTTTGCTCTGTTTGAAAAATTGTAAGTAGTGGGTGAATGGTGATGTTTTGAGTCTAAATACTTTGTCCGTTATATAAATACTTCAAAATAATTGTTTTACAACCCTATATTACATTTCACTAAAATGTGGAACTTATCAGCTGGAATGTTACAGTGCCTTGAAAAAGTATTCATACCCTTTGAAATTTTCCACATTTTGTCGTATTTTGTTGGGATTGTATGTGATAGACCAACATAAAGTGGCACATATTTGTAAAGTGAAAAATAATAAATGATTTTCCACATTTTTTACAAATGCATAACTGAAAAGTGTGGCGCGCATTTGTATTCAGCAGCCCTGAGTCAATACTTTGTAGAACCACCTTTCTTTTTGGGGATGGCTCTACCAGCTTTGCACATCTAGAGAGTACATTTTTTGCTCATTCTTCTTTGCAAAATAGCTCAAACTCAGATTGGATGGAGAGCATCTCTGAACAGAAATTTTCAAGTCTTGCCACAGATTCTCAATTGGATTTAGGTCTCAACTTTGACTGGGCCATTCTAACACATGAATATGCTTTGATCTAAACCATTACATTGTAGCTTTGGCAGTATGGTGTAAAATCCTGGTGATAGCAGTAGATAGTGACAGTCACAAAAAATGGCCGCAAGGAGCCTCTCGCCAATTCCAGCAATACAGCAGCTCCGTCCTCTGGCTCGTAGTTTAGGGTGCAGTGCTCTGGTCTCTCTCTCAGATGGCACCTTCCCGGGCCAATGGTGGAGACGCGTGACCCTCTCTCTAACTCGTTGTCTCATGGTCCCCTCCCGGTAGCTCTGTTCAGAGTGACTCAACAGCACAAGGGGGATGGAGAAAAGCCTGCAGCTACTGCCCATGCCTCCCTCTGCAGTACTCGCAATGCACCCGCTACAGATACAACAAAAAGAGAGAGAGAAAAAGTTGCACAGAACAAGCTTCGGGAAATAGATACGTCCCTTCTTCCACATGCCAGGAGCATTGTACAACCTACCTGTAATCATTTACAGAAGACTCAAATTGATAAACTGTGTGGACTTTTCAGCATTGACATAGTTTCAGTTTTTGCAGGATAGCATAATAAATCCACTAATTACTTTTTCTTCTTGTGTTGTATCGATCTGTAATATAGAAAAGTTTCTTCAACCTACCCATTCTTTAGAATATTGGAGGTCAATGTGTTGTTCTCTTTGAAGCTCGGTAAATTTATGAAAATAATTAAGTAAATGAACCTTAAATAATATAGATATTTTGGTGCTCTAATTTTCACACTTGTATGGATTATGGTTCAACAAACTAACATTTTGAATTATTATCAAAGGAAGTATGCAGTTTCTTTATTGTTTTAAATTAATCTTTTGGACAATACTGTCTAGAAAATTATGGTAAAAAGTATTCACATTCTGAATTATAACCATGTTTTGTAGACTGGAAGAAATATGCTCTGTGAAGTCATAGAAACTTTAGTTTGCTGTAATTATTTGAAGTGCCCTCCAATGTAACAGTTTTGTGATTATTCAGTTTTCTATTCTCAATTTTTTTCCTGATGTGATGATAAAACACACTAATAAACACCCAAAATCGTTATAATTAATGAGGTTGTGTTGGAGTACAGTATTTCAATTTGTGATGGTATGTGATAGTGAGTGAATAGGGATTGTGCACCAGGTTTGGCAGGAAAAGATCATATATTTTATCGACTTTTAAATATTCTCTTTTCCTATTTGATTTCTGGGAGAGAGAAATACAAATAATTAGGTAATAATGTAACAAGATATAAGGAAATGCCACTTCTCACGTCACGCTATTGGCTGACCTCTGTGACAGTTGTTATGCCATAGAGACTGCAGTGTTTTTGCGTGCCTCTCTCCGCTTTCCTCTTTTATTCAAGTATCCAGTATTATTGCCTATGGCAATTCCACAAACTAACAAATTCTGTAAACATAGAAGGTAGAAACTGTACTATGTTAATAACAAATTCTAACTGCAGTATTAAGGGGTAACTCCCCTTTAATGAAAAAATCTATAGCAAATAATAACATTTTCCCAGACGTCTACACCAAGATAAAAGTCAGGTTTTAGGCATCCTGTTTAATTTAAAGCGGAGTTCCGGGCACAAAGTCGACCTTTTTTTTTTTTGTGCCCATCCGCTTGGTCTCCTTCACCTGAAAAGGAATTGGATAGTTAGGTATATATTTTTTTTTTTACTCACCTTGTAATTGTAGATAGAAAATACTCACCTATTCTCTACTTCCTCCCTCTGTGCCACGGCTCCGTCGTCACTTCCTGTCTTGCGATGATTCCTGGGAGCTGAACGTCATCGCTCCCAGGAATCAATGACGGCCCCACTCGTCACTTCTGGGGCGACGCCGCATTCCCTGCTAAACAGCTTCTGGGCATGCCCAGAAGCTGTGGAGGAATGCGGTGCCGCACCGGAAGTGACGAGAGGGGCCGGTGCAGGTGCATTCTGGGAGAAGAAGACATGGAAGAGGACGCAGAAGAGGATCGCGCCGGCTTCAGCTGCCCACAACAGAGATGGCAACGCTGGAGAAGAAATTTTATAAGTGAGTATTTCTTCTTGCAGGTAAGTACGAACCGGGACAGATCAGAGGCTAGCCATTGTGGAATGTACTAGCCCTGACTGTCCCGGGGGTATGTTTATTGAAAAAAACTCTTCGTGCCCGGAACTCCGCTTTAAATATACATTTTGGTAAGATTCTCCCTAATAAGTTCGGTATACATTGCATACAAATTAAAAGTGTTTAGGTTTGACCTCATTATATGGTTTTGGTAAATCCAAAGAAAAATTGTACAAGAAAATTGTATAATGTATGGCTAGCCTTAGGGATAGTTTAGAGGGATGCAGACAGTGCATTTTCCCTCATTAGAACACAGAAGGTGCATCAGCTGATTAATAATGAACCAGACCCCCCCCCCCCCCCCCATTCAGAATGAGTATGCAATCAGACTCTCATTGATTTTCCTAATTAATCCTTTCTGATCAGCTGTTTGATTGTATCCAGTTTTCAAATCTGCTACCAAACTACTTGGCTTTTTTCAACATGATGTATTTTGTAGACCGCAGGAGAATATGCCAAGCAGCTCCAGTTGTAGTAGAAACCTCTGAGCTTTTGTGAGATATAGGTGTACGCAGCCTATTGCATTTAAGTGCGCACACTAAAAAGCTCAAACACACACTACTGATCACTCACGATATTCATTCAGAAACAAAAAAAATTACATATTTACTGGCCCCTTCCCCTTCTCATCCTAAAACATCCCCGCAGCAACAGCTGGCGGGAGAGAAGAGGAGGAAAGCCAGCAGCATTCCGGCGGGAAGGGGGGGGAGCAGGGCAGTAGGGGGAATCTGTGCTGCACTGGGGTGATTAGGATGTGCCTGGGCACACCTGGCACACCCAGCACACCCTTTGCACATGCCTATTGTGACAGGACTAGATGCTGTTGTGGTGAAAATGGTAATTTAAAGGACACAGAGTGTGCAATTTGGCTCCGTGCAGAACTACAGAGCGTAGATGTGCTATGGAGACAACTGCTTTTGCAGCTTTCTCCGGGTTGTGGTATACCTGAATGGGGCTCTCTAGTTTGGAGATTCCATAGTGCCATGGGTGGGATGGAATCTTCAACCCTGTGTCCATGTTTTGTGGATATAATGGCTCCCAGTTGGAGACTGCTGCACCCAGCAGACAGGAGGTCTGTGCATGGGAGTCAGGAGGACTCCAATCCTCTCCAGGAGTCAGAGGCTGCAGGTAGCAGCCAGAGCGTGTGTGTGTGTATCTGCAAGAGGCAGTAAAGGACCTGAAGACTTAAGGCCAGAGCGAAGCTGTGCACACTAGAGTAAAGCGGTCTGCACAGAAGCACCTATGGTGGGGGTGACCAGCATAAAGAGCCAGGTGGGCTAGCATTTTCTGTTTATGTATTTACCGGGGAGAAGAAACACTGCATGGGAAACCTATATATGTTACAGACTTTTTATTTGCCTTTTTAATAAAAATGGGCTACCATGCCCTTAAAATATAGTTTGTGACTACCGTAAATCTCTTGAAAATGCATCTACCGGGGGCGTGGCCTGGCGCAGCATGTGAGAGGACGTGTGTGAGAGGAGCTCCGCCGGACCGATCTCCTTTACCGTTAATCCTGCAGCCCTCCGGGCACGATAATCCTCCCTTCACCTCCCGCACACCCGCGGCACTGACCTCCGCATGTCTCCGCCGAAGAAAGGCTCGGAAGCTGCGGCAAAACTGTCTGCATTCCGGAGGCTGGAGAAGGAGGCCCCGGTCCAAGATGGCGCCGGCCCGTCACTCGTGGTGGAGGAGCCGGAGAGCCCTGCTACATCCAAGGTATTGGAAGCGATTGCCACCTGCCAGACCATGCTGACGACTAAAATCGAGGAGGTGAAGGTAGATATATCACTGATGCGTCAGGATATGCAGAAGCTAAGGGACAGAGTTGGTGAGGCTGAACACAGAATCAGCGAGGTGGAGGACTCCCTCCCCCCATTGCAAAGCTCCTCAGACAGGCTGCAGCAACAAGTACACCTTATCCTTCAAAAACAAGATGACATGGAGAATAGGCTGCGCCGCTGTAACTTGCGGTTCATTGGCCTCCCGGAGGGCTCCGAAGGTGCAGACCCCTCATCTTATTTGGAACAATTGCTCACTCAAACATATGGCAGAGAATCCTTTTCACCCACTTTTGTTGTGGAACGTGCACATCGCCTCTCAGGGCGTCCCCCCCCTCAGGGTGCACCCCCCCGCACTTTCATCGCTAAATTCCTGAACTATCGGGACAGAGATGCCATATTGCGCCTGGCCAGAGTTAAGGGGAACATTCCATTTGGAAATCACAAAATAGCGATTTTCCCCGACTTCTCTGCTGAGGTCCAGAGGCGCCGCAAGAGCTTTTTGGAGGTCAAACGCAGGCTGCGTATCAAGAATATCAAATACTCTATGTTGTACCCGGCCCGTCTTAGAGTGGAGGGTGAGGACCGAGCCCACTTCTTTGAGGATCCGGAAGCCGCCATCTCCTGGCTAGAAGGACTGGAAGCTAGAGCCTGACCACCTTGCCCTGGCGACTTCATGACACTTTCTCCCTGATTGCCTGTGCCTTGTGCTGCTGCTGAGGTGGGGGGGGGGCTTTGTAGATCCTGCGGAACTCAAGACTTTGTACCCCCCTTTCCCCCCCCCCCCCTCATTTCCCTGACCCACTGCTCCTGTGTTTGACCGGCGGAGCGCCCTAGCTCCACAGATGGAACTGATTTTTCTGTTCTCTTCCTATGGATTTCCACCTGCCCATAGGTTTTGCTACCCAGCGATACACCTGTTGGTTTTCGCCCCCTACACCCGCTCAGGCGTGTGTTTGTGCCCAACTCCCCTGTTGCCCCCTGCGATTTCTGCTGGACCTGGGCCCCCGGGCCCCCTTGCTTGTCCTAGTTGTATTTTGCTGTATTTTTGCTGACTATCCTGGGGGTCCCTGGCCTCCTGCTCTTGTTTTTTACCAGTCGCATGTGGGCCTGTTCTGGTTGAGGCACTTGTTTGGGAACATGCCCGCACAAGTTGGGGTTGGTGCAGGGCAGGGAGGGGGGTTTGGGGTATTACCATTGTTTACAGTTTATAATTGGTACAATCTCTATACTGTTTCTGTTCTATGCACGTTGACCTCAAGTAATAACTGCCTGCTCTTTTACTGCCGTTTATTAATGTTAGTGTACGACCGTGGAATTGTTAGTTCTGTGGCCTTATTGCCTGAGATCCTGGGAGCCTCCGCTCCACGCTCCGTATTACCCCTGCCATGGCCGCATTGAAATTGTTGACGTGGAATGTCAGGGGTATGCGCGATAAGATTAAACGGACGGCTGTCTTTAATGTTCTACGCCGTGTCCGGGCTGACATTATAGTACTGGTGGAGACACATTTGGAGGGCCGCGTACAGCAGTCTCTCAAACGGCCTTGGGTTGGCTGGGTGCATCACTCTGCATATAGCTCGCACTCCAGGGGTGTGGCGCTTCTGGTGGCCAAATCGGTGCATTTCCAGCTCCTAGGATCTCAGGTTGACCCAATGGGTAGATATGTTTTCCTTAAAACGTCAGTCTATGGGGAATTGATGCTTCTGATGGCTTTCTATGTGCCCCCCCCTTACTCTGCTGTGGTTATAATGGAGGGATTGGCGTTCATGGCACAATGCCCGGGGGCCCCGGTGATCTGGCTGGGCGACTTTAACAATGTGCTGGACTCGGGTCTGGATAGATCCGGTGGCGCCTCCCAGGCGCCGCCGGGGTCGTCCCCGACCAGGTTCTCCTGATTGGTGGAGAGCTTTGGTTTGACCGACTCCTGGCGCAGCAAGTACCCCGCTCAGCGTGCGTACTCCTGTTTCTCGGCTGCACACCATTCTATGTCACGCATTGATCTGATATTGATGTCTCGAACCCTGCTCCCCAGGTTACTGGCGGCAGGCTTCGCCCCACGGACTCTGTCTGATCACTGCCCTTATTGGATACTGTTGTCCTTGCCCTGCAATAGACCTCCCCCGGCCTGGCGCCTGAATCCCGCCTGGCTCCCCTTGGTGTCTGATGGGAACGACATTGAGGGGACCTGGACACAATTCTTTTCTGATAATGAGGGCACTGCCTCCCCGGCTGCAGTGTGGGAGGCATTTAAACTGTTCGCCAGATCCACTATGATTTCCAAAATTAAAGCTGTTAGGGCGCGGGCTGCTGAGGAGATCTCCAGGGCAACGGCGAATCTGCTTGAAGCTGAACAGGCCTTTATGGCGGACCCGACTCCGACGCATGTATCCCAGTATAAATTGACCTCTAAAGTCCTTTCCCAACTTGAATATGAGAAGGCGAAATCTAAGATGTTTTTCCAGAAGCAGAATCTGTTTGCACATGGAGAGCGAGTGGGGAAACTCCTCGCATATTTAGTTCATTGTGAGGATAGGCCCCCGGTAGTTATAACTTTGAAGGATGACCTGGGTAATGAGATCACCGATCCTGCTGTGGTGACACAGTGTTTCCGATCATTTTTTAGTACACTTTACACCTCTAGGGCCCCCGCTGACTGCACTGACATGCACGACTTTCTGGACTCTATTGCCTTTCCCACATTGACACCCGACCAGTTGGCGACCCTCGAGGCACCCATTTCTGTGGAGGAGATTGCAGCAGCCGTGTCCGAGTTCCCTAGATCTAAGGCCCCCGGCCTGGATGGCCTCCCGATTGAATTCTTCTCCCAATATTCGGAACTCCTTTCTCCTAAATTATTGGCTTTGTTTCAATCTCTGTTCAAGGATGCAGCCCTGCCCCCTTCTATGCGGGAGGCGCTGATTGTGCTCATCCCCAAGCCGGGCAAAGACTTGCACGCCCCAGAGTCTTACCGCCCCATCTCTCTGCTCCCAGTAGACACTAAAATCCTTGCGAAAATTTTATCCCTCCGTCTCAACAAGGTGATCCTTTAACTCATACACTCGGACCAGGCCGGGTTCATGCCTGGGAGGAACACCTCATTTAACCTTCGCCGGTTATTCATGAATCTCCAGGCACAACACGACGGAATGGGCGGCAGGGTGGTGGTCTCCTTGGACACGGCTAAAGCATTCGACTCGGTAGAGTGGCCATTTCTTTGGACCTGCCTGGACCGATACGGCTTTGGCCCTAATTTTATTAAGTGGGTCAAACTTCTATATAGCGCCCCGGTAGCTAGGGTCCTGGCCAACGGCTGGCAGTCGACCGCCTTCCCTTTATCCCGTGGCACTCGACAGGGGTGCCCCCTCTCCCCCCTGCTGTATGCCCTGGCCGCGGAGCCCCTGGCGATGGCCATTAGAGCACATCCCGGGATTCGTGGCCTACGTAAGGGACCGCTGGAGGAGAAGATCAGCATGTATGCTGATGACACTTTGTTATATTTGGAAGACTCTCGAGAATCCCTGCTCACAGCCCTTTCTTTAATTGAACGATACGGACGGTTCTCCGGTTTTCAGATAAACTGGGATAAGTCACAAATTCTCCCGCTTGACGAGAGCCCGCAGGCGATCGCCCCCGCAAACCCGGCCCTGCAGTGTGTATCCCGCATTAAGTACTTAGGGATTCAGGTGACAGCTAGCTCAGCAGATTATGTCCCAGATAACGTTCAACCCTTGTTCCCTCTGCTTAAGGCCAAAATTCAAGTGTGGTCCAAATTACCTCTGGGAGTGATGGGTAGGGTCAATTTAATTAAAATGATTCTTCTCCCCAAAATTCTCTATGTTGTATGGCATTCTCCTATATATCTGCCACTCAGGCTGTTTAAGCAGATGGAATCACTCCTCAAGACCTTTGTTTGGGGTGCTAACCGGCACAAGATCTCCTGGCGCAAACTCAAAAATCCTACAAATCTAGGGGGGTTGGCCCTGCCGGATTTTAATCTGTACTATCTGGCAGCTCAGTTGTCCCAGTTCTTTCACATTGATAAAACGGATAGAGTACGCTTCTTGACCCTGCTCTGCCCTGGGTGGGCTCATCCCCTCGGGGACCCCCTCCTAGTTATCCTTAGGGGCGTCAGGGGCTCGCCGGAGCCCCTGTGCCCCAGATCTCTCCTATATCACTATTGTCGGATCTGGGAGGTGGTAGCGTCCAGGCTTCGGTGCCCTCCGTTCCACACACTCACCCCTCTGTGGCATAATAGTACATTGCGTGAGTTCCTCTCCATCCCTGACCTGTCGCTATGGAGCGGGAGGGGTATTCTCCTCCTTAGCCATATCTCCACGACCACTGGTCTGCGGTCTTACGAGACCCTGCAGGACCAGTTTGCGCTCCAGGGCCCCATGCACTACAGATACTTACAGCTCTCCCATGCTTATAGATCTCAATTCCCTGACGGTCCTCCTGAGATAGAATCGGTCACCACCCTTGAGATTGTTAAAAGTACAGAACCCAGTCACCTCATTTCCATGTTCTACTCTGAGCTCCACACACCTTCCTCGACCACTTTAGCTTATGCACTTAAGACCCGCTGGGAGCGCAATGTGGGGGCCATGGAGGATGAGGAATGGGAGGATGCCCTGGAGACGTGCCGCAGAGTGTCGCCAAAACTGTCGGATCGCCTGACCCAGACCTTTATAATACACCAGGCTTATCTCACCCCGCTCAGACTGTCCAAATATCACCCTGACTTGGTCCCCTCTTGTCCTATGTGCGCAGACCCTGATGCTTCCTTCTTTCACCTATTGTGGAGCTGTCCCCAACTACAGACTCTATGGCAACAGGTAGTCACATTTCTGCACGACAAAATGGGGTCTCCACTACAGCTCTCCCCTAAGGAGTGTCTCCTGGGGGTCTATCCGGATGGAGAGATGCCCAAATCCACTGTCATATTTCTTCAGGAAACTTTGTTTATAGCGCGTAAATTGATAGCCAGGCGGTGGATGAGACCTACTCCTCCTACTCTAGGATTGTGGATTAAGGAAATTAATAGTGTCATCCCATTTCATAAACTTTTATACAAACATAGGGGGTGCCCCCAGAAGTTCAACAAGATTTGGGACAAGTGGGTGCAGTGCCCTGATACAGCTCAGTAGTGCAGTGGGTAACTATTTTATGCTGACCGCCCCAATTGACCTAATATTGTCTGCTCGAGTGTTGGGCCGAAAGAAAGTGACTGATTACTGCCTTATTTTTATTATGTCTGTTCTGTTTCTAAGTGTTAATCACTGTGTATATTTGTATATTTTTTTTTTGTACTTCTGTGTGTTATGAATCTGATCGAAGTTTCAATGCACGGTCTATTTTTGTATTGTACCAAAAGTTTCAATAAACCTCACTGTTTTTTAAAAAAAAAGAAAATGCATCTACCACTAGAGCTAATGGTCCCCCATGTTACACTATGAAGACATATTTCAAATATCTGATCAGCAAGGATGTAAATGAGGGGATCACAATAATTAACAGCTGGTCACCATGTGCATGGATTTAAACTTTTAAACTAAACCTGTGCAAACATTTTGTACAATAAATTATTTAAATATTCTGAACAATTGATAAAATCATTTTAACACACGCCCTCATTCACCTCTGTAGCTATAGGCTGTTAGGCCTCCTTCACACAGGCATATCTATGTGTACACCCATGTGAAGGGCAGTCTTTGCAGTTGGTCCCAATTTGACAGCCGTACACTTTTGGGTGTGTGTCCCTGAATGCATATAGTGTACATTCGGGGATAGGCACCTGCATGGCTGTCAGATTGAGAGCAGTGGCTGTGTCCATGCAGTCTCTGCACTCAATAGACATGAATGGAACTTCCTGCATGCTGATAAATGAAACACCTGTGCATCCCTTGCAGGCAAAGATGCCTTTTCATACTGATGTGCCCATCCATATACCCAAAGAGACATTGGAAACCAACTAAAATCCAACTTTGGATTCTTCATTGCGATCTTGGAGGATCTTTGAGCATACATTAATGCAAATACCACAGCAGCTAGAAAGGTACAAAGGTATATGTGTTAAGAAAAAGGGCTTATTTATACTTCCTGCATGGTAAGATGTCAAGGTTTATGTACAGGAATTGCTTATTCAAAGCTAGTGATGGCTTGCACTTGTAAAGCACAAAGCATTGTTTACTTTCTGTTTTTTAACTTTATTGAAATGTCATATTGTTACCTTTTATTTATTTATTTATTTATTTATTTTAAGGCACCGTAGCTCACCCACATTGCATAGAAACACAAAAAGCCACAGAGCTGCAACAGAAGAAACAAAAAATGCTGACATGCTGCAGATTTCTGTACCGCACCACACCTCACCCAAAGGCTTCATTCAAGCGTGAACAAGAAACATAGAAGACAAATGTTTTCTGGGTGGCTTACGGAGAGTTCTAAGTAAATTATTTTTACACTAGACATTAAGCCCGTTAAATTAACGGGCGCTAAAACATATGTGGTCAGAGTCCCCTTTAATAGTGTGGTCAGAGTCCCCTTTAATAGTGTCATCAGAGTCCCCTTTAATAGTGTCGTCAGAGTCCCCTTTTCACAGTGTGGTCAGAGTCCCCTTTTAACAGTGTGGTCAGAGTCCCCTTTTAACAGTGTGGTCAGAGTCCCCTTTTAACAGTGTGGTCAGAGTCCCCTTTTAACAGTGTGGTCAGAGGTCCCCTTTTAACAGTGTGGTCAGAGGTCCCCTTTTAACAGTGTGGTCAGAGGTCCCCTTTTAACAGTGTGGTCAGAGGTCCCCTTTTAACAGTGTGGTCAGAGGTCCCCTTTTAACAGTGTGGTCAGAGGTCCCCTTTAACCACTTTACCACCGGAGGATTTTGCTGTCTTACGTCCAGGCCACTTTTTGCGATTCGGCACTGTGCGACTTTAACTGACAATTGCGCGGTCATGCAACGCCGTACCCAAACAAAATTTACGTCCTTTTTTCCCCCACAAACAGAGCTTTCTTTTGGTGGTATTTTTATTTTTTGCGATATTAATAAAAAAATGCGAAAATTTTGAAAAAATAACAATATTTTTCTACTTTGACAGTTAAAAAATATCCAATATATAAAATTTTTGTCATATATTTAGGCCAAAATGTATTTAGCTACATGTCTTTGACAAAAAAAAATGGTCAATGAGTGTATTTTTAACCGCTTTAAGACCGAAAGATTTTACCCCCTTCCTGACCAGGCCATATTTTGCGATTCGGCACTGCGTTACTTTTAACGGACAATTGCGCGGTCGTGCGATGCTGTACCCACATTAAATTTATGCTTTTTTCCCCCACAAATAGAGCTTTCTTTTGGTGGTATTTGATCACCTGTGCGATTTTTTTACTTTTTGCGCTATATACAAAAAAAAAGAGCGACAGTTTTGAAAACATAATATTTTTCAAATTTTTTTATATGAAATTCCCCCCCCAAAAAATGTAAAAATCAAATTTTTTTAACTTTTTTTGCCAATTTGTTTTCTGCTACATATGTTTGGTAAAAAAAAAAAAAATCGCAATAAGCGTATTTTGATTGGTCTTCGATTTTTTTTTTTGCGGGACTGCGTCATTGCGGCGGACAGATCGGACCCTTGACTGACATTTTTGACACTTTTGGGGGTACCAGTGACATTACTGCAGTAATCAGTGCTATAAATATGCACTGTTACTGTAAAAATGACACTGGCATGGAAGGGGTTAATTTTATTGGAGAGGGAGGGGTTAATGTATGCCTGGTGCTTACTAACGTGTGGGGGGAGGTGACTGAGTGACACAGGGACAGAGCGCATGTTCAGCTATGCTGAACCCTGCAATCTGTCACTGTCTGTCACTTAGGAGATCCGCCCGCTTTGTTTACACAAGCGGGCGGATCTCCAAACTCGATTCCCCGACGATCGGGGAAGAGCAGCGGTGATCACCGCCTCCCCTCCCCTGGCCCGACTCCCGCTGTGACTGAATACAGCGGGAGCGAGCCTCTGGCGGCGCACGTGCGCCGCCCACAAGGGGAGGAGTCCAGCAACGTAGGTCTACATCGCTGGACGGGAACTAACCACTTTGCCGCAGTAGAGCTTGAGTGAGCGGTCGGCAAGTGGTTAATATATATGTGCATTATGAAGTACATTGAATACAACATTTAAATGGCTTATATTATTCATGACAGAATTAATCACTTTAATGTGAAAAGGCAGTTGTTATGGGCTGGCAGCAGTGACTGCCAGCCATTTACACAGATGCGGCTGTGGGTTGCCACCCACAGTTTGGGAAGTCCTGCCCTAAGTGATTGAAGTAGGGCGGGGCTAAGTCTCTGCACTCCCAACGGCTGTCTGTGGGGCACATGCGCAGTAGCGCAATCCCACGGACACAGGAATCTGGACGCAGAGACACTTGCATTTTATTAATATAGATACATTTTCAATGGACTGGGCACAGGTAGACTTCAGACATGAAATATAAATAAAGCATATTTCTCTATAGAGTGTGCTTGTCTCAATCCAGAGCACTGTAATTTCTATCCGTTGCCCTGTTCCTCTGCTATCAGCACAAGTCACTTCTGACAAGTTTTCTGACACCAAGAGACAAAATGGTGATAGGGAGGGCACAGCCTGTAATTGACAGCCCCCATCTCTTATCACTGTGTGGAGGAAGGGGGGTCCACTCCCTCCAATCAGCTCTAAGAGCTCTCCTCACAGATGTAACCTCAGCTCTCTTCTCCCTGCTTTTCAGAGCTGAGAGGTTCTGTTTAAGTCCCCGTTCACACATGCGGGACCTTTCAGTCACGTCAAAATGGATGAAGTATTCATTAGTTTTTCAACAGTGCTCATTGGTTTTCATCAGTTTTTTTTTACATCCCCTACCAATGCAAAAACAGATGAAAAACTGACCATTTGTCAGTTTACATTCATTTTTCGTCCGACCTGTTTTTTTTAATAGAAGAAAAATAGAGCTTTGATTAGTTTTAAAAAAAACAGATGATGGCGGATGTAAACTGATGTAAATAGATGATCATCCATTTAAATCCATTTTTCCAAAGTAATACATTGATGTCCTTTTTTCATCCTTCAACGCATGGATGAAAAAAGGGACAGCATATGTGAAAGGGGCCTAACCTTTTCAATTTGGATATAGGGGAAATACGGCTCTATTTAATCAGGTACAACTTTGTGTCAACTCTTGTGTTTCACTCGAGGTCAGTTACTTCACTTGGTATATGTAAGATTTTACACCCACTTTAAGCTGACACTGGAAGACTTTTTCACCGTGGAAATCTAGGGTTTTTAGGGTAGTACATTCCAAGTGGCATAGTGAATTTGGACATCATGTTGGAGTTAGGAGATGTGTTTGGTGCCCACCTGGTATAGCTAAGTAAAAATGTCTCAGAATTTAAACATATTTGCTAGCAAAGTGTCCACAGGCCAATGTAGTTAGTCTGTGATAGCATAACAAAGTCTAAGTTGTCTTCTGTAAAGCAAATGATATGCTTTTGCTAGAAATTTTTTTTAGGTTTATTAAAAACATTTTATTATTTATGGGATGTAATACAAGCATAGAGCTGCTGGATAATGTTTTGGAGAAGTTTTATTTATCCCTGTGACCTCCTGATCCTGGTTAAAGTTTCACAATTTGTACTCCTTGTAGTTATGCCATTTCTCATGAACCACTATAGTGACTGATGTATTCTTTGTCACCCTTCTGTAAATTGTAGCATAACTGCATACTTAAGAGTTCTAAATCTGTCCTCTGGCACGATTTGCTGTCTGTTCCCAGTAACAGATTTTTGCCACTGGGCTACAACCCCTGTACTTTTTGTAAAAATTACCATATTACATAATAATTGTTAGCATTCCTGTGAAAGGCTAGAAAATAATAGGAAAATTTGTAATGAGTTCTAAAACCAGCATGCTAACTTGTTTAATAACTTTTGTGCGAGTCAAAGGCTTTTGTACCCCAGTGCAAGAAACCATGAAGGGCCCCTCTAACCACCGGGGCTCTTTCCATCTTTCCATGGCTCTTTCCATGGTCCCAGGGCCGTTCCCACTGATCCTGGTGCCCTTTTCTCCCATTACCGGGCCCTTTATAAGCCCCAGTTCACACTGCGGCACGTAAAGTCGCATGACAAGTCAAGGGTGCCGTCTTAATGCAATTAGTCGGTGGTGGTGGTGAGCAGTGAAGGCGCTTCCTCCTTCTCTCTGATCGCCGCATGGCCGCAGCTTGGCGCTCTGTATCCTTCGCTAAGTCGGTGGTGGTGAGTCCCTGCGGGTGCACAGCTCCTCCTTTCTGCTATAGCCCCGGTTTTAGCCTTGCTCAGGCAGAGGGGGATCGCAATACTGGGGTTCCGTTCGCTCAGTTCCATACCAGGCATCTGGAAAAGGAGATTCCTGCCAAATTGCCAAATGGGACAATAATCTTTAGACAAGCTGATCCTGTTGAGCCGGTGTGCGAGGGTATCCTTGATTTGGTGGCTCCTTTCTCCCCCTGTACTAGACAGTGGTTTCCATGGTCTGTCCGGGTGGGGTCTTGGGCACAGATTCGGCTCAAGGGGTTTAGACTCGGGAGGAGTCCAGTCTGCCGATCAATATCCTGGAGATCAGGCTTTGCCTGTCCCTGTGGACAGATCGTCTGCAGGGGTGCTCACTAAGCAATCAATCGGACAGTGCCACGGCTGTGGCATATGTCAATCCTCAAGGGAGCACCAGAAGTGCCCTAGCGGCCAGAGAAGTAGCCTGCATTTCAAGGTGGGCAGAACGATATGTTCCCGCCTTCTCTGCTGTGCACATTTCAGGGGTGGAAAATTGGCAGGCGGACTACCTCAGTCGACACTGTGTCTCTGGTGGGAGACTCCCAATGTGGACCTGTTGGCCTCTCGTCTCAATCAGAAGATTCAGAGGTTTGTGGCAAGATCTGGGGATCCTTTGACTGAAGCTCTGGTGGCCCCTTGGGGTCAGTATAGTCTACTTTACGCTTTTTTAGCTTCTGCCGAGACTTCTGCGCAGAAGGGATTTCAATCATTCAGGTAGCTCCAGACTGGCCTCGGCGGTCTTGGTACACAGACCTCGTAAGGTTGGTAGCCGATTGCGTTGTCCTGTCGGTCACCTTACCTGGTGGTTCACAGGGACAATGTGGTACTGCGTCCCTGTCAGTCGTTCCATCCTTAGGTCGTCTCAGGTTTTCACTTCAATAAAGACATTGTGTTGCCTTCTTTGTGCCCTAAGCTAATGCATCCTAAAGAAATTGCTTTACATTCCCTGGATTTGGTTCGGGTAATCAGGGTGTACCTGGCGGCTGCTGAGTTGATTTGAAAATCGGATTCCTTGCTTGGATCTGGTAAGGGGCAGGCAGCATCACCACTTCAAGCACAAAAAAGGAGAGAGTCACCCAGAGGGAAGGAGGGGGGATGCAGATTAGATTCTGCACAAGGTGTAATAAAAAAGCCCCTTTGATCCAAAGAGTTCTGAAGAAAAACTGGAGGATTCTGAGACAAGATCCTGTCTCTAAAGACCATCTACCTCCCCATCCCAACCTTATCTTTAGAAAACCTAAGGACCTGAGGAGCATAGTGGCCCCTAGCAGGGTCAGGAAAGCAAAGAAGAATGAGCTTAGGAACACTTGGCTCCCCGTGTTCAATCAAAAGGGGAGCCATAGGTGTGGGGTGAGCAATTGTGGCACTTGGGCTTTCATGTGTCACCAGAAAAGAAGTGATTTCCATAGATGGCAGAGCATATAAAATTCAGCAATTTATTAATTGTTGCACCGCCCATGTGGTCTACGGCCTGCTGTGCCCTTGTGGGCTACTATATGTGGGATGGACTACATGCCCTCTAAGAGTTAGAATACAGTTCCCCACAAATGCTTAATTTATAAAATAAGGTCTGCAGGCATCGACCACAAGGTTTGCTCTTGGATACATAACTGGTTAAAGGGGCGTGTCCAAAGGGTGATAATAAATAACGTGTACTCTGGACTGGTCTGGGGTGGTAAGTGGGGTCCCCCAAGGCTCAGTCCTGGGACTAATTTTGTTTAATTTATTTATAAATAGCATTGAGGACGGGATCATTAGCTCAATCTTAGTTTTTGCAGATGACACAAAATTAAGTAGGGCAATAACTTCACATCATAAGGCAGAAATCTTACAGAATGACCTGAACAAAATAAGGGCAACTACATGGCAAATGAGGTTTAATGTGGAAAAGTGTAAGGTATCACACTTGGGGACTAAAAATATAAACACCCAATACACTTCGGGTCGGGGACCCCTGGGGGAATCAAAAAAGGAGAAAGATCTGGGAGTCTTAGTGGAAGATAGACTTGGCAATAGCATGCAATGTCAAGCTGCAGCTAGGGACAAACCTGTAGAAATAACTAGATCCATTGCGGTACTTCAGTCTGTAAGTGATAGGCGACGGGTGGGTCTAATATTCATCAACATTGGGCCAATTCAGGAAAGAATATGAGAGTTATATCTGAGCATGGTCCCATATTGTACTATTTCTGTTGGTTCTTTCCCTCATATTTAGGGCCACACTAGTTGGGGAGCATAATTTTGTTCCTGGTACACTGAGCCCCATCCGGTCCTGGACTGTGGGGAGTCTGGGGAATCATGTCAGCATCCCTCCCCCCTGTATGTGTGGTGGGCGAAAGTAGGCCCGGGCGGCCATATGGGATGCTTTGAGACGCCTGTTGGCCTTTGGGACTGTCACATGTTATTATGGTTGTCTGCTTGCTCAGTCAATGCTTTTCAATATCACTCTTTTTATGTTTGTTTCGGTTTCTAGTTTTCTATTGTCATTTTTCTATTACTTTTTAATCATTTTACCTTTGTTGTTGCTACAATCATCATTTGCAATTGTTTATGTCCGATTCTTACACAAATGGATGACAGCTTGCACTTTGTGGTCCCTTAGGCTCCTTTCAGACGGCCGCTCCGCTGCTTAAGTCCGCTGCGGGACTTTTTTTTTTTTTTTTCCACGGAGCGGATGACATTTGTGTCATCCGCTCCGTGTGCCCGCATATCATCCCATCCGTTTGCGGATGATATGCGGACATAATGTAAGTATATGGCATTGCGGATGTCAGCGGATGACACAGCTGACATCCGATTTTCCTTCCTTTCCGTTTTTTACACGGATGGAAAAATGGGGTTCTGTTCCATTCGTAAAAACGGAACAGAACTGAAAGGAGGAAAATCGGATGTCAGCGGATGGTATTCCGCTGACATCCGCAGTGCCATTCACTTACATTGATGTCCGCAAATCATCCGCAAAAAAATAGGATGATTTGCGGACACACGGAGCGGCCGTGTGAAAGGACCCTTATTGCAATAGACCTTCAGTAAACAAACCCCATCCCAGTGACCCACACTCCTGACCTTTGCTCCCTGTGGGGCGGGGAAGAGTATTGTGGGTGGTGCAGATCAGCTATATAACATTTTGGAATTGATTGTGGGTCAGTAGTACTTTTGGCTCTGAAGAAGAGGGTTCCCCCTTGAAACGCGTCAGCCATGTATATGCGGACACCATTACGACATCCAGCACCATAGGAGTATCCTGACAGTCCTGGAGGCGATTGGTCCTAATTTTCTTTTTCTTTTTTTTTTTTTTTTTAGTTTCAAACATTTTATTGGTTTTAAGTTTTGATACAGCAAGTCAACAAAGAAGTAAACAATGCATAATAAACATGTGGCAATCAGCCAGCTGGTGTAATGAACGTACATAGCTTGGGTCAGTCAATATGTAAAGTACAAGTGTTTAGCACAAATAATAATAAGGAAAGCAGGAGTTAGTAAATAAGAGTTGAGTAGAGGGAATCAAAGAGAGACTGTGCCTATATCCGAAATCAAGTGAATATGTTGAGATAGGTAAGAAAATGTGATATTAACGTGAGTATGGGTGCCACCATGGTCTTCTCTGGTCTAGAGTTAAATCGCTGTGTCGGGCAGGTCCGGTGAGTCAAGGTGCGTTAAGAGAATGATAATCAAATTTTAATGCTTTTGGGGTAAGATAGCCATAACGACCAATGCTCCCAGAATCTCTCCTCTGTGAGGTGTGCCTTGGAGAAGAGGTATTCCATGTTGCAATGGTCATTGATGGAGTTGATCAACGCCTCAAGGGATGGCGAGGAGGGGTTTTTCCAGGCCCTAGCTAACACTAGGCGTGCCCAGATTAGAATATGGTGAGTAATTGGAGGGTAATTGTCGGGCAGCGAGAGAGGACTGAGACCAAAGAGGGCCATTTGTGGAGTAAGGCATAGAGCAGTGTCAGTCACAGTAGAGATGAGTGACGAAACCATGTTCCAGTAAGGGCGGATTATTGGACACTCCCACCATATGTGGAAGATGTCACCGGTTGCAGTACAGTTTCTCCAACACATCGGAGAGCAAGAGGGCGAGATAGTAGCAAGTCTGTCCGTGGTGTAATACCATTTATGGTAAATCTTCATAATCGTCTCCCAGTGTGAGACGTTTTTGGATATAGTAAGTGGCCACCGGAGAGCGCGGCACCACGTAGTCGCTTGGCAAGAAAGTCGTAATTTGTGTTCCCAAAAGGTCATTGCTTCAAGTTTGGTAGTGGGGGAGGGGCAGGTCAAGAGTTTGTAGAAGCCAGATATGCCTTTGGATTTATTTTTCTGTTTAGTAATCAATGAAAGGACTTCTTTGGTAGTCTGGGAGGAGGATGTCCGAACACTAGAGAGCAGATGGCGAATCCTGAGGTATATGTAAAAGTCTTTATAGGGAAGGTTATAAAACGATGAAAGTTGGAGGAAGCTCTTGAGCGTCTGAAGGTGGTAGAGCTCCCCTATTGTGGTGATACCGGCCATATGCCAGTGGCGTATTGGTAAATTTGGTGATAAGTGTTGCAGCGATAATAAGGGGAGGCTGTGAAGAGCTTCAGTGTGTATCCCTTGCGTTTGTTTGCAGATAGCATTCCATGTCTTGACAGTAGCAGACATTGTAGGTAAAAAGAGATGAGGGGTATGCGTGGATATCCACGTACTTGCAAGGAGTAGGTCTAAGGCTCCATTTGCTGCAGTTGATTCAATTTGGACCCATGGGGCCTGTGTTTGCGAGTCCCACCACTGCCTAGCCTGATCCAAAATAGTTGCCTTGTAGTACGCTTTGACATCGGGGGCTCCCATCCCCGAGTATGCTGTGGGGATGCACAGAGTAGTTGCTTTCAGTCGAGGTTTTCGGGACGCCCATATAAAGTCATTGAGTATGCATTGGATTTAGCTAGATCATCCGAGAGAAGTGGCAATGGTAGGGTCCGAAAAAAATAGAGGACATGCGGGAGTAGGAACGTTTTGGCCAGAGCTATACGCCCGGCCCATGATGCTGTAATGGAGGTCATGGCACGACAAGTGGACTGGAGTTTTTAAAGCAGAGTTGCATGGTTAGTACGTCGTATCATGGAGACCGGTGAAGTGAGCTGTATACCCAAGTAGGTCATAGTGGAGCCTGGGGCCCAGAAGAAGGGAGATAACGTAGAGATCTCTGATTTAAGGGTAGGGGATAATGAAATCCCTATCATGGCCGATTTGGAATGGTTCAGTTTATACATAGAGACTGCGCTAAATTTTTCAAGTTCATGACAGAGAGCTGGAAGCGAGCGTGTTGGGTCAGTGAGGGCGATAAGGACATCGTCCGCATAAAGGCCTATTTTATGGTCAACCTCTCCTACACGAATTCCAGAAATTTGGGGATTTGACCGTATTGCCTGCGCAAGGGGTTCCATCACCAAGGCAAAAATCAGGGGTGAGAGTGGGCACCCCTGACGGGTGCCGTTGGTGATAGAAAAGGAGTCGGACAGAATGCCCGACGTCCAAACCCTGGCCTTCGGGGAAGAGTAAAGACTGACTATGGCCTTCAAGAAGGTGCCGGTGATACCAAACTTCACCAGAACCTCCTCCAGGTACCCCCAGTGTACTCTATCAAACGCCTTCTCTGCATCCAATGAGATCAGCAGAGTAGGCGTTTGATGATGCTCTGCCCAGTGAACAAGATCCACAAACCTTCGCGTTCCATCAGAGGCCTGCCGATAGGGTATAAAACCCACTTGGTCTGGGTGCACCAGAGTAGGTATGTGTTGAGCGATACGAGAAGCAAGAAGTTTGGCGTATATCTTGAGGTCAGTGTTAAGGAGGGAAATGGGGCGATAATTTGCCGGGTCATGAGAAGGTTTGTTCTGTTTGTGAATAGTCGTGATGACTGCCTCAAGAGATTCGGGAAGGATTTCGCCTGTTGCAAGGATTCTATTTAGGGAATTGCAAAGATGGGGGGCTAGGGACGTGAGGAAGGATTTGTAATACTCATTACTAAAACCGTCTGGGCCGGGGGCTTTGTGCGCGGGGAGTGATTTTATGGCGTCTTGGACTTCTTGAATTGAGAAGGGTATGGGATAGTGAGGACACCTGGTCAGCAGTCAAGGAGGCAAAGAAGTCTTTGATTAATAAGCGGTCCGGTCGTGGTTCTGTGCGAGGTCCAAGGAGGCAAGGAAGTCTTTGATTAATAAGCGGTCCGGTCGTGGTTCTGTGCGAGAGTCGCGAAGATTATAAAGTTTAGAATAAAAGGAGCCGAAACAGTTAGCAATATCTTTGGGGTTCGTTATTCTATGGCCATCGGGGTCCAAGAGGAAGGGTATTTTAGATTGCGCTGCCTTGCGTTTATATTGCTGAGCTAACACCTTCCCTGCTCTATTCCCTTGAGAGTACCATGTCATTTTAAGTTTTTGGAGGTAGAAATGAAAGCCTGAATGTAGGAAGTTGCTGAGTTCGCATCTCGTTTTACCAAGTTCGTCATGTAGGTCAGATGAGGGGGATGTCTTGTTACGGGATTCCAAATCTCTTATTTTATCTAGGAAAGAATTAAGAGTTGCTGTACGTTTCTTTTTCTCCAGGGCTCCCAGGCTCAGCAGTGTCCCTCTTATGACAGCTTTATGCGCATTCCACAGCAAGGAAGAGTTCGAGACAGAACCAGAGTTGAGAGTAAAGAAGTCCCTAATCGCAGAATCGACCTGTTCCCTATGGGCCTTGGAGCTCAGGAGGGAGGAGTTAAGCCGCCACAGCCGAAGCGAGGAGGTTAGTGGCTGGGTGGTAAGTGTGATAGATACTGGGGCATGATCAGACCACGTAATCAACCCAATGGAGGAGGTCGTTACGGACTGTAATAGTACTTTAGACAGAAGGAAGAGGCCGATTCTGGAGTAGGTCCTCTGAGCGTTAGAGTAGAAGGTGTAATCTTTCTCAGTGGCATGTTGACATCTCCAGGGATCGTATAAGTCCTCCAAGGAGACAATGGAGGAAAGGGCCGTGGATATCCTCCGCCTGTCATTGGAGGTATCAAGCGAGTGGTCAAGTACTTCATTAAAGTCACCACAGATGACAATTTGGTCTCTGGGGACATGTTGGAGTTTTTGGAGTACTAATTTGTAAAAGGGTTTCTGGTGTGTGTTCGGAGCATAGATGTTAACTATTGTTAGAGGCATATTGTTAAAAGTTCCTGAGAGAATTAGGAACCTCCCGGAGGGGTCTCGTTCAACGCGAGACTCAGTGAAGGGTATTGTAGAGCGTATCGCTATCATTACCCCCTTGGCCTTTTTGGTAGCCTGGGAGTGGAAAATGTGAGGATAAGATTTGTGGGTACAAAGCAGGGGATTGATTGAGGAGAAATGTGTTTCCTGTATACACAGGATATCAGCCTTTTGGGCATTTGCTTCTCGCCAAAGCAGGGATCTTTTAAATGGGCTATTGAGGCCCTTAACGTTAAGCGAGGTGATTTTGAATGTCATGGTAAGGGAAGTGTCAAGGTGGCACCAAGATCAGATACTGAAGAGATAAACAAGTAGGCAATGCACAAGTCTCCTAAGTTCACAACAAAGAAACAAAAGATACAATAAATCAACAAAAATGTGCTTGGCGTCTACAGGGCAGACGGGTGTCCTGTAGAGGTTGTATAAGCTTAAAAAAAACTAGGTTACAAACAATTCATGGTGCAGAACTGAGAAAGAACAACGTCGTGTGCTTTGCACACTCAGACGGTAGGGCGGGGTGAGAAAAATAAAAGTGGAGTGGTTCCTCATGTCACAGAAGTGGTCCAGCGATTGCTGGCGGCATCCCCAATAGGGTACCTAAGGACTTGAGTGTACCAGACAGTTCAGGGTTTGTCTCTTCCAGCCCATGTATTGGGAATCCTAGAGGAGGATCCGCCCACAGGTGTCTTTGGAGGGGAGCCAGAAAGTAAACCCCAATTGTGAAGCTGTTTAAGTCCATCCTTGGGCGTTTGAATCGATATTTGCTGGCGTTGGTAAGTGACGAGTAGTTTAGTGGGGTATCCCCATTTGTAGGTTATCTTGTGTTCAGACAGAACCGAGGTGACTGGGGCGAATGCCCTGCGGGCTTGTGCAGTGGCTGCTGAGATGTCATTATACAGTGAGATTTTAGTGAACGGCTCAGGCAAGGTTGACATAGAGCGGACGGCTCTCATTATGTTTTCTTTTGTGTGGTAAAAATGCACCCGAGCTAGAATGTCCCTAGGGACCGAGTCAGGTAGGTGCTGTGGCTTATGGATCCTATGTGCTCTGTCAATGAGCAAATCTTGCGTAGTGAGTGAAGGGATGATTTTGCGAAACATTTGTTGTAGGTAAGGGGTGATGTCAGCAGGTGTGATTGCTTCAGGCACCCCCCTGACTTTAACATTATTTCGCCTGGAGCGGTCCTCCAGGTCGGCTATTTTGAGGCGCATTTGTCTGATCGCATCTGAGTGTTCATCTTGTATGTCCACTACACTATTATGGGCCACAGCAGCGGTGGAGAGGTGCTGCTCTATATGATCTGTGCGGCCTTCCAAGCTATCCATCCTGTCATGCAGCCGTTTAACAGAGAAGCGCAGTTCTTTTTGCATGTCAGCTTGCAGTGAGAGGAGCATTGCTTTTATGGAGTTCTCAGATGCCGGATTGTCTGTAGTGGTGAATGCAGCCAGTGAAGAGCTCTATGTGGCAAAGTCTGTGGGACTACAAGTCTCAGCCCCATGTTGTTTCTTCACTTGGGGAGGTTTAGAAGGAGAGTGTGCAGGGGAGTTCGCTGAGCGCTTACCTGCTGATGAGGACTCAGCGGTGTCGTTGTTTTCCTCTGTGCCTTCCATATCAGAGGGATGTTCTTCTCCGGGGGTAGGATCCGGCAGAGGAGGCTGAGGCGGGTCCGCAGCGCGGCGCTCGGCGCCATCTTGGGCGAAGAGCTGAGCAGGCCTCATGTAGAATTCAAGCAGCCTCTGCGATCCCTTCGGCTCCGGACGTTGGCGGGTCATGCTCCGTGGACTGCTAGGTGGCCGGCGGTCCCGTGCAGGGGTTTCTAAGTTGGGCTGGTGCACTGGATGTCGCTGGATTGTTGCTGAGAGGAACGGAGCTCCGATATTAGGCGGCCATCTCCGTCAGCGGCCAAGCCACGCCCCGATGGTCCTAATTTTCTTACATACGTGCATGCGTGCAATTATCATGTGTTTGTGAGTACAATGTATGCTACCTTTTTGGATTTTAGTTTACAATAAGTTTTTATTAAGAGGCCAAAAAAAAAATACAAGCGAACAAGGGATACAGTATCAATACAATATGTAACACAGCATTAAAGGAACATTAAAACAACCTAGATGCAGAAACAACAAGATCTAAAAAAAAAAACAGAACAATTTGTGTCAGTTATACTGTGCTGGGCACGTACTATAGAACCTTATTCGCGACCGATCATGTACTGCCAGAAGCATAAAATCGGGAGTCCTCCTCCTGCTATGGCAGCATGATACGGTTCTAGAACTAAAGCTACGGGAGCACAACAGAAGGCTAATGAAAAATTTGAAACAAGAACAACATAAAGCGAGGACAATTTGACTCTACTCGAAAATGCAGGTGCAGGTAAATTCTGAGAATGACTTAGAAAACACAGCTTAACCTGCCACCTCTGAGAGCGTTGTACAGAAGGTTGACGATCCGGGTCCCCAGCACCCGAAGAGGTTGCGACACATTGGGGAACCAGGATGGGCAACCAATCAGCAAGGATATAGGAGTTCCTCCAGAGTGAGGAAATCCAAGTGCTCAACTGGGTTCAATAGAGGGAGCAAGCAGCAGCACCTTGTAGGAGCGAGGAAACTGCTCTGTGAGAACCTAGTTAAGAAGGAAGCGTGAGCGGGGTAGAGAGGGAAAGGAGAGAGAGGGTGGAGAGAAGTGGAAAGGGAGAAGGAAGAGGAGAATAGGGGTCGGATCACCAGGAGACTCTGAGCTATGTTAGGTTTATCTATGAAATCGAGATATGATTTAGTCTAGCCCACGGTTTCCAGATCAGTTCCAATTTGGATACCTTATCCTGCAGGATCGCCACTATTTTTTCCTGGGCCATGATCCAGGATATTTTGCGCTTGGCAGCACTATATGAAACTGAGGGTTGCTTCCACGCTTTAGCCACCGTGAGTTTAGCACCCAACAAAATAAAAAATACCAAGGATAAAGAGTGTTTGGGAGTGCCCGGGAGTTTGTTATGTAAGAAAGCTGATTGAGGGGTTTGAGGTAGTGGGATTCCTGTGACCGAGCGAATGAGGTGGAAGATTTTGTTCCAAAAGCTTCTAATCCTAGGGCAAGACCACCATGTGTGCATAAAGGATCCTAAGTGTCCACAGCCCCTAAAGCAAAGCGGAGATGTCTGCGGATATATGACATGTAAGCGGGCGGGGACCATGTACCAGCGAGTGAGTATTTTGATATTTGCTTCTATAAGAGTGACATTAATGATGCCCTTAAAGGACCTACAGAAAATGCTGTTCCAGACTTCAGAAGGGGAGTTAATCTCCAAGTCCTGTTCCCAATGACGCGCAAAGGTAGGTTTATCAGGGGAAGACATCAGAGCCGAGTATATAACCGATATGCCCCCCTTCTGTATATGGGATTCCGCACACCAACGTTTGAAGGGTGTAGTCGCAGGGGGTATCTCTTTATTGGACCATAAGTTCCTGAGGAAGTAGGAAATTTGTAGGAAACAAAATTTCTCAGACGCCGGCATTTTGAGTTTGGTATTATAAAAAGACAATGACAGTGGGCCGGAAGGGGTAAGGAAGTGACCTATACGGTAAAGACCTTTGTCTGTCCACCACTTAAATGCTTTTATATTCTGGCCGGGGACAAAAAGAGGGTGATGGAATAAGTGAGCGAGGGGCGTCATCGGAGATATGAGGGAATCTAGTTCGAATAGTTGGGAGCATAGGGTGATAGAGTGAGAAAGAGTAGGCGCCAGGATAGGCAGCTTAAGGTTAACAGGGCAGCAAGCGATAAAATCTAGTGTGTGGTGAGGAACTGCCTGTCTTTCCATGCTGATCCAAGCTGGTTTGGGGCCCATGGAGAACACCGTGGCAAATTGGGCTAGTTGGGCTGCCCTATAGTAGTTCCATAGGTTTGGTAAGGCCAGCCCTCCTTGAGAGCGGAGCCGGAATAGAGTCGCCCTGGGGCACCTATATCCCTTTTTACCCCAAACAAAACGGATAATCTGCGATTGTAATTTAAGCAAGTGGGATTTAGGGACAGGCAGAGGAAGGGAGCGGAATAAGTATAACAGGCGGGGCAAAAGGGTCATTTTGACCGAGTTAATCCTGCCTAAGATAGATGATGTGTATTCCATTCTCTGAGTTCCGAGCGTAGTTTTTGGTACATCGGAGGGTAATTGGTTTTGTAAAGGGAAGTGATAGAGGGGGTCAGAAATATTCCCAAGTATGGGATACAGTCCGAGCGCCATGCAAACGGGAAATGAGGCTTCAGGGCTTCAAGGGTTCGTTGCGGAACTGATATATTGAGGGCCACTGACTTTGAGAAATTCACAGACAGACCAGACGCATGGGAGAAGTCATTAAGATGTTTGCAGACATTAGGGACCGTGACTGTGGGGGACGTTAGGAACAAAAGCAGATCATCCGCGAAAAGGCCACATTTGTGCTCCGAGGGGCCACAGGAGACACCCCGAATGTCAGGGTGTTGCCTGATGGCAGTTGCTAGGGTTTCAATGGCGATGGCAAAGATGATAGGTGAGAGAGGGCAGCCCTGACGTGTGCCCCTTCGGATGTTGAAAGGTTCTGAGTAGAAACCCGAAGTGCGAACTTGGGCGGTGGGAGTGGAGTACAGTGCTTTTAGGATATTGAGAAAACATGGACCAAAGTTCCAACGTTCAAGAGTATGGAATAAGTACGGCCAGGAGAGGGAGTCAAAAGCTTTATGAAGATCGATGGAAAGCAAAAAGCCTTCCTGGGAAGGACCCCCGTCCCATCTGGATTGCAGCAGGGTGATTATATCTATAGCTCTTCTGATTTGCTCAGAACCTTGCCTCCCTGGGATAAACCCAGATTGATCTTTTTGGACATAGGTTGCAACAAAACGGGCCAACCTATTGGATAGGATCTTAGTCAAGATTTTTAAATCGACATTAATCAGGGATTAATGATGTAAAATTAATTACATCACTGTGGTCCTTTCCCGGTTTAGGGATGACCGTTATGAAAGCGGAATTGGAGGTCCTATCCACTGGGCACCCACTTCGTAAGGAGTTATAGAAATTACCCAAGTGAGGAGCCAGTACCGGGGCGAAGTGTTTGTAGTAACCCACCGAGAACCCATCTGGACCGGGAGCAGAACCTTGTTTAAGATTTTTAATGACCACCAAGATATCTGAATCCGAGATTGGGGATTCAAGTTGTAATCTATGTTCCTTGCTAAGTTGCGGCAGGGGAATTTGATGCAGGAAGGCCGTGGCGTCTTCTGAAAGAGAGGAATCATTACTGTCATATAGTTTGGAAAAGAATTCCTGAAACGTTTGTAGAACAGTCCGTGGATTCTGAGAGAGGATCCCCGCAGAGGTTCTAATTTTGGGAAGAGAGTAATTCCTCATTTTTGGAGACAATTTGGAGGCTAGCTTGGGGCCTATCCTGTCCCTGGCCGCATAGAGTTTGGCGTCGGACCACCGAAGCTGCTTCTCAGCTTCCGTGGTGAGGGCCAAATTTAGTGACAATCTGGCGGATTCCAGCTTAAATTTGGAGTCCGAGGAGGGACGTTTCTTGTGTTGTTTACTGATGTCTGCAAACTCCTTTTCCAATTTGGCAATGTCTGCCCTTCTTTGTTTTTTGAGGTTGGAGGAGAACTGTATAATTTTGCCCCGTAAAACCGCCTTATGTGCCGCCCATAAAGTAGTGGGGGATATGTCGGGAGTATCATTGGTGGTAAAGTAGTCCTCAATATCTTTGGAGAACATAGGGCAATGGGTGGGATTGCTCAAGATCGACTCGTTAAGTCGCCACCTAAATACCTGAGATGCTTCCTGAGATTTTTTTAATGAGAAGAATGACCATTGCGTGGTCCGATAAGGGGGAATCCCTGATGCGGGATTGGAGGGCGATGGGAACCATACGCGTATGGAGAAAAATGTGGTCTCTTCTGGCGTAGCTCTGGTGAGGGGCAGAACAATGGGTAAAATCCCGTGATCTAGGATTCAGTTCACGCCAGATATCCACCAAGCCTTCCGAGAAGAGCACCCACGCTATACGTGTGCTCCGCTTGGACGGCCGGCGAAGACGGTGGGCACCCGATTGTGTTTTATCCAAGCTCTGATCTAAGGCCACATTTGAGTCCCCTCCCATAACCAGAATTCCCTCCACGCATGGGAGAATCTCTACGGCTAACCGGTGAAAAAAGGAATCCTGGTTCTGGTTCGGGCCGTAGTATGATAGCAGGGAATAGGTCGTACCATCAATAGTTCCTATTAATAAAAGAAATCTGCCCTCAGAATCTTCTATCTTTTTAGTGAGCGTAAAGGAGATACGTTTAGCAAAGAAGATCCCAACCCCTCTAGTTTTATCAGGGGCGTTGGCCAAGTAGAATTGGGGGAATTTGTGGTGGACAAACACCAGTCTGTATGAGCTAGGGAAGTGCGTTTCCTGAATAAAAAGAATGTCAGTGTGTTGGGAGTGATATAAATTAAACAGCTTGCGTCTTTTCACAGGAGAATTCAGACCTTGGACATTATGGGAGGTAATCTTCAAATTACCCGGAGGGGTTGTAGACGTGGTCATAGTGAGGTATGAGACGTAGTATGCTGATTATCCCAAACTTCCTGAGGACCGGAACTAGTTGCCAGTCGAGGCGTTTCCGGGCCTGGTCTCCAACGGAGAGGTGGTCCTGCTGGGAGAAAAGAGGGGGGCAAGATCTCCCGGTGATCCAGGAAGAGGAGAGAAAAAGGAAGAGAGGTAAAGGAGGGCAGAAAGAGCAAAAAGGGAAATGAGAGAGTCCTGAGTGGACAATGAACAACACAGACAAACAAGACACAAACCCCAAACCCCGAGGGAGGACGGGGGCCCTATCCCCCCCCTCCCTGAATCCAAAGATTCCCAAGTAGGGGGGAATCAGACCCAGTCTGCATGGGCGCGAACGTCCCATGAAGAGAAGGGTCAATGCACCGCGGGAATCCCGCTCCGGCCTAAGGCCCGCAAATGTGCGCAACAATATGCATAATAAAAGAACCTGAATACAAGTGAATGGATGAACCACAAAGAAACAGTGCAAGCATGGTCTTGAAGCCACTGACACAAATGAAAAGGGTAGGTCAGCAGCCAGGACCTATAAGAACATGTTAAGTAAAGACATTAATATAAAAAAAACTCATGTGTGACAAAGCCCAGTCCAGAACCCCTGGTCTCGGCAGGGGCGGACCAGGGAAGGAGGAGAAAAAAAAATTGTTTTTTTTTTTTTTTTTTTAAAAAAAGAGTATATTTTGATGGAGGGTGTGGGGCTTCAAGGGGGGCAGGAGGGAAAAAGACAACAGAACCTCCTCCTCCCCTCCCCCACATGGTGAAAGTCAAAGTCGGACAACTTCTTCACAGAGGAAAACTGGAATCCAGGATGTATACGGAGAGGTCATCTAAGGAGGTCTGGCTTCTTTGGCTCTCTTTGGTTGATGCTTCTGCCATGTAGGGACCAGTGGGCTTTGAGGAGAAGGTCGCTTGGAGGAAGAAGAAGGGCGAGATCCCGGTAAAGCAACAGAATCCTGGGATATCAGGCCCAGGCGAAGTAGCAGGCGTTCCCCGTCGGGAAGAGATAAAAAACTGTGGGTCTTCTCATTGTAGACAAAGCTGAGGCGAAATGGGAAGGACCACCAGTACTTGATAGAGTGCTGGATAAGGACTTGAACCAGGGGTTTTAAGGATCGCCTTTTTGGAATGGTGGTGGGTGAGAGGTCGGCAAAGATTTGAATCGGATGCCCTTGGATGATTAGCCGATCAGCGTTTCTCGATAGTTTCATAATGTCCTCCTTCACCTTATAAAGTGGGGTTTAACGATTATGTCCCGTGGGGAACCATCAGGATTGGGAGGTCTGAGAGCTCTGTGCGCTCTATCTAGTTCTAGGCGATGCGGTGGAATATTCGGGATCAAGTCCTTTATAAATGAGACGATGGCCGGTTCCACTTCCTTAACAGATTCAGGTAATCCGCGAATTCTGAAATTGTATCTGCGTGATCGGTTTTCCAAATCGTCTATTTTGGACAGAGCCGTATCAAGTTGGTCATGGAGGTCCTGCAGTCGGGCAGAGTTTTGGTTCACCCGCGCGACAGTTTGATCTGATTTTAACTCGATTGCCTCAATTCGGGATCCAATATTCTGTAGATCTGCATGTATGGCAGATGTTATCTGAGAGGCCGTTTGAGCCAGGCCTTTGGCAAGCATTTTGGAGAAAGTAGTCATTAAGTAGGAAAAGTCCTGTTGATTTTGGGGGAGAGGAGGTGAGGACCCCTGAGGCAGGCTTTGATGAGCAGCATAGGCCCCATCTGGTGACTGAAGCAATTTGTCCAGGGTTCTCTCCAATAGGGAAACTGTGGATGCTGGGGATAAAATAGTGGCTGTTCCAGGGGCTGTGACCGGGCTCGAAGGGATCAATGGGTGGATGGTTCATCCGCTATATCCTCCTCACCCTCCAAACCACCACTGTAAAAGCTAGTGGGTGCCATCAGGGGATCGCTGGGGTGGGGGGCCTCAGCGCCAAACTGGCGGGAGAGGTCCCTCCGGGCCTGCGATCCAGACATACGGAGCTCAGATGCAGCACCCGATGGACAGTGAGGCAGGGCAGGTGATGTCTGGGGGTGAGGGGTTGCTGAGGTCAGTGCTGTGGGTGCCTAAGGGGCCAGAGCGGGACGGAGCTTCCTTGTCATGCCGCCATCTTGTGCCTATCTGCTTTCCACTGTCCCCTCAGGCTCCAAGGCTGCTCCTCGGTTTGTGGCAGGCTCTGGCCGTGTGAAAATCGGTCCAGCCGAGTGCCCGAGCAGTAGTGAAGGGAATGATGTTAATGGCAGTCGGCCGCGCTTCCGACCTCCGGTTCCAGAATCTACTAGAGACCGCGGCTTCGGCCTAGTAGGTAGGCCGCGATTCTAAAGTGCGGCTATCCAAGGGATAGCTGACCAAGAGAGGTCTCAAATGAATCCGGAGGGAGCGGGGAGCTCAGATTGCCCGATGGCTTGAAGATAGCCTTAAGATGCCGCCGATGGAGGCAGATTAGGGAGCAGTGATGGCGGAGCTCTTAAGGAGACGTCCGTAGCGGCGCTCGTGCAGGACACGCCCCCCCCTTTTTGGATTTTAATAAACTTTTTTAGTGGTAATGCACGAGGTTGGTGTGCCCTTCTCTTTTTGTTGTTTTTCAGTATGACCAGTTCCAGATGGATCAGGCAGACGGTGGTGCAGGACTATTCCATTAAGGGTCAGGATCCTCCTTTCCCTGTTAAGGCGCATTCTACTAGGGCGCTTAGTGCCTCCTGGGCCTTCTGTCATCAGGCATCAGTGGTCCAGGTGTGCAAGGCGGCCACATGGGTGTCTGTGCATACATTCATAAAGTTTTACATGGTCAATGTACTTACATCTGTGGATGTTGCGTTTGACCGCAAAGTTTTGCAAGCTGCTGTTGCAGAGGCTCCTGTGTATTTTTTCTGGTGGTGAGCTCCACTTTTTCCTGGTTGAGCTTCTGGTTTACCTAGTTGGCTATGTTTAGCCCTTTTGGGAATTATGTACATTGCATGTGTTTTTTCCCACCCCTCATGTTGACACTGCTTTGGGACATCCCAAGGTCAAAGAAGATATGGAGCTGTGTCTGTCAATGAACGAAAGAGAAAACTGGATTTTTGTCTTACTGTAAAATCATTTTCTCTAATGTTCTCTGATGTTCATTGACGGACACAGCAACCACCCCTTGGTTGAGTTGGGTTATGTATTCTTCTGACACTGCTTGTTACAAACTGAAGTCCTATAGCAGGAAGTAGGAAGTATACCCCCTAGGACTGCCCTAGGGGCTTTGTCAAATTTGTTTCCGCCTAGTCCTACTCCTGTGGCAGCATAACCCAAGGGTCAAAGAAGATATGTCTGTCAATGAACATCAGAGAAAAGGATTTTATGGTAAGACAAAAATCCAGTTACTGCGTAACAGCCTGTTATTACAAAATAAATATCTTTTAAAAAGTCTATACAGGCTGGTGTGTCTCTCCCACCCTTTAAAAACTTCAACATACCCCTTTGGGGTTCCAGTAAGACCCCATAGTTGCTGGTGAGCAGCCTTTAGGACCACAAACCACCCATTGCGTTAAAAGGCATCCCCATAAGATTCAGTGCTCCTACATCACAAAGATTGCAGGTTCACTTTCGGGAACATGCTGTGTGGAGGCTTCCACTGCTAACCTTAAGCCTCGTACACACGCAACAAATTTCCACGGACCAGTCGTCCGTTTTTTGTCCAGAGTGGTGTTTGTTGGTTGGAATGTGCTCTAGACTGCACACAAATTTTCCCACACGACAGAATTCTACTTCAGAAGTGATGTCATGTGTTGGATTGCTTTCTATGTGTTCTTTCATCGTTTTGCTCATAAGTTTTTTCCCTGTCGAAATCTGTACTGACTGCACGAAAATCGGACGTGTTTTGACGGTGGACAAAAATTTTATAGCCTGCACACCAGAATTTTTTGGCCGAAAAGTCGGAGTCGGTTGTAGAGAGCACCATACTAACCAGCCGAAAATCGTCAGATCGGTCGTTGGACGAAAATTCCCGGCCGAATTTCGACTCGTGTGTGCGGGCCTTTACTTTCTGAAAATACTAGTTCCTTGGTTGTCTGTACTTTCTGGGTCACTGATGCTAAATACCTATGCAGAGCAGGAACTTTGGACTCTCTGACTTTCCTGCATGCTGCTTATCAGAAACTGTTAATGGCCGTGCAGCAAGCATTTTTTTCATAAACTCTGCAATGGCAGCCTTCATGTTTTTCTCAATGCACAGCTTACTTTGCAGTAGAGGGAATTTTAGTATACTTTAATATTCCTAGCAGCTGTAATAACTTTTTATAATGCAATTGCCAGTTTAATTGCCTAGTGTTTCACAACTGGATTAATATGTCTCTATTTTGTGTGCAAAGTGCATTCGTATGGAAAATACTTTTTCGGAACTTATTTTCCTCATTTCAATGAAAAAAAAAAATTGATCTGTCAGCCCTTTATCTCAGAGTTCTAGGGCAGCAGAGCTGCTTCCTGCCGGGAACCTATCACATTTACTCTGAAACCTGCTGCTGCAGCAGTAAAATTGATGCTGCTTGTACATTTTCTACCTATTGCATATAGATTATTGTTCCCTCTACCATTCCCCTATTCACCATGGGTAGCTTCCTCTTTGTCTGGAATAGAGGAATTTAAATCGCAGAGTGAACTTTGGTACCTGTACGTCTGTTGCTTGCCTCCAGCAAAAATATTGACAGAGTGTTTCATGTGAATAGAGTGCCTGGAATAGTGTATGGAGAGAAGAATGGCATTCACACAAGAACGTTCACGGCGCATAGCTGTTTTCTGTTTATGTGTAAGTTTATGTTCATAATTTGAATTTAAATTTGACATTTATAGCATTAAAAGCGCAGTAATGATTATGTTTTCCGTGGTTCAGAGTGGCTCTTTTCATCTCAATTTCATCAACTAGTGTGCAGGTAATACGTGATTATGCAAGTGTATGAATGTCAAATATGGATGGTTATGTGAAATATTACTATATGTGTAGTAGTGTATAAGAGTGTGTGTATATATCTATCTATCTATCTATCTATCTATATATATATATATATATATATATATATATATCTATCTATCTATCTATATCTATATCTATATATATATATATATATATATATATATATATATATAGATAGATATATATATGTGCAAACACAATTCCAAAAAAGTTGGGACACTGTACAAATTGTGAGTAAAAAAGGAATGGACTAATTTATAAATCACAATTTATATTGTGATTATTATATAATATATATATAATATATATTATATAATATATAATATATTCACAATATAATATAGATAACATATCAAATGTTGAAAGTGAAAGATTTTGAAATGTCATGCCAAATATTGGCTCATTTTGGATTTCATGAGAGCTACACATTCCAAAAAAGTTGGGACAGGTAGCAATAAGAGGCCAGAAAAGTTAAATGTACATATAGGGAACAGCTAGAGGACCAATTTGAAACTTATTAGGTCAATTGGCAACATGATTGGGTATAAAAAGAGCCTCTCAGAGTGGCAGTGTCTCTCAGAAGTCAAGATGGGCAGAGGATCACCAATTCCCCCAATGCTGCGGCGAAAAATAGTGGAGCAATATCAGAAAGGAGTTTCTCAGAGAAAAATTGCAAAGAGTTTGAAGTTATCATCATCTACAGTGCATAATATCATCCAAAGATTCATAAAATCTGGAACAATCTCTGTGCGTAAGGATGAAGGCCAGAAAACCATACTGGATGACCGTGATCTTCGGGCCCTTAGACGGCACGGCATCACATAAAGGAATGCTACTGTAATGGAAATCACAACATGGGCTCAGGAATACTTCCAGAAAGCAAACATTGTCGGTGAAAACAATCCACCGTGCCATTCGCCGTTGCCAACTAAAACTCAATAGGCCAAAAAAGAAGCCATATCTAAACACGATCCAGAAGCGCAGGCGTTTTCGCTGGGCCAAGGCTCATTTAAAATGGACTGTGGCAAAGTGGGAAACTGTTCTGTGGTCAGACTAATCAAAATTTGAAGTTCTTTTTTTAAAACTGGGATGCCATGTCATCTGGACTAAAGAGGACAAGGACAACCCGAGTTGTTATCAGCGCTCAGTTCAGAAGCCTGCATCTCTGATGGTATGGGGTTGCATGAGTGCGTGTGGCATGGGCAGCTTACACATCTGGAAAGGCACCATCGATGCTGAAAGGTATATCCAAGTTCTAGAACAACATATGCTCCCATCCAGACGTCCTCTCTTTCAGGGAAGACCTTGCATTTTCCAACATGACAATGCCAGACCATACTAATTGATGCCATACTGTAATTGATGCCATACTGCATCAATTACAGCATCATGGCTGCGTAGAAGAAGGATCCAGGTACTGAAATGGCCAGCCTGCAGTCCAGATCTTTCACCCATAGAAAACATTTGGCACATCATAAAGAGGAAGATGCAACAAAGAAGACCTAAGACAGTTGAGCAACTAGAAGCCTGTATTAGACAAGAATGGGACAACATTTCTATTCCTAAACTTGAGCAACTTGTCTCCTCAGTCCCCAGACATTTGCAGACTGTTATAAAAAGAAGAGAGGATGCCTTACAGTGGTAAACATGGCCTTGTCCCAACTTTTTTGAGATGTGTTGATGCCATGAAATTTAAAATCAACTTATTGTTCCCTTAAAATGATACATTTTCTCAGTTTAAACATTTGGTATGTCATCTATGTTGTATTCTGAATATAATATTGAAATTTGAAAGTTCCACATCATTGCATTCTGTTTTTATTCACAATTTGTACAGTGTCCCAACTTTTTTGGATTTGGGTTTGTATATATAGTGGGGAAAACTATTCATCTTTTGATCCAACTGCAGATTTTGTAAATTTGCCCACTTACAAAGAAATGAAAGGTCTATAATTGCTAGCATGTTTTTTCAATGATAGATGTATTTTTAATGATAGAGGCAGAATATCAACCAAAAATCAAGAAAAAACACAATATGGCCTCTTGCACACTGCAGCTTAAAAATGCTCAGTACAGCTTTTTTTTTTTCTGAGCTAAAATAGAGCCCATTCATTCTTAATGTGCCTATGCACACAGCCGCGTAAATGAGCGCCGCGTTTTCTTCAGTAAGAACAAAATGGAAAAATCTGCATTTTTGGCCAGTAATTTACGCCTGATGCGCGCAAATACGCGCAAATGACCCAAAATGCCAATTGAATATCAAGAACGCTAGAATAAATTTACGCGCAATTACGCGCATTTGCGCGAGCGCGTAAGCGCAAAAATGCGCCCATTACAATTACGCCAGAAAACGTAGATGCTCTAACAGGAGTATCATGTGTAAGCTGCCTATAAATGTTGTATATTGAGTTGCAGTTCAGTGAGTAACCAACCGACAATAATTCTGGCTCCCACAGGCTGTGCTCATTTGGTACACAGAATAGTCCTGTCATTTTAAGGTGCTTCTAATGACAACTCGTTATGTGTATAAAAGACACCTGTCAACAGAATCTCTTTCTTCAATTCAAGTCTCACTATCATGGGCCAAAGAGCTGTCAAAAGAACGTTGGGGACAAGTTGTAGACCTGCACAAGGCTGGAATGGGGTTACAAGACCATCCGCAAGAAGCTTGGTGAGTCAACTGTTGGAGTAATTATTGATATTCGCAAATGGAAGAAATACAAAATGACCATCATTCTCCCTTGGTCTGGAGCTTCATGCAAGATTTCGCCTCATGGGTTAAGGATGATAATGAGAAAAGTAAGAGATCAGCCCAGAACTAGACGGGAGGAGCTTATGAATGATCTCAAGACAATTGGGACCATAGTCACCAATCAAACCATTGGTAGCACAATATGCCGCCATGGAATGAAATCCTGCAGCGCCTGCAAGGCCCCCCTCCTCTAGAAGGCACATGTACAGGCCTGTCTGAAATTTGCCAATGAACATCTAAAAGATTTAAAGAAGAACTGGGAGAAAGTGCTGTGGTCAGATGAGACCAAAATTAAGGTCTTTGGCATTAACTCGACTAGCTTTTTTTGGAGGAAGAACAATGCTGACTATGACCCTAAGAACACCATTCCTACAGTCGTCTTCATTAAAAAATAGCACACACCTGTGAAGAAAAGTTAAAAAAAAAATAACAAAAAAAATCTGGGAAAGCGGAGTAGTACAAATCTCATTAGAAGGCACTATGTGTAGGATAACAACTCGGTATAAGCCAAATTCAACCATGTGGGTACAGAGCCCATACTATTTCTCAGGCAGTAGGAAACATCTCACAGGAATTAGGGTTGAAATTGATAAGCTTGGAGAAGGTACTTAAACTCTAGAGACTGCGTTTGATGACTTGGTTCAGTATGTCCATGAGCTAGAGGAAGAAAATTGTGCACTTAACACAGTTTCCCAACTTCTGTTACAACAAGAGGCCAAAATCTGTGCTTACGAGGAGTTCCGGAAACCGTGAGTAACAACAACCTTTGTTCCTATCTATTGGGCTTTTTCAACACTTTAGCCCCTGAAGCCATCTTCAAAATCCTGGGTTTGCCCCCTTTCCCTGAGGATGATCTCCCTCCTCTTCTACACCATGACCACTTTCTATTCCTTCCTGGATTTGGACCCCAGCCAAGTCAAAACCAAAGAATTATTACACCACTCTGCAGCGTCAACACTCCTCTAAGCAACCCCCTTGATCATCATCGATCACATCCTGTACCTGATAAGTCTCCACATTTTTGCCTGACTTTTTGGTCCCTTTGTTACCTACGAGCCCCGTTTAGACCCCATGAGGTGGGGTTTTTTTCTGCTTGATTTCGTTTTATGAACGTTATATTCTAGAGCTTGTTAAGCTGCAGAGCAGGGAGGGACCTTGGATGCCATTTTTGGACTCATGTCTCCCTTCACCTCTCATACGGTCTTGGGTTCCTGAAATGTGTTTTTGTCTCAGTCCTATTAACAATGTTTTTCTTTACTCCAGGTCTTTTGTGGACTCCGTCACTACTGCTACTTAGTGTTATGCTTGGACCACCATTTTCTTTTAATTTTCCTTTTTTTTTTTTTTTTAACTTTAAATTTATTATAAGCTTTTTAAATTACAAAGAACAAAGCTGAATAATCGATCGCCAAGTGAACCATCAGGTAAAGAACAAGATAATCAACAAATGGTGTACATAGGTCATTAGAATGTGCTTAGATGTTTCTAGAGTGTTCTTAGTATATATAAACAATCACAGTTAATATGCAGTAATTAGAGCGTTATCAAACAGGGTGGTAGATTGAGTTTTAATAGGGTGTTAGCCTGTCAGGGGAGTGGTAATGATATAATGAGAGAGGTATGCATTTGGGGTGTTTGAGCAAAAGGTCCCAGTGTTTTTGGAAGGCAGAAATTTGTAGGTGGTTCTGGCATACATATATTCCATTAGGCAATGGTTGTTCAAAATGGATATTTATTCAGAGTTAGGTGGAGGATAGGGGGCTTTCCAATTTCTTACTATGGCCAGGCGGGCAGCTGTGAATACATGGGAGATTACTGTGTGTAAGGACCGGGGAGAGTTGTCAATGTCCATACCCAGTAGTACCATTTGAGGTGAGAGGATAAGATGGGAAAAAGTAGTGTGGAGAGCTTGGTCAAAAATTTAGTAAGGATTGGACAGTTCCACCAAATGTGCAGTGAGTTCCCTGGGTTTCCACATTGTCTCCAACATAGGTTGGTGAAGGAAGGGTAAATGCAGGCGTTTTTAGTTGGGGTAAGGTACCAGTTGTGATATAATTTCTGAATAGTTTCCCAGTGTGTTATGCACCGTGAGATTTTTAATGGTGCATGGAGCAAGCGGTGTCACTGTTGAGGGATGTAGGAGCAATGCAGTAATTATTCCCATCATAGCATCATTTTGGTCTTTGAGCTGTGGCCAGTGTCAGAGGAGTTTGTATATGCAGAAAATTCCACGTCATTGGGGGGGGGGGGGGGGAGAGTCTGGTTGTAGAATTTTATCATGTGTAGTAGCTTAAGTCCCCTGACCATTTAGTCTTAGAACTGAGCGTATTCTTAAGTACTTGAAGAATTCTTTGGGCACAACATGCCAGATACCCTGTATCTGTTGGAAAGACATTAAAGTGGTGCCTCTATATAGATTTCCGATAGTTAAGATGCCTGCAGTGGACCAATCAGAAAGAGTAATTTCAGGTGTGACAATTTGGATTGCCGTAAGAAGGATGGTTGCGAACAATCGATGTGGGATGCCCTTATTACGTTGGATGGTGGCTTTCCAAGTTTTGATGGTAGCGTTGACAGTATCGATGCATGAGTGCGCCCTCTGGTGTTATAGTAGTAGGGCACAGAGGATTTGCTTGTGTTGAGAGGTTAAAGCCATTTTTTCTATCTGGAGCCAAGTGGTTTGTTGTGTAGGGTTCCACCAGACCTTTGCTTGATCCAGTATAGTAGCCTTATAGTACGCTGAAATATCTGGTGCACCCATCCCTCCAGACCAAGCAAGTGTGCATAGGGTATTGTGTTTGAGACGTGGGTGCTTTCCACCCAAGATGAAGGTAGTTATAGTGGACGGCATTTTCAGTAGTTAATTTTGCAGAAAGGGAATTGGAATAGTTTGAAATGTGTACAGGATATGTGGGAGTACATACATTTTTGCCAGGGCAATTTTACCTGCCCAGCAGGCTTGAGTGCGTTGAAGATCATGTGTGGCTTTCTGGAGTTTAGATATAAGATTGTTGAAGTTGAGAGACATTAATCGGGAAGAAGGTGTGATCAGTTGAATACCCAGATATGTAAGTAGAGTTAGGGGTCCACGAGAAAGATGTACTAGCGGCAATGTTGTTTTTGGTGTGTTGGTTAAGGCCTATGGTTAACATGCTGGATTTTGAGTAATTAATATTATATAGGGAGGCTTTACTAAACAGGTCTAGTTTGCGATGGAGTTCAGAAGTGATTTGACAGGGTCAGTCAGGGATATTTTTTTTTTAGAAATAAACTTTATTGTGAAAACGGATGTACAGAAAATAATCAGCACTTTAATCAACATTTTAGCATTTGAAACATATTAAACATAGGTCACATAGATCATTCTTGTCGACTCAATAACGAAAAGGGGGGGGGGGGTGGAAAGCAAGGCTACGCTAAAGGCCCAGTTGGATGGATCTATGCAAAGAGCCCAAGGGCATGAGCAGAGGGTAGATAGGGGGAGGAGAGGAGGATAGGTTTCCTAAACCTACAGTATGAGGCAATTAACAAGTAAAAGAGTAGACAAATGTTTCGTTGAGTGAATCCAAATTCTCATCGCTAGGCAACGAAGCCAGAAAGTCCTGCCATTTGAAGGAGAAGTTTTCAGCTAACAATTTATAATTGAAGTCCGTATTGATCTGGTCCATGCGGAGAAGGTTTATAAGATCTCGTTTGACTTGGGTAATAGAAGGGCAGACCTGGGATATCCAATTTGAGAGAAGGGCCCTCCGGCTACCAGTAGGCAAGTCAATGTCCACATGCGAGAGTACAGAAAGGGCCGGTTGGACCAGACCTGAAGCTGCTTGTCCCAATGGCCAAATATCAGAAGGAGAAGATCTTTGGGGAGATGCAGGAGTGTAATTCCACTTATAAAGGAGAGGACTTGATCCCAGAATGTCGAGATGAAGGTACATGTCCAAAACCTGTGTTTCAGATTGGGTCTGTTGGCAGAACATAATGGGCAAGTACTGGAAAGGGGATTGTCTTTATTGGAAAGGAATGGGATATAGGCCCGATGGAGAATCTTCAGCTGGGTTTCTCTCCAGGTCTCGTTGGGTGTTAGCCGTAGGGTTGTTCTGAAAATTTTTTGGCGCAATGTCTTTTATTGTAAAGTCCTTGGACCAATTAACTAAGGTTGATGTTGCAAGGCATAGAGAGGTTAACCTGATGAACGGTTTGTAAATGTCAGAGATGCTGTATTTCCCTGTGACTAGAAGGGGATCTGTTAGCAGATCGTGGAATCTCTGTTTGGGATCCCTACATGTGGAGCGAATTAAGCTGAAGCATTGGAGCAAAAAGAAGAGGTGGGAACCCGGGAGATTAAATTGGTCAAGTATAGCCTGGGGGGATCGTGGCAGACCAGAAATTAGGTCACACAGGTACGGGAAGTGGCGCAAGCCGTTCTGCTCCCACTGCTTGAACGCAGGAAGATCCAAGCCAGGGGGGAAATTTGGATTACCCCATATCGGTAAAAATTTAGATATGGATTAGGGAAGCCACAGGAGTTTCCTAGTCTCCCTCCAAGCTATGACAGTGTCTCTTAGCTGGATGTTATGTTGGAGATGAGGGGAATGTCTTTCCACTTGGTGTGTAGGAGAGCTGCCAGTGAGAGGGGAAATGAAACTTGCAATTCCAGATTATAGTCTGAGAAGTTCGATGACTTAGATATCCAGTCCAGAGCTATTCTGAGCAGGCAAGACAAATCGTAAATTCTTAGATCAGGGAGATTTATACCGCCCTTGCTCCTGGCAAGACACATCTTTTTCAATGATATACGCGGTCGTTTGCCCCTCCATACAAATTTGGAAATGGCTCTGTGAAGCATCTGTACATCTTTGTGTTTCATCAAAATGGGAATAGTTTGCATTGGGTACAATATTCGGGCAAAGCTGACCATTTTAATTAAGTGACACCTTCCCAACAGCTAGAGCGGCAGATCAATCCAACTCCTGGATAATTTTGCTAAAAGTGTGGGGGGGGGGGTAGTTAAGGGTGTAAATGGAGGAGGGGATTTTACGAACCTTAATGCCCAAATAGGTAATGTGATATTTGGCCTATGAGAATGGGGAGTTTAGCGCCCAACTAGGGGCAGATGTGGGACCCAAGGGGAGAATTTCACTCTTGGAATAATTGATCCGTAGACCTGAGCATAGTTTAAACCTGTCAAATGTGGAGATTATAGTTTGCATGTCGGCAGAAGGATTTCTGGGTGAAAATCAGTATATTGTCTGCAAATAAATAAATGCTTAATTCCCGATTTCCCATAAAAATCCTGTGTAGTGGAGCTACCTCTGAAAGATGTTTGGAAAGTGGCTCTAGCGCCAAATTGAAGAGCAACGACGACAGCGGGCACCCCTGCCTCGTGCCCTTGTACAGATGGAATTCCTCTGTGAGGGACCCAACCACCCAGAGCCTGGTCGCAGGAGAAGTGTACATAGCCTCAACGATATGCTTGAAAGGCCCGGTGAAACCCATCTCAAGAAGAGAGACCATCTCATGGAGAGCCTGTCAAAGTTCACATTATCAAAAGCCTTCTCTGCATCCAGGGTTACAATGGCTAGGTCCCTCTCCGGATGCACCCTGGCAAGATCTAGTGCCAGGAGCACCTTCTGAATGTTAGAGGCAGCTAAGCTGCCCTTTGTAAAGCCAGATTGTGCAGGGTGTAACAATGACGGCATAATATGCGCAAGTCTGGACGCTACAATCTTGGATAGAATCTTTACGTCTAGGTTCAAGAGGAATATAGGTCTGTAAGAGCCTGGTTCGAGGGGGTCTTTCCCTTTCTTAGAGCGGAGTTTTATTATGGCTTGGTTACCGGTAGGGAGGTACGGACCTCAAGACCATATAGTGGAGTAAACATCAAGTAGGGTAGGGGCAATTACCGCCGACAGGGACTTGTAGAATTCCCTGGAGAGTCCGTCCTGACTCGGGGCCTTATTGGAGGCTAGTTGTTTATTGGTATCGGTTGCGTCGGATAAAGAGAAGGGAGCATTGAGTTGGGCAAGTTTCTCAGGGGAGATCGTGGGCAAAGAGATTCCATTGAGAAAGGATCGAGCCTGGGTTGTATTAATGGGATTGGGCGAGTACAGGGAGGAATAGATTTTGTGTATGACAGATTTAACCCCTTGTGGAGTAGTTTGTACCCTACCCATAGTGTCCCTCAGGGAGGTGATATGCGTGGGTCTGTAGGGGGCTCCGCGTTGTCGGTTGGCGTGTTGTCGGACAACCGTGTTGTCGGTTGGCGTTTTTCAACCCCCTTTGATTTAGAATCAGCTGAAGTTGCGTGAAGGGCTATGGGAAATTGTTTGTTTTGAAGCTTCTGAATGCTATCGGCACGCAAATGGGTTTCCTGCAAAAAAACAATATCCGCCTTCGGCCTGCGGAGGGCGAGAAGAAGCTTAGAGAGCGTTTTTCGAGGACATTTAAGCCTCCTACATTGAGCGAGTATAGCTTGAGTGATTAGTGCATGGAATCGATAACTGGTGAGCCGGGGGGGGGGGGGGAGGGGCATGAGGGAAAAGAAAAAAAGGGGGGGAGGAGGGAGGTGGGGGGAAAGGGGAAAGCCGGGTGAAGATGAAAAGTGGAAAGGTTTAAGGAATGAGGAGAAAGGGATGGGGGGGGGGGTACGTTTATCAGTGGATACCACTACCAGGTCAAGCACACCAGACCTGTGTACAGCGGTTAGAGGAACCGAAGGGGATAGTGGTTGAAGAAGCTCAGACGTGTGTTATTGTGCTAAGGAAGGAAGCAACCACTAAGAGGGGGTTGGAGTAGACCTAATCAGAGGAGAACACTAACTAGGTGAGCAGGGAGCGGTGGACGGATGTTCCCAGCCACGAGCCCAGGGTCATTTAGCTAAAGAGGTAGGAGATTTAACTGAGATGATGTGTAAGGGGCATCATATGTAGATATTAATTCCCATGGAGACGTAAATGTGTGAGTCAACCATACTAGAATATCAAAGCTCCCAAAGTGTATGACTACCTTCCCCGTGTCGGGAGAGGGCAGGACGAGTTTGAAGCTGTGATGATCGGGACGGGAGCCGCAGCATCACTGCGACAAACTGGGAGGGAAGAGATACCATAGTGAACCATAAATAAGGCAAGAACATGACTTGTACAGAGCAGTCAGACAGAAACAGGGAAGTACCGTGGCCTCCATCTGACCACAGTACAGTAAATGGTTAGCAGTGTTTATTATAGTCAGAAGCTTTGACTTTGACCATGCTCCCCGTGATGCAGGTGTCCCAGGTGCAGTAAAAGGGGCGGGTGACATAGAGGTAGCAGACATGCAAGGAGGACATATAATAAAGTAAGGCGTGCTGTGGGGACTGTGGATAGGGCGAGACCCATAAATGCATCTCCGGGGAGCACAGGGAGGCCAAATCAACTGAGATAAAATGTAAAAAGATAAAATAAAATAAAATAAACAATCCCAGCCCTAAAAGACTTTGAGAATAAACATGTTGAACAAAGAACACTGTTAAACAATTCGGTTCGTCATGAACTCTCTAAACAGGATACCGTCACAGGAAGGTCTTCTCTGTAAGGGGTTGAGCTCCGGGGAGATAGCTGGTATATAGCAGCTTTTATAGCCACCAAGGCAGATCGCATGGGGCAGGAAACAGTGCAATGTCCATGTGAGGGTCATAATGCACTATCTGCTGCAACTCAGGCACTCACAGTCTAACGAGAAGCTAAAGGGGAGTGATGAGCGACAACAACGAGTAGGACAAGAAGAGATGTATCCAGGGGATATTGAACCAACAATCCAGAGTGAGAAAGAATTTGCCAGAGGGAGTGTAAGAGGAGGACATCGAAAAAGCCAGGTGGTACATTACCAGTCTGCAGAAAGGGAGGCGAGATGAGATAGATCACGTGCCCGAGGAGGTAGTACAGCAGGCTGGCATCTCGGGATCGGCAGTCTATTCCGCAAACTCTTGATGGAGCTGTAGGGATGAGAGAAGCTGAACAAAACACAGAAAGGGTGGCAAAAGTAACATGAGCGTGTGGGACAAAAGTTGGGGTACGGCTGAGCAGGGCGGGATAGTGTTGCTATTATCCCGTGAGGAGGAGTGAAGCAAGCTCAGTCCTCTATTCTAGCCGTATATTGTGGAGGCTTTGAGGGTTTGAGACTTGCAGGCACACGGGCTTGCCGGGCCTCAGAGGGCGAACGTTGTCGTCTGGATTGCACATCCTGTGCTTCCATGGGTTCCACTCCAGGAGCTTCTCCATGACAGGGAGCATTCCTGAACTCCGCATACCAGTTAGGGAGGTCCATGTAGGGAATACCCATGGTGGAGCAGAAATTAGGGAGGTCCTCGGGAACTCTGAGATGTGCAGTGCGTCCCTGTGTGGAGGCAAAAAGGCAAAATGGGAATTTCCATCTGTATGTAATGCCATTAGCCCTAAGAGCATCAAGTAGTGGTCTCAATTCCCTGCGACGTTGGAGGGTGATACCTGAGAGGTCTTGATAGATCTGAATAGGGGCTCCTTCAAATTCAATTTCATGTCTTTTTTTAGCCTTGCGCAGTATGTCTTCCTTCAGGCGGTAATCTACTAGACAGCACACCACATCCCTCAGCGGGTCCCCTTCCCTGCCCCTTGGACGTAGAGCCCTGTGTATATGCTCCATGTCTATCGGGGATAGGGGAGGCCTGTCTAGGAGGGAATGAAAGAGGGAAACGACCGTTGGAGTTAAATGGTCCCCTTCCACTGATTCAGGCATACCGCGAATGCGGAGGTTATGGCGCCTACCGCAGTTATCTAAGTCCTCCATGTGACGCTGCATGTCCCTCAATTGTATAGTGTGGGCATCTGTTTTATAATAAAGGTCACAGATGGCAGAATCTTGATGCACAGTCACTCTTTCTACTTCCTGAACCCGCCAGTGAGAGATTGTATGTCAGCCCTTAACCCAGATATGGCTGCCCCCAGCGTGTCTTTAGTGTCAGCAGCAATGGTACGCAGTTCATCCATACAAAGCTGCCTGGGTGTTAATGGTGGTTGAGTGTCAGGGTCGCCAAATGTCACTGCCGCATATGAATGGTTGGATTGGGGGGGAGCGGGCGGTTGATGCCATCCTTACCAGCGGTGTGTGAGGCTGGATGTCTCCTGCTGATGTAGGTGAAGGCTCGTGGCGGCGGGAGCTCCTCACTCAAGCGGCCATCTTCCAGCGCGGCCAGACCACGCCCTATAATTCCATTCTTAGTTTTCAATACGTTTTTATTGAGAAGAAATAAAAAAACGAACAAGGTAATACAGTATCAAAACAACATGTGAGACACAGCATTAGAGAGACAGTTACATTACCTCGCTGCATAAACAAAAAAAACAATTTGTGTCTGTTAAGCCGTGCGGGGCACGTACTATAGAACCTTATCAACGACTGACCATGTAAAGCCGGAAGCATAAAATGGGGAATCCTCACCCCGCTATGGTAGCGTGATACAGTACTAGAACTACAGCAACGTGAGCACAACAGAAGGCAAAGGAAAAAATATGAAATAAAAAACATAAAGTAAAAAGGACAAAATGACTCTACTCGAATATTCAGGTGCAGATAAATTCTGACCATGAAGTAGGAAACACAGCTTAAATTTAAACCTCTGAGAGCGTCGTACACATAGTTGACGTCCCAGCACCCGACAGAGGTTGCGAAACATTGGGGAACCAGGACGGGCAACCAATTAGAAAGGGTATCGGAGTTCCTCCAGAGTGAGGAAACCCAAGTTCTCAGCTGGGGTCAATAGAGGGAGCAAGCAGATGCACCTTAGAGGAAAAAAAGAAACGGCCCTGTGAGCTCATAGGTAAGAAGGTAGTATGAGAGGTGTAGAGAGGGGTAGAGAGGGAAAGGAGAGAGGGGGTGGAGAGAAGAGGAAAGGGAGAAGGAAGAGGAGAAAAGGGGTAAGATCACCGGGAGACTTTGAGCTATGGTAGGTTCATCTATGAAATCGATATATGATTTAGTCTAGCCCACGGTTCCCAAATCAGTTCAAATTTGGAAACTTTATCCTGTAGGATCGCCACCATTTTTTCCTGGGCCATGATCCAGGATATTTTGTGCTTGGCGGCACTATAGGAAACTGAGGGTTGCTTCCACGTTTTAGCCACCGTGAGTTTAGCACCCAACAAAATAAAAAATACCAAGGATAGAGAGTGTTTGGGAGTGCCCGGGAGTTTTTTGTGTAAGAAAGCTGATTGAGGGGTTTGAGGTAGTGGGATTCCTGTGACCGTGCGAATGAGGTGGAAGATTTTGTTCCAAAAGTTCCTAATTCTGGCGCAAGACCACCATGTATGCATAAAGGATCCTAAGTGTTCACAGCCCCTGAAGCAAAGCGGAGATGTCTGTGGATAGATTACGTGTAAGCATGTGGGGACCATGGACCAGCGAGTGAGTATTTTGATATTGGCTTCTGTAAGAGTGATATTAATAATGCCCTTAAAGGACCTACAGAAAATGTGGTTCCAGACTTCAGCAGGGGAGTCAATCTCCAAGTCCCGTTCCCAATGGGGTGCAAAGGTGGGTTTATCAGGGGAGGACATAAGAGCCGAGTATATAATAGATATGCCCCCCTTCTGTATATGGGAGTCCGCACACCACCGTTCGAAGGGTGTAGTCGCAGGGGGTATCCGTTTATCGGACCATAAGTTCCGGAGGAAGTGGAAAATTTGTAAGAAACAAAATTTTTCAGACGCCGACATTTTGAGTTTGGTATTACAATAGGTTAATGACAATGGGCCTGATGGGGTAAGAAAGTGACCTGTACGGTAAAGACCTTTGTCTGTCCACCAAATGCTTTTATATTCTGGCCAGGGATAAAAAGAGGGTGATGGAATAAGTGAGCAAGAGGCGTCATTGGAGATATGAGGGAGTCTAATTTAAATAGTTTGGAGCAAAGGGTAATAGAATGAGAAAGAGTAGGTGCCAGGATAGGCAGCTTAAGGTTTACAGGGCAGCAAGCGATAAAGTCTAGTGTGTGGTGAGGAACCGCCTGTCTTTCAATGCTGGTCCAAGCTGATTTGGTGCCCGCGGAGAACACTGTGGTGAATTGGGCTAGTTGGCCAGCCCTATAGTAGTTCCATAGATTTGGTAAGGCCAGCCCTTCTTGAGAGCGGAGCCGAAATAGAGTCGTCCTAGGGCACCTATATCCCTTTTTACCCCAGACAAAACGGATAATCTGCGATTGTAATTTAAGCAGGTGGGTTTTAGGGACTGGCAGAGGAAGGGAGCGGACTAAGTATAACAGGCGGGGCAAAAGGGTCATTTTGACCGAGTTAATCCTGCCTAACCAAGATAGATGATGTGTATTCCATTCCCTGAGTTCAGAGGGTAGTTTTTGGTACATCGAAGGGTAATTAGCTTTGTAAAGGGTGGAGATAGAGGGGGTCAGAAATATTCCCAAGTATAGAATACAGTCCGAGCGCCAGGCAAACGGGAAATGAGGCTTCAGGGCTTCATGGGTTAATTGCGGTACGGATATTTTGAGGGCCATTGACTTTGAAAAATGAACAGACAGACCAGACACATGGGAGAAGTCATTAAGGAGTTTGCAGACATTAGGGACCGTGACTGTGGGGGAGGTTAGGAATAATAACAGATCATCCGCGAAAAGGCCACATTTGTGTTCCGAGGGACTACAGGAAACACCCCGAATGTCAGGGTGTTGCCTGATGGCAATTGCTAGGGTTTCAATGGCGATGGCAAAGATTATGGGTGAGAGAGGGCAGCCCTGATGGGTGCCCCGTCGGATGTTAAATGGTTCCGATTAAAAACCCGAAGTGCGAATTTGGGCGGTGGGAGTGGAGTACAGAGCTCTCAGGATATTGAGAAAATAGGGACCAAAGTTCTACCTTTCAAGAGTATGGAATAAGTATCGCCAGGAGAGGGAGTCAAATGCTTTGTGAAGATCAATGGAAAGCAAAAATCCTTCCTGGTAAGGACCTCCGTCCCATCTGGATTGAAGCAGGGTAATAATATCTATAGCTCTTCTGATTTGCTCAGGAACTTGCCTCCCTGGGATAAATCCCGATTGATCTTTATGGACATAGGTTGCGACAAAACGGGTCATCCTATTGGATAGGATCTTAGTTAAGATTTGTAAATCGACATTGATCAGGGAGATAGGTCTAAAATTGTTTACATCACTGTGGTCTTTTCCCGGTTTAGGGATGACCGTTATGAAAGCAGAATTGGAGGTCCTATCCACAGGGCACCCATTTCGTAAGGAGTTATAGAATTTACCCAAGTGAGGAGCAAGTACAGGGGCGAAGTGTTTATAGTAACCCACAGAGAACCCATCTGGTCCGGGAGCAGAACCTTGTTTAAGATTTTTAATGACCCCCAAAATCTCAGAGTCAGAGATTGGGGATTCAAGTTGCAGCCTATGTTCCTTGCTAAGTTGCAGCAGGGGAATTTTATGTAGAAAAGCTGTGGCGTCTTCTGAGAGAGAGGAACCATTACTGTCATATAGTTTTGAAAAGAATTCATGAACTGTTTGTAGAACCTTCTGCGGATTCTGAGAGAGGGACCCTGCAGAGGTTCTAATTTTGGGCAGGGAATAATTCCTTGTTTTTGGAGACAATTTGGAGGCAAGCTTGGGGCCTATCCTGTCCCTGGCCGCATAGAGTTTGGTGCCGGACCACCGAAGCTGCTTCTCAGCTTCCGTGGTGAGGGCCAAATTTAGTGACAATCTGGCGGATTCCAGTCTAAGTTTGGAGTCTGAGGAGGGATATTTCTTGTGTTGTTTACTGATGTCTGCAAACTCCTTTTCCAATTTGACAATGTCTGCCCTTTGTTTTTTTGAGGTTGGAGGAGAACTGAATAATTTTTCCCCTTATGACCGCCCATAAAGTAGTGGGGGATATGTCGGGAGTATCATTGGCGGTAAAGTAGTCCTCAATATATTTGGAGAACATGGCACAATGGGTGGGATTGCTCAAGATCGACTTGTTAAGTCGCCACTTAAATACCTGAGAAGCTTCTTGAAATTTTTTAATAAGAAGAATGACCATTGCGTGGTCCGATAAGGGGGAATCCTTGATGCGGGATTGGAGGACAAGGCGAACCATACGAGTATGGAGGAATATGTGGTCTATTCTGGCGTAACTCTGATGAGGCGTGAAATAATGGGTAAAGTCCCGTCATCTAGGATTCAGTTCACGCCAGATATCCACCAAGCCTTCCGAGAAGAGCACTCTCGCTATACAGGTGCTCTGCTTGGATGGCCGGTGAAGACGGTGGGGACATGATTGTTTTTTGTCCAGGCTCTGATCTAAGGCCACGTTTGAGTCCCCTCCCATAATCAGAATGCCTTCCACGCATGCGAGAATTTCTACAGCTAATCAGTGAAAAAAGGATTCTTGGTTATGGTTCGGGGCGTAGTAAGATAGCAGGGAATAAGTCGTGTCAGCTATAACTCCTCTCAATAAAATAAATCTACCCTCGGAATCTTCTATCTTTTTAGTTAACGTAAAGGAGATACGTTTAGCAAAAAAGATCCCAACCCCTCTAGTTTTATTGGGGGCATTGGCTAAGTAGAATTGGGGGAATTTTTGGTGGACGAACACCGGTCTATATGAGCTAGGGAAGTGCGTTTCCTGAATAAAAAGAATGTCAGTGTGTTGGGAGTGATATAAATTAAACAGCTTACGTATTTTCACAGGAGAATTCAGACCTTGTTATGGGAGGTAATCTTCAAATTACCCGGAGGGGTTGTAGACGTGGTCATGGTGAGGTTTGAAACGTTGTAAGCTGAGTGTCCCACACTTCCTGAGGACTGGGACTAGCTGACAGGAGAGGAGCTTCCGGGCCTGGGCTCCAAAGGCAAGGTGGTCCAGGAAGAGGAGAGAAGGAGGAAAAGAGGTAAAGGAGGGCCGAAAGGGCAAAAAAGGAAATGAGAGTCATGAGTGTGCAACTAACAACACAGACAAACAAGACACAAAACCCAAACCCAGAGGGAGGAGGGGGCCCCATCCCCCCGCCTCCCTGTCCCCAAAGATCCCCAAGGATGGGGGAATTGGACCCAGCCTGCATGGGCGTGAACGTCCCATGAAGAGGAGGGTCAATGCGCGGCGGGAATCCCGCTCTGGCCCAAGGCCCGCTAATGCGCGCAACAATATGGATAACCAAAAGAACCTGAACACGAGAAAATGGACGAACCACATAGAAACAATGCAAGCATGGTCATGATGCCACAAAAACAAATGGTAAGGTTAGAACAGCGGATACCTCCCTCCCAACCCCCCCCCCCCCCCCCCAAGAGGGGGGGGATAGGGAGGGAGGAGACCCAAGCTCAGCAGCCAGGACCTAAAAAAACACATTAAGCAAAGTCATAAATATAAAAGTATCGGTTATGTGATAATGCCCAGTCTAGAACCCCTGAGCTCGGCAGTAGAGAACCTGGGATAAAAAAAAGGGGGGGGGCTTCAAGGGGACTGGAGGAAAAAAAAACAGACCCTCCCCCTCCCCTCCCCCACATGGTGAAAGTCGATGTAGGACATCTTCTTCACAGAGGGAAACTGGATTCCAGGACATGTATGGAGAGGTCATCTAAGGAGGCTTGGCTTCTTTGGCTCTCTATGTTTGATGCTTCTGCCAGGTAGGGACCAGTGGACTTTGAGGAGAAGGTCGCTTGGAGGAAGCAGAGGGGAGAGATCCCGGTAAGGCAACAGATTCCTGGGAGATCAGGCCCAGGCGAAGTAGCAGGCGTTCCCCGTCGGAAAGAGATGAAAAACCGTGGGTCTTCTGATTGTAGACAAAGCTGAGGTGAAATGGGAAGGACCACCAATACTTGATAGAGTGCTGGATAAGGACTTGAACCAGGGGTTTTAAGGATCGCAGTTTTTGAATGGTGGTGGGCGAGAGGTCGGCAAAGATTTGAATCAGATGCCCTTGGATGATCAGCCGATCAGCGTTTCTCGATAGTTTCATAATGTCCTCCTTCACCTTGTAAAAGTGGGATTTAACGATTATGTCCCGTGGGGAACCATCAGGATTGGGAGGTCTGAGAGCTCTATCTAGTTCTAGGCGATGCAGTGGGATATTCGGGATCAAGTCTTTTATAAATCAGACGATGACCGGTTCCACTTCCTTAACAGATTCGGGTAAACCGTGATTTCTGAAATTGTATCTGCGTGATCGGTTTTCTAAATCGTCTATTTTGGACAGAGCTGTATCTAGTTGGTCATGGAGGTCCTGCAGTCGGGCTGAGTTTTGATTAACCCATGCTACAGTTTGATCTGATTTCAATTAGATTGCCTCAATTCAGGAGCCAATATTCTGCAGATCTGCGTGAATGGCAGAGGTTATCTGAGAGGCTGTTTGAGCCAGGCCTTTGGCAAGCATTTTGGAGAAAGTAGACATCAAGTAGGAGAAGTCCTGTTGATTTTGGGGGATATGAGGTGAAGCAACCGAAGCTAGCTTTGAGGAGCAGAATAGGCCCCATCTGGGAACTGAAGTAATTCATTCAGGGTCCTCTCCAGCAAGGAAACGTTGGATGCTGGGGATAATATTGTGTCTGTTCCAGGGGCTGTGAATGGGCTCGGAGGAATCAACCTTGGTTGTGAAGGGGTGGATGGTTCATCCGCTATATCCCCCTCACCCTCCAGACCGCCACTGTGATGATCCGTGGGTGCCATCAGGGGACTGCTGGGGTGGGAGGCCTCGGCGCCTAACTGGCGGGAGAGGTCCCTCCAGGCCTGCGATTCAGGCATCCGGGGCTCAGATGCTGCTCCCGATGTACAGTGAGGCAGGGCTGGTAATGTCTGGGGGTGAGGGGTTGCTGAGATTGGTGCTGCGGGTGCTTAAGGGGCCAGAGCGGGACGGGGCCTCCGAGTCACTCCTCCATCTTGTGCCTACCTGCTCCCGACTGTCTCTTCAGTGTCATAGGCTGCTGTGCCCCTCGCCGAAAGTATGGTAGGCTCTTGTGGTATTAAGAGTGTGCCAGCCGACTGCCTAGACTGTGTGGCAGCGATCAATGCTCCTTGCGGCCGGCCGTGCGTCCGACCGCCAGCTTCTGGTGTTTACTAGAGGCCGCGGCTTCGGCCTAGTAGGTAGGCCGCGACTCTGGCGAGCAGCGTTCTGACACACAGCGGTTCCAGAGTGGGCTCAATCGAACCAGGAGGGAGCGGGGATCCCGGTTGACAGGATGGCTTGTGATTTGGCTGAAGGATGGAGGCGGATTTGGAGGCTGAGATGGCGGAGCTCTCCAAAAGACGTCCGATGCGGCGCTCGTGCAGAACACACCCATAATTCCCTTCTTGAAGGTAGGGTCCCCCATTTCCAATTTATGCACTACTTTCTCACAGTCATACCCAAACCAGGTAAGGACCCATCCATCCCTGATAACTACAGACCTATCACACTTTTAAACTCCAACTACAAGATCTTCACGAAAATTTTAGAAAATCAACTGACCCAATTTCTCCCCACATTAATTGATAAAGACAGGTTGGGTTTGTCCTTGCTAGATATGCAGGAGACAATACAAGACGCACCATTTACCTTTTTGACCTACTAAATAAATTTGCTCTGCGCTCATATTAAGTGTTGACGTGCAGAAAGCTTTTGACAGGCTATCCTCTCCCGTTATGAATTCAAAGATCCTTTTTTTAGACGCTTTGAAGGCTTTGTGTTCCCATCCTACCTCCCAAGTTCAGTTGTCTGCCTTCCTTTCATACTCCTTCCCAATGTCTAATGGCATCAGTGTCCTTTATCACCCCTTCTCTTTATTCTGTGTTTGGAACCCCTGGCTGCGGCCATTCGCTCTCACCCGGACATAAGGGGGGGGGGGGGGGTTTGATGTGACTGAGGGAATACAAACTCCTACTTTTCGCTGATATCCTCTTGACCATAACCAATCCCCTCTTATTGCTTCCGCCGTTGCATGACTTATTGTCCATTTTTGGCTCCCTTTCAAGTTAAAAAGTTAATACATTGGTTCACATTTCCACATTTTTTGGCAATGCCAATTGATACAACCCTTTTAGGCTAATGTAATGTCTCTCATTCAAACTTTGTTTAATGTATCCCTACTGACCCACTCCATTTCCTATTGGGACTCTCTTTCCTAGGCTTTAAAAAGCCAGTTAACCACTTTCTGACGGCCAGCAGTACATTTACTGTAATGCGGCAAGTCAACTTGCGTAACTGTATGACCGCTGTTCTGTCAGTAATGAACACCGGGATCCTGTGTTCCTCCTATTTAGGAACACAGGTCTCTGTGTTCATTAAGCAAGCCCATCCCCCACACAGTTAGAAAGCACACCCAGGGACACATTTAACCCTTTTATCGCCCCTGGTGTTTACCCCTTCCCTGCCAGTGTCATTAGTACAGTAACTGCGTATTTTTAAAAAAATATATAGATGCGTGAAGCTGCGCTGATCAAGGGCAGTATTGTGAATATTCTGAAATATCAGAAATTATTTGTGGGTCAATTAGACAGCATAAATATTCTGTAAATGTTTGCAAAATAGTGCATAACTCTAAAAACGTAGTGGTGTATAGGATAATTTAAGATGTGCTGTAAAGATGTGATGAAATCCACTAGTGATGCTGGGATGACTCCTGAATATGGTAGGGAGATCCTCTTGTCTCCAGTTCAGACAGACCATTATGTGGGGACAGAAGGCTCCATATAGTGTGATATTGTAATAGGTTTTTTTATTAAATAAATATAGTCACTCCCATTTTAATATATGCAAATCTGCATGATAGCGATGGTATCCTCCAAAGACAGAAAAGCTGGCCGCACTTCCGGGTTCAACTATCTCCTACGTCCCGACGCATATTGTCACAGTCACGTTTCTTCCTCAGGAAATGATACCCATCAAGACGTAGGAGATAGGCAAACCCGGAAGTGCGGCTGGCTTTCCTGTCTTTGGAGGATACCATCGCTATCATGCTGATTTACATATATTAACCGGTTGCCGACCGCCGCACTGCGGCGGTCAGCCCCGGCCAGGCAGAGTGACGTATCGGTATGTCACTCGCCTGTCACTGACTTGCGAGCCAATTGCCACGGCTCGTTCACAGACAAGTCAGTGCGTGTGACCGGCGGACTCGATGTCCGCCAGTCACACTACGATCGCTCCTGTGAAGGGAGAAAGACAGAGCGGCTTATGTAAACAAGCCGCCTGTCAGTTCTCCCTGTGTAAAAATGAAGATCAGACGGTTCTACTATGTAGAACCGTTGATCTTTGTTTTTACACCAATAGCAATGTCCCTGCACAGTTAGAATCACGCCCCTAGGACACACTTAACCCCTCCCTGTCCAATAAAGTTAACCCCTTCCCTGCCAGTGTCATTTTTGCAGTAACAGTGCATATGTATAGCACTGATTACTGCAGTAATGTCACTGGTACCCCCAAAAGTGTCAAAAATGTCAGTCAAGGGTCCGATCTGTCCGCCACAATGTCGCACTACCGAAAAAAAAAATCGCAGATCGCCGCCATTACGCGTTAAAAAAAACACCAAAAATGACAAAAATCTTTCCCTTTGTTAGTAAACACGATAACTTTTGCGCAAACCAATCAAAATACGCTCTTTGCGATTTTTTTTTTTACCAAACATAGGTAGCATAAAACAATTTGGCCGAAAATGTTAAAAAAATTTTGATTTTTACATTTTTTTTTGGGGGGAATTTCATATAAAAAAATGTGAAAAATATTGTTATTTTTGCAAAATTGACGCTCTTTTTTTGTTTATAGCGCATGATCAAAAAATCGCACAGGTGATCAAATACCACCAAAAGAAAGCTCTGTTTGTGGGAAAAAAAGGACGTCAAATTCGTTTAGGTACAGCGTCGCACGACCGCGCAATTGTCCGTTAAAGTCCCGCAGTAAAAAATCGCAAAAAAAACCCTGGTCAGGAAGGGGGTAAAATCTTCCGGGGCTTAAGTGGTTAAAATGTGAATGACTATATTTATTTAACAAAAAAACCTATTACAATATCACACTATATGGAGCCTTCTGTCCCCACATATTGATCTGTCTGAACTGGAGACACCAGGATCTCCCTACTATATCCAGGAGTCACCTCATCATCACTAGTGGATTTATTATTTATTAAGGTAAGGGTATAGTGCACATGGAAGAGTTATCCTATTCCTTGTTTAACTATCTGGTGTTAGAGTCTATTGTTATACCACTGAGTGTTCACCACTATTTTTAATTATTTATTGTTCAGCATTCACAGATTGTAGACTACTGTTTTATTACACATTCTTCATGCACATGAATCCTATATATTATCGTAAATTATTTATTGACCTATTGGATTTATTTATTTATGTTAGGATTTTTACACAATTTTAGTGCACATTCCATTTATTGCACCTACTATGGTTGGGAGTCATGCATTGTCTATATACAGTGGGTACGGAAAGTATTCAGACCCCCTTAAATTTTTCACTCTTTGTTATATTGCAGCCATTTGATAAAATCATTTAGGTTCATTCTTCTTCCTCATGAATGTACACATAGCACCCCATACTGACAGAAAAACACAGAATTGTTGACATTGTTGCAGATTTATTAAAAAAGAAAAACTGAAATATCACATGGTCCTAAGTATTCAGACCCTTTGCTGTGACACTCATATATTTAACTCAGGTGCTTTCCATTTCTCCTGATCATCCTTGAGATGGTTCTACACCTTCATTTGAGTCCAGCTGTGTTTGATTATACTGTTTGGACTTGATTAGGAAAGCCACACACCTGTCTATATAAGACCTTCCAGATCACAATGCATGTCAGAGCAAATGAGAATCATGAGGTCAAAGGAACTGCCTGAAGAGCTCAGAAACAGAATTGTGGCAAGGCACAGATCTGTCCAAGGTTACAAAAAAATTTCTCCTGCACTAAAGGTTCCTAAGAGCACAGTGGCCTCCATAATCCTCAAATGGAAGACGTTTGGGACGACCAGAACCCTTCCTAGAGCTGGCCGTCCGGCCAAACTGAGCTATCGGGGGAGAAGAGCCTTGGTGAGAGAGGTAAAGAAGAACCCAAAGATCACTGTGGCTGAGCTCCAGAGATGCAGTCAGGAGATGGGAGAAAGTTGTAGAAAGTCAACCATCACTGCAGCCCTCCACCAGTCGGGGCTTTATGGCAGAGTTGCCCGACGGAAGCCTCTCCTCAGTGTAAGACACATGAAAGCCCGCATGGAGTTTGCTAAAAAACACCTGAAGGACTCCAAGATGGTGAGAAATAAGATTCTCTGGTCTGATGAGACCAAAATAGAACTTTTTGGCCTTAATTCTAAGCGGTATGTGTGGAGAAAACCAGGCACTGCTCATCACCTGTCCAATACAGTCCCAACAGTGAAGCATGGTGGTGGCAGCATCATGCTGTGGGGGTGTTTTTCAGCTGCAGGGACAGGACGACTGGTTGCAATCGAGGGAAAGATGAATGCGGCCAAGAAAAGGGATATCCTGGACAAAAACCTTCTCCAGAGTGCTCTGGACCTCAGACTGGGTCGAAGGTTTACCTTCCAACAAGACAATGACCCTAAGCACACAGCTAAAATAATGGAGTGGCTTCACAACAACTCCGTGACTGTTCTTGAATGGCCCAGCCAGAGCCCTGACTTAAACCCAATTGAGCATTTCTGGAGAGACCTAAAAATGGCTGTCCACCAACGTTTACCATCCAACCTGACAGAACTGGAGAGGATCTGCAAGGAGGAATGGCAGAGGATCCCCAAATCCAGGTGTGAAAGACTTGTTGCATCTTTCCCAAAAAGACTCCTGGCTGTATTAGATCAAAAGGGGGCTTCTACTTAATACTGAGCAAAGGGTCTGAATACTTAGGACCATGTAATATTTCAGTTTTTCTTTTTTAATAAATCTGCAACAATGTCAACAATTCTGTGTTTTCTGTCAGTATGGGGTGCTATGTGTACATTCATGAGGAAGAAGAATGAACTTAAATGATTTTAGCAAATGGCTGCAATATAACAAAGAGTGAAAAATTTAAGGGGGTCTGAATACTTTCCGTACCCACTTTATTTATTGTTAATTATTGAATCTTATTACTGAAAGGATTCGACCACAGAAAGGAATATTATTAAGTTATTGGATTTATTTATTTATTTGTATTTATTCTCATCACATCTTAACAGCACATTTCAATTTACCCTATATACCACTACGGTTTTTGGAGTTATGCATTATTTTGCAAATATTTACAGTATATTTATGCTGTCTAATTGACCCACAAATCATTTCTGATATTTCAGAATATTCACAATACTGTCCTTGATCAGCGCAGCTTCACGCTTCTATATTTTTTCATGTTACTCAGCTTTGGAAAGGTTGATTAGATAGCTGCAGCTATCATTAGGATCACACTGTCTTATCGTATAGCGAAGGGTTTCTCATACCTTCAGTTGCATATTTTTTTTAGCACTGATTACTGTAGTAATGTCACTAGTCCCCCCAAAAGTATCAAAAATGTCAGGTGTCTGATCTGCCCACCGCAATGTAGTTATCCCGCTAAAAATCACTGATTGTCGCCATTACTAGTAAGATAAAATAAATAAAAATTACATAAATCTTTCCCCTAGTTTGTAGATGCGTTAACTTTTGCGCAAACCTATCAATATACACTTATTGATATTTTTTTACCAAAAGTATGTAGCAGAATACATATTGGCCTAAAATGTTAAAGAATGTGACTTTCTCTAGCGCTCATTGACAGACGTAGTCCTCGGTGATACACCACCTTCGGGTTATGTTGCCTCCACAGGAGCAGGACTAGACAGGAAATTAAAAAGCTCTGGCCACACCCTATGGGCAGTCCCAGAGGGTATATCCTCTCTCTCTCTGCCTCAGCAAATCAGTTATTTTCTGTCTAGTTAGGAGTAAGGACCTAGATACCTTGCTGGGATCTTAGGTCCTGGCAAGAATTTTTTCGTAAAGGATTTTTTAGACAGCTTTTTTTCTCCAGTGTTCCTGTGAGATCTTCAAGCAAGAAAGCTGAACTGGGCGACGGGCTGGATGTTGAGATCCGGTGGTCACCCCAGTTCAGCCTACGAGCGCGTGCAGGCCATAGCTCCGCGCTGGGTCGGCCGCGACAAAGTCCCATTAAAGGACTGTCCACGCGAGTTAAACGTCTCGTTGAAACGCCAAAGACCATGAGTCACGGCGTCCGTATCGGTCGACAGCCCTCCCGCCCCGGTGGAGAGGGGTACTGTCAGGAGTTGGTGCCCGCCTGGTTCCGGTATGGTGAGTAGTATGTTCCCCCTTTTCCCCTGACGGGTCTTGTGGTGAACGCGGGCCCCTCTCTGTATGGTAAGATAGAGTCCCTCTCTATCCTATAACATGACACAGATCCTCCTACTTTGAGTGTGATTTTATGTGCAAAAAGCCAGGAGGCTTGGTTTGGGAGCTAACAATCTAATTGTATACATGTTAAAAAGATGTAATCTGTGGCATTCTGGGAATCTTACGGTGTTAAGAATAAGCTACCTACCAGTCAGAAGCCACGGACATGTAGACTGCCTTCCTAATCAGATCTCCAGCTATTAGCAGGCCTCCCGAATGGCCATGCGGTCCGCCAGGGCCGGTACCGCCAACCACGCCATATCCCCATGCAGAGAGAGTGTTGTGTGCCCTGCAGCACACCGCTATTCAGTACAGGCCGCCGCCATTTTTTTTTTGCTGGATCGCACGAGCCGCCATTTTGGCGTAGCCTCGTGTCTCCAGCATGGGGGCGGCCATGTTTGAGGTGATCCAAACACCTCGTGGAGCTTGGGGGAGGCGCCGGAAGGCGTGCAGAGGGGCGGAGCCGCCTCCTTTCTTCCTGGGCAGCCAGCCAAAAGACTTCCTGTTTGTCAAGACAGCGCTGTAACCTGTTGCAGTTAAACTCTGAGCATCAAGTGGTGAGCCTGGGGGTCTATCTCTCTCTCTCTCTCGATCGATAGGGATCCCTAGCAGGTAACACTAAGGGGCTTTTGTGGCGCTGGGGGTCTGAAAAAAAAAAAAAAAAAAAAGTTTTTTATTTTTGAATTATATTATCCAGGAAGTGACTGGAATTATCATGGACCCTGCCACACATATTCCCCCACCTGTTTCCCTCGAGGGGGCCACGGGACCCGCCGGTGCACAGAGTATAGAGTCATTTACAGCAATTTTGGAGTCTATGGTGGCTCGGGTGGAGGCGGCCTGTCAGGGACGGGGGTCAAGGAAGCGACCCCCGCCTACCCCTATACTATCTGACACCTCTGACTCTGATTCAGAGATGGTCACTGCAGTTGCAGGTTCCTCTGCAAGGGCTGTTATCCCAGGTAAAGCCCCCTCAGACAGTGAGGAGGACGCTTCTTCTCCTGCTATAATTCAGGAAGAAGCATTGGTGGACGCACTAGTTGTGGCAGTGCAGGAAACCTTAAAACTTGAGGCTTTACCGGCAGAGGCAACTGAAACAGAGATTCCCTTTGGTACTAATAAGCCCATCAAAACGGTGAAGGTTTTTCCTGTACCTAAATGTTTCGGTAATCAGATTAAAGGAGAATGGGAGCATTCTAAACGTACCTTTACTATTTCCAAGCGTATTGCTAGACGCTATCCGTTTGAGGAATCCATCATTAAGAAATGGACGGTACCACCAGTGGTGGATCCACCTATTTCCAGGCTGAATAAAGCCACGGTTATTCCAGTGGAGGACACTTCGTCCTTTAAGGATCCGGTGGATCGAAAGATGGAAGCAGAGTCCCGCACCATCTTCTCTCTGATAGGGTCAGCATTTAGACCAGTAATTGTTATTGGTCTAGTTTCCCAGACACTTACGGAATGGGTGAAAATGGTACGCCAAGATCTTAGGGGAAAAGATATTCCCCAGGAGACATCTGATTTGATGGAACAGATTATACAAGGGCTACAGTTTATCTGTGACGCAGCCTTGGACACTACTCCCTTATTAGGGCATGCATCTAAGTCAGCGGTGATCCTCAGACGTGTGCTGTGGTTAAAATGCTGGTCAGCTGACCTAGGTTCCAAAAAGACCTTGACTAATCTCCCTTTTCAGGGGAATCGTCTATTTGGGGCCAACCTAGATGAAATCATTAAGGATGCCACTGGGGGCAAGAGCACTTTTTTGCCACAGGCTGCTAAAGCTAAGGGACCTCGCAACAAGCGAGGACCTTTCTTTACCGCCCATAAAGGGCGCCCGGCTGGTACTAGCGGGAAAGGCAAGACTCCTCCAGGAGGGTTCAAGAAGGGCTGGTCGGACAAGCAAAGGACCAACCCAGCCAAACCCGAAGCAAAGGAGTACACAGCCTGAAGGTGCGCCCCCACCCGGTTTCAGGGTGGGGGGACATTTTCACCGGTATTCAGGACATTAGATCGAGCATCAACCACTACTACCGGTGCGATTCTTCCCTTCCAACATTTAAGTACTACAGGAAGCGGTAGTTACCGTTCCCTGAATAGATCTTTTCCTTTACCTTTTCCTAAGATTAGTCCCGATACCTCACAGGAATCGGATCTGGTTGACCAGATAGGCCAAGTAGCCTCTAGTCGGGTGACTTCGGTCCCTGAGGTTCAACCAGAAAAGATCACCTTTCCTGATAACTATCAGGTATCTGATAAATGTGTGGGAACAGAAAACGACCAGACTTTCTCGGATGGTCGGGGCCAGATACCTCTAGGGACGCCTGGTTCAGATTCTATTAGCGCCAGTGGTCCTAGAAATTCTAGGCTGGCCTCCTCAAGCCGGCCTGGCCGACTTGGACATGTTAGTCGTAGACGTTCCGTGGGAACTTCGTCTCAGGGAGTGTCTGTGGTCTCAAGGACCAATTTACCATCATGCTTTACAGTCGCTGGGTTTAATGGCCTGGCCATTGAGACCCAAGTACTGAAGGACAGAGGTTTGTCTACTTCAGTCATTCCTACCCTTATTAAAGCAAGGAAAGCGACTTCCAGCAAAGTCTATTATCACACATGGAAGACTTATATTGCGTGGTGCGAATCTTTAGGATTTCCTCCACGTACCTATTCGGTGACTCGAATATTGGCCTTTTTGCAACAAGGGGTTGAGCAGAAGCTAGCCTTGAGCACCATCAAGGGTCAAGTTTCAGCATTAGCAATCTTCTTTCAGAAGCCTTTAGCTACCAAATCCTTGGTGCGGAATTTCATCCAGGGGGTGCGGCACCTGGCTCCTCCAGTCCGCGCGCCCTTACCGCCCTGGGATCTTAATTTGGTTTTCTCTATCGCTCATTGACAGACGTAGTCTTCTTGATTCTCAAGAGCTGGGTTATGTTGTCTCCGCAGGAGTAGGACTAGGCAGAATGACAAAACGTTCTGGCTCCACCCTAGGGGGCAGTCCCTGAGGGTATATCCTCCCTCTCTCTGCTACAGGGAATCAGTTTTTTTCTGTCTAGTCAGGAGTAAGGACCTAAGTTCCTTGCTGGGATCTTTTGGTCCTGGCAAGACTTTTTTTCTTTAAGAAAAAGACATTTTTTAGGTAGTTTTCTCCAGTGTTTTTTTCCTGTGAGATCTTCAAGCAAAAATGCCGGACTGGGCGACACTTGTGGTCACCCCAGCCGGCCTACGAGCGCGTGCAGACCAGGCATTGCGCTTGGTCGGCCGCGACATATTCAAGTAAGTATGCGGGGCCGGGCGACGGGCTGGATGTGAGATCCAGTGGTCACCCCGGTCTCTGCCTAAAAGCGCGTGCAGACCAGTGCGCTGAGTCGGCCGCGACGGAGTCCCAGTAAAGGGACTGACTTTGCGAGTTAAAAGCTCGCTTGGACGCCAGGACCAGAGAGTCGAGGCGTCCACAAACCCCCACCTCGGTGGAGAGGGTATTATGAAGAGAGGGTGCCTGTCGGTTCGGTATGGTGAGTAAAACGTTCCCTTTTTTCCTCATTTATGAGGCAGTATATATTATGGGCCCCTCCATATATGGTCAGTATATATCTGACACTTACAAGTCCCCCTTGTAATACAGCATGTGTTTGTGGGAAGTGGACTTGGTTCAAGAGCTAGCACTCTACCCAGCAGACTGTAACATTACAGCAAACATAGGAGGTATAATCCTACCTTATGTGCAGTGTATCTCTGTAGATCCATATGTCACCTCTCAGCAGAGTGCAGGTGGATGTGCTGGGAAGACGATATCGGCGGTCCGCCGCCATTTTGCCGTAGACCGAATGCATGTATGTCCTCAGGTCACGCCGGCCGCCATGTTTTTGGAGTCTTATGTCTCTTCTATGGGAGCGGCCATGTTTTGTGAGCCCAGCTTCCTCGTGGAGGGCTGGGAACGCCGGAAGGCGTACACAGGGGGCGGAGGCACGCCTTCTGCCCGGGAAAAAGCAAACAGCTCCTTCCAGTCTGTGTAAGACAGACGCTGGCTGCAGTTTGTTGGAAACTGCACTGCATCGGTTGGTGAGCCTTGGGGGTCCCTCTCTCTCTCTCTCTCTGGGATCGAGAAGCAGGTACTCTGAGGGGCGCTATTGCGCTAGGGGGAGACACACAAAAAAAAAAAAAAAGAAGTTTTTTTGTTTATTGCTGGCAAAAGTGTCCTGTATTAACATGGACCCTGCCACTCATGTATCTCCTCCGGATCCCCTCGAGGGGTCTGCGGGATCCTCCAGCACCCCATTGACAATTGAATCTTTGTCAGCCATTATGGAAACTTTTGTGTCCCGGGTGGAAGTGGCTTGTCAGGGACAGGGCGCAAGAAAGCGACCCCCGCCTAACCCCTTATTATCTGAAACCTCGGATTCAGACTCTGAGCCTATTTCTGCAGTTGCAGGTACTTCATCTGGTATTGGTGTCTCGGGTCCTGTCTCTTCAGACAGTGAGGAGGATGTTTCGGCATCAGCCATAGCCCGAGAGGAAGCGTTGGTAAACGCACTCATTGTATCTGTTCAAGAGACCTTAAGGTTACAGGGTATTCCATCAGAAATAGCTGAAACTGAGATCCCTTTTGGGACTAAAAAGCGCATCAAGGTGGCAAAGGTTTTTCCATTGCCCAAATGTTTTGGCAATCCAATCGATGAAGAATGGCGTCTGCCAAAACGCACTTTTAATATTTCCAAACGCATTGACAGGCGTTATCCGTTTGAGGAAACCCTTATTAAGAAATGGACAGAACCACCTGTGGTGGATTCACCAATTGCTAGATTGAATAAAGCCACGGTTATTCCTTTGGAAGACGCTCCGTCTTTTAAAGATCCAGTGGATCGCAAGATAGAAGCTATGTCTCGCACCATGTTTTCCTTGATTGGATCAGCTTTCAGGCCAATAATTGCTATTGGTCTGGTTTCGCAGGCTGTAACTGAATGGACTAAGTGGTTACGCCGGGACTTAGAAGAAGTCCCTCAGGCGGTATCAGATTTGTTGGAACAAATGATACAGGGGTTACAGTTTGTATGTGATGCGGCGTTAGACGCCACTCCATTAATGGCGCGAGCATCAGTCTCAGCAGTGGTTCTCAGGCGTACACTGTGGCTAAAAGGTTGGATAGCCGACCAAGGTTCCAAAAAAGCATTGGCTAATATCCCCTTTTCAGGAGAACGTCTATTTGGAGCCAACTTAGATGAGATCATTAAGGATCTCACCGGTGGAAAAAGCACCTTTTTACCGCAAAATTTTAAAGGTAAAGGAACTCGTCAAAGACGAGGGCCTTCTTTTTCTGCTCACAAGAGGTTTTTTCGTCCAGCGGGTGAAAAAACTAAGTCCTCCAAGCCTCCTGCAGGAGGCGTCAGGGGTCGGTGGTCGGGCAAGCAAAAGCCCGCCCCCTCCAGACCTGAAGATAAACCATCCAAAGCCTGAAGGTGCGCCCCCACCCATAACTGGGGTGGGGGGACGTCTTCGCCGGTTCCCGGATCCATGGCTTTCCAGAATCCCGGACAAATGGGTTTGCGAAGTCATAAAGTCAGGGTACAAGATCGAGTTTCGATCTCTCCCACCGGCGCGATTCTTCCCTTCCAATATCCGACTATCTCCGGATCGTCTAGAAGATCTGCGGAGAGCAGTCACAGATCTACTACAACAAGGAGTGGTAGTCCACGTTCCTTGGACAGAACGGTTTCTAGGGTTTTATTCAAACCTGTTTACAATACCCAGGAAAGAGGGCAAAGTGCGTCCAATTCTGGACTTAAGAGCACTCAATTCTTTCGTCAACATAAGAAGATTCAGAATGGAGTCCATTCGCACGGTAGCAGCCTTCCTGCATCCAGGGGATGTCCTAGCGTCCATAGACATCAAGGACGCCTATCTTCACATTCCCATTTTCGCAGGACATCAGCGTTTTCTACGCTTTTCCGTAGAGGAGAACCACTATCAGTTTGTGGCGTTACCTTTCGGTCTCGCCACGGCTCCGCGGGTCTTCACAAAAGTGTTGGCCCCAATGTTGGCACTTCTGCGCCAAAGAGGTATATCGATTCTAGGTTACCTAGACGATCTTCTGCTTCATGCAGAGTCTCCTCAGACCTTGCTACAAAACATAGAAATTACTATGATTTCTTTACAGGAATTCGGGTGGCTGGTGAACCAGCAAAAGTCTTTTCTGGTTCCCACCCAGAGGCTCGAATATCTGGGTCTAATTCTAGACACAGTCAGGACAAGAGTGTTTCTTCCGGTAGGGAAACTTCGAAAGATTCAATCAGCAGTCCAGTTGTTACTGTCCAACAGCTGGTCTTCCCTTCGGACTTGCATAAGGGTTCTGGGGTTGATGGTGGCTTCATTCGAAGCAGTCCCATTTGCCCAGTCCCATACCCGAATTCTTCAGCAAGAGATTCTTCTCAGATGGAATCGGAATCCGGAATCCCTGGACAATCAGATACGATTGAGCAAACAGACCAGAGAGTCTCTGGTTTGGTGGCTTCGGTCTCCAATGCTCAGCCAGGGAAAGTCATTTCTGCCAATATATTGGACGATAGTGACCACGGATGCCAGTCTATCCGGATGGGGAGGAATTCTTGGTCAGTTATCTGTCCAGGGACTTTGGTCCCCGGAAGAATCCAGATTACCGATAAATGTATTGGAACTGAGAGCGATCAGACTTTGTCTGATTCACTGGACCGAGCAGCTTCAGGGCAGCCCGGTTCGGATCCAGTCGGACAATGCCACGGCCGTGGCTTATGTCAATCATCAGGGGGGCACCAAGAGTGTCCGAGCGGCCTAAGAAGTGGCTTGCATTCTTCGCTGGGCGGAACAATTTGTTCCAGCAATCTCTGCGGTGTTCATTCCGGGGGTGGAGAATTGGCAGGCAGACTATCTCAGCCGTCAGACCCTGGATCAGGGGGAATGGTCCCTCCATCCAGACGTTTTCCACCAGTTGTGCCTACGGTGGGGCACCCCGGATGTGGATCTGTTGGCATCACGATTCAACAGGAAAGTTCAGAGATTCGTGGCTCGCTCCCGCGATCCTCTAGCAGAAACCGCAGACGCACTGATCGCCCCGTGGGGGCAATACCAGCTAATATATGCCTTCCCTCCTCTCGCGTTACTGCCAAGACTTCTTCGCAGGGTAGAGGAGGAAGGAATCCCAGTAATCCTGGTAGCTCCGGACTGGCCTCGTCGAGCTTGGTACGCCGACATGGTCAGACTGGTGGAGGACGTCCCATGGAGACTTCCTCTCAGGGAGGATATACTGTCTCAGGGACCGATCTTCCATCCTGCTTTACGATCGCTGGCTTTAACGGCCTGGCTATTGAGACCCAGGTGCTGAAGGACAAAGGTTTGTCAGCTTCAGTTATCCCTACTCTAGTTGAAGCAAGGAAAGCGACTTCCAGAAAGATTTATCATCGCACATGGAAGTCCTACATTGCATGGTGTGAACCTTTGGGGTTCCGTCCTCGGTCTTATTCGATTAGTCGAATATTGGCTTTTCTGCAACAAGGGGTTGAGCAGAAACTGGCCTTGAGTACTATCAAGGGTCAGGTCTCAGCATTAGCCATCTTCTTTCAGAAGCCTTTGGCTACTCATTCCTTGGTGCGGAATTTCATCCAGGGGGTGCGACATCTGGCTCCGCCAGTGCACGCGCCGTTACCCCCCTGGGATCTTAATTTAGTGTTGTCGGTTCTTCAGAAACCTCCCTTTGAAGATATTAGGGAGATTCCTCTACCCACGTTGTCCCAGAAGGTGGCCTTCTTGGTGGCTATTACTTCTGCACGCAGGGTGTCAGAACTGGCCGCATTATCTTGTCGTTCACCATATCTGGTGGTTCATAGAGATAAGGTGGTTCTTCGTCCGAATCCATCCTTCCTACCAAAAGTAGTTTCAGAATTTCATCTGAATGAAGAAATTGTATTACCTTCCCTGTGTCCTAAGCCCAGTCATCCTCGGGAATTTGCTTTGCACTCCTTGGATGTGGTCCGGGCGATCAGGGTATACTTGAAAACGACAGACTCGTTTCGCAAGACGGATTCACTTTTTGTGATCCCAGATGGACCCAAAAAGGGGTTGCCTGCATCTGCCGCGACCATTTCCAGATGGATCAGACAGACGGTAGTGCAGGCTTATTCTATTAAGGGTCGGGAGCCCCCGTTCCCTGTTAAGGCGCACTCCACTCGGGCACTTAGTGCGTCATGGGCCTTTCGCCATCAGGCGTCAGTGGTCCAGGTGTGCAAGGCGGCTACCTGGTCGTCGGTGCATACCTTCTCTAAACATTATAAAATTGATGTAATGGCATCGTCTGATGCCTCATTTGGCCGCAAGGTTTTGCAGGCCGCAATTTGAGGAGACCAGTGGTCTACCTCGAGGGTTTTTTTCCGTTGGAAAATTTTTTTTCTTTTAGTCTCATTCTTTGTTTATAATGAGCCTTTAAAACTTCTAGTTTGGCACCGGTTGGGCCTACTAGATTGGATTTGATTTTGTCAATCCCACCCCTCATTTGTGGCACTGCTTCTGGATGTCCCAGCTCTTGAGAATCAAGAAGACTACGTCTGTCAATGAGCGATAGAGAAAAATGGATTTTTGTAAGAACTTACCGTAAAATCCTTTTCTCTTAAGCTCATTGACAGACGTAGTACCCGCCCCTCTATCATTGAGTTGGGTTGGGTTAAATTCTCTGTACTGCTTTAAACAGAACTGATTCCCTGTAGCAGAGAGAGGGAGGATATACCCTCAGGGACTGCCCCCTAGGGTGGAGCCAGAACGTTTTGTCATTCTGCCTAGTCCTACTCCTGCGGAGACAACATAACCCAGCTCTTGAGAATCAAGAAGACTACGTCTGTCAATGAGCTTAAGAGAAAAGGATTTTACGGTAAGTTCTTACAAAAATCCATTTTTGTCGGTTCTACAGAAACCTCCCTTTGAAAACATCAGGGAGATTCCCTTGCTTACTTTATCCCAGAAGGTGGCCTTCTTGGTGGCTATTACTTCTGCTCGCAGGGTGTCAGAACTGGCTGCATTATCATGCCAGTCCCCATACCTAGTGATTCATAGGGATAAGGTAGTACTTCATCCTAAGCCATCTTTTCTTCCTAAGGTGGTTTCAGATTTTCATCTGAATGAAGATATTGTACTACCTTCCTTGTGTCCTCAGCCCAAGCATCATCGGGAACATGCGTTGCGTTCCTTAGATGTGGTTCGGGCAATCAGGGTATACCTGAAAGCTACGGAATCTTTCCGTAAGACGGATTCACTTTTTGTGATCACGGATGGCCCCAGAAAGGGTTTGCCTGCATCTGCCGCGACCATTGCCAAATGGATTAGACAAACGGTGGTACAGGCTTATTCTATTAAGGGTCAGAGTCCTCCGTTCCCTGTTAGGGCGCACTCCACTCGAGCGCTCAGTACTTCTTGGGCCTTTCGCCATCAGGCGTCAGTGGTCCAGGTATGTAAGGCGGCCACCTGGTCGTCGGTACATACCTTTACAAAATTCTATAAAATTGATGTGACGGCATCGGCGGATGCCTCATTTGGCCGCAAGGTTTTGCAGGCCGCAATTTGAGGAGACCGGTGGTCTACCTCGAGGGTTTTTTTCTGTTTGAAAAAAAAAAAAAAAAAAAAATTTTTCTCTTTTTTTGTTGAGTCTCATCATTAAGGATGAGCATTGTAAACTTCTAGTTGGCACCGGTTGGGCCTTCTAGATTGGGATTTGATTTAATTTTCCCACCCCTCAGTTGTGATACTGCTCTGGGACGTCCCGAAGGTGGTGTATCACCGAGGACTACGTCTGTCAATGAGCGCTAGAGAAAAATGGATTTTTGTAAAATCTTACCGTAAAATCCTTTTCTCTTAGCTCATTGACAGACGTAGTCCCCGCCCCTCTGTTTTTTGAGTTGGGTTAAAATCTCTAAAGACTGCTTTTTCACATAACTGATTTGCTGAGGCAGAGAGAGAGAGGATATACCCTCTGGGACTGCCCCTAGGGTGTGGCCAGAGCTTTTTAATTTCCTGTCTAGTCCTGCTCCTGTGGAGGCAACATAACCCGAAGGTGGTGTATCACCGAGGACTACGTCTGTCAATGAGCTAAGAGAAAAGGATTTTACGGTAAGATTTTACAAAAATCCATTTTTTACATTTTTTATTGGGATTGTTTTATAGCAGAAAGTAAAAAAATTATTTTTTTTTGTTTTTTTTTTTTTCAAAATTGTCGCTCTTTTTTTGTTTATAGCACAAAAAAAAAAAAAAAATTGCACAGATGATCAAATACCGCCAAAAAAAGCTCTATTTGTGGGCAAAAAAGGACATCAATTTTATTTGGGTACAGCATCGCACAACAGCGCAATTGTCAGTTAAAATAACGCAGTGCCGTATCTCGAAAAATGGCCTGTTAATTAAGGGGGAAAACCTTCCAGTCCAGAAGTGGTTAAACCGCTGCTCTCTTATATTCTACTGGCTGCATGGAGAGCCATTCCTATGTGCTGGTTATCAGTGGAACTGCCCTCATCTTCCCTACTTCTGAACACTATATCCGATATTCGGAGAATGGAGTACCTCACCGCTTCTGCCAACCACACTTTGCCACAATTTAACAAAGTTTGGGAAACATGAGACCAGTTTGAATATGGGACTACAATGTCTGCACCCTGATGTTCAACTTTTGTACATGCTCCACCCTGATCCATTCCTCTGTTTTTCTACACTACTCTCAGTCTACACTTTCATTCCCTCCTCCCCTCCCCTATAGTATTGCACATTTAACTTACTGTTCCTCCCTGAATTCCCTAATCTCTCATAATTATAAGTTAAATGTCCCCTTCTTTTTTTTTTTTTCCATGCTACAGTAAACCCCCCTCCATTGCGGGGGTTACGTTCCGGACCCAGCCGCGAAAAGTGAAATTCCGCGAAATAGAAAAACCCTATTAAAATGCATTGTAGGCATGTTTTTTTACTGTCACTCTACGTGTAAAAGCATTTTAAGGTCTTTAAACACACTTTTAAAACAATAGAAACTCATTTAAACACATAAAAGATACTAAGAGACAGAGCAAGAGCTATGGAAAACACAAAAATATTTCATTTTTAATGATTTATACAGTAAAATAACATTACAAAAAAAAACGCGAATTACCGGGACCGCAAAAACTGAACCGCGATGGAGCGGGGGATTACTGTACTGCTGTATGTGGCCTAATCATATTTGTCAATTTCTTTAGGAATTGTTTTCATTGTCTCATCTGTTTTTGAGAAATGTTATCACTACCTTACGGTCTTTTTTTATGTATAACTGTGACATTGTAACTCATGTTTTCCTTTGAAAAACTTTAATAAATAGAAAATATGAAAAAAAAAAAAAAAACCCCAAAAACATATGAACGGTGTTGGACCAGATTTCAGCTGCATTTGGCATTGTGTGATTTTTCTGTAACTTTATTACAGCATTTTTCGATATCATTCAAGAGTCCTGGAGGGAAAGCCCTGGAAAGCAATACAAATTGGATGGGTTCAAATGCTGTTTCACTCACAAAAAAACAAAACAAAAAAAAAAAAACCAAACGGTTTGGCTGAACATATACTTAAAATCTATGATAAAGAACAAGCAACAACTGCATATTTGTTCTAGGCCAATGGCACAGAAAGTTCTGAAGCCAGTATGACAACAGGGGAAGTAGCTCCTATAAAAGTATAGGTTATCAGTGGCTGTGTCTGTTCCTTAAGGTTTTGCTTGTTACTCTATGTAGGAGATAATCTCAGTAGTGGTTATGCACACTTTGATAAATGATCGATTTCTTTTCCAGTCGTTCTCTCCCAATAGAAATAATTGATCCATAGTTGACAACTCATTTGATCGATACACTACACACAGGGGAAAGTGGATTTTAAAAGATAGTTGAAAGGTACGATCTTGGTTATCAGTTACATGTTTGTTTCCATTATGCAATCCTTTAATCTAATCAATCAAAATATGATCCCACTAATGAACATGGTAACTCAGCGCTGGCAATGCAAAATGGTTGATAATTTTCTGCCCCGGCAGATTGACCCAGTTTGACCAAATCTTGTCTAAATCGATCAGAAAGGGAAAATGTGGGGGGCGTGGCCGGCTGGCACAGAAGATGGCTGCATAAGCAAACTGCTGCGCACATAGTCAGCACACAGGAGCTTCAGATGGCTGCACAGAGCCCTGTAACACAGCGATTCTTGCTCATCCCAGCCTAGGCATCCCTAACCTTCAGGTCCCGCAAAAGAAAAGACAGTACTCGGCCGGGGAGGATGGCGGATTTCTTCTCACAGCCAAGCCGCTTCTCCTTCCAAGATGGCCCCGGTGTGAACAAGAAGCAGGGAAGACACCAGCACTTCTCCTTGACAGACTTTGGTCCTAGAGAGGTTGGCAGAACCTCACAGACATCCTCCAGCTCCTCCAGCCCTGTGAAGTCCAAGATGAAACCACGAGCGGTAGCTTACACGGCTCTGGAGGTGAATGACTCATCCCTGTCCCTGGAAGACACCAGGGAGCTACAGGACTCCATAATTGAGTTCCCCTCAACAGGCCAACCAATGATAGATACAACATTATAGGACATGCTGGTTTCGCTGAGAAGCACAATTCATGCTGACATTATGTCGCTGACACAACACTTTAAAATGGAGATGATGGAAGTAGGCAATAGAGTTACACACATTGAAGATAAAATGGGGAAATTTGCCTCAACCTTTAACGAATTGATAGACTCTCATAATTCTCATGAGGATGAAATCTAAATTAGCGGACCTGGAGGATAGGTCCAGGCGTAACAACGTGAAAATACAAGGTATCCCTGAATCAGTCAAGCAACCCGACTTCACAAATTCTTCACAAAATTTAATGAGAGGCCTTGCCTGAAATCCCACAAACAGACCTTTTAATTGACCGCATACATAGACTCCCTAAGCTGAACCACATTCCTGTGCATTTACCCAGAGATACAACTGCACGCATTCAATATTTCCCTACTAAGGAAAAGCTTATGGCTGGGTTCAGACAAAGGAACCAACTGCCAGAGTGTTTACGTGCGTTCTCAAAATTTACAGACCTATCGGCCTATACCACCCAACAACATAGAAAACTGTCAACCTTAACTAGGCCTCTAAGGAACCATCATATCCCCTATCAATGGAAATACTCCTTATCACCAAAAATGACCGTACCTTCACGATTTCTTCTCTAACAGACGGCATCAAACTACTTCGTGATTGGCGAATTTTGAACCCAGAGGCTTTCAAAGTGAACAGTCCTCACTCACCTTGTCTGGATTCTTCGGATCGGAATGCTTCCTCCCCTAACTGAAGCCTGTGTAAGATACCTCTACACTCATTTGATACATTTCCGGTGTGCTTTCACTGTGCATATGATATCTCCACTTGTTTAAATTCCCAGTTGCTCCCCCAGAGCTTGCGGTATATATTCCGCTCAGATTCTGTTTGGGATCGTACCTTTTGTCTTAATCTGTTTGACTCAACAAACCAGAGAACTTAACAGGCTCACCACCTGTGTAATTTTTTTATTTTTCGTTTCTTTCCTTTTAAATTTTTTTGTTTCCCTTTTTCTGATTTAAGGGTCTGCACACTCAAAACACCTGGTGCCCAGAAGATTTATTGTTGGTTTTATCCAGGGTACTGCGCCCTGTCAGAGCTTTTTGATGTTTGTGTTCCAGCATGTCGTAGTTTAAGCTCTCCTCACTGAATGTCATGGGTCTGAACAGCCCTGCCAAGTGGCACATGGTTTGGAAAGGAGCTCAAAGATTGAACCTTGACATTTCTTTGTTTACAGGAGACCCATTTTACCTCCCAAAGCCTCCCACCTTCATTCACAAAAGCGTCCCCAATGTTTTCCAGGCTAACGCGCCCTTGAAGAAGAGAGGAGTCCTCATTGCAGTTAAGGATACAGTATCCTTTGCCTATATCTCCCACATATCTGATGCACAGGGGCACTACGTGATCCTGGTACACAGAATCCACAACACCTTCTACTCTATAATTAACCTGTACCTACCAAATGGCAGACTGATATCTACACTGAAAAAAAATAGGAAAATAGCACAACCATTGTGCCAGGGCCATGTCATTATGTGTGGTGACTTCAATGCGGTGGTAGATTGTCAATTGGACACTTCTTCCTCTGTACAGAACCGCTTCCACAGATCTACCTTGTAATCTTTCCTGGACTTATCATCTCTTTTTGACGTGTTGCGTTGCCATCATGCAACAGAAAGAGACTACACTTTTTTTCTCTCAAGCCCACAAATCCTATCCATGTATAGATCTTTTTTTGACAGATAAGTTCCTCTTGCAAAACATATCCAAATCTGAGACAGGGAACATCACCTGGTCGGACCACACTCCTGTGTCAATCGCGATAGGCAGCGGTGGTCTGAAGACAAGAGCAAATAGATGGCAAAATGATGCTCTGTTGATGTCCCATCCTTAGAATACACGGTCTGTTCAACAAGCCCTACAGGAATTTTTTGCTCTAAACGCTCCAACCTCGGATGACCCCTTTACACTGTGGAACTCGCACAAAGCCTACATTAGGGGAATTTTCATGCAAAAGAGTTCTATTGAGAGGAGGCAGAGGACCCAGCGGTTAACAGACGTCCTAATCACTATATAAAAAAAAAAACTTAGAACAAACTCAAACAATCCCCCCCATGCACTGATTTTAGACCAATTGGCCCAGGAAAGAAACAATCTCAGAAACCTCCTTTTACACCAACATCATAACCAGATGAAAATCCCTGAGAGCCAATTGTTAACAGCATGGAAACAAACCTGGCAAACTATTAGCAGAACAGCTCAAAGATAAAACCAAAAAGCCGAAACCTACTCATATAATCCACCCCCAATCCGGTCAAAAATGACTAAACCCTCAAGACATGGCTGATGCCTTCAGCATCTATTACAGCTCCCTATATAACCTCCAGCATGACTCGAGCATTCCACAAACCACCCCTGACCTGATTGAGACATTCCTAAACTTGATCTCTCTGCCATCTATGTCTCCAGAGGAAAGGGCTTCCCTTAACCAACCTTTCTCGCAAGAGGAGATCCTCAAAGCTATACAGTCACTCCCACATAATAAAGCACCGGGCCCAGATGGATTTTCGTCCAAGTATTACCATCAAGTTATGATCCCCAACATGAAGGGGCGTTCAATGCCGCTGTGTCCAATGCCTCCTTTCCAACTGAAATGTTAACTGCTAATATTATTACTATACCCAATATAGGAACAATGTAGCGCTAATCATCAGTAAAAAGTTCTCAGAAAGATTAAAAAGTCCATGTAAAGTCCCAATATGATCAGATGAAAAATGTAGCGAATCCGTGATATCACCACCAGACACCCAGTTCACACTGACCCTTACCACATAACGATGATCCCCATGACAGAGATCCCAAATGCCAAAAATAGACTCAGTAGGACTCGATATGTATCCTGGATAATATGCGTCCTTCTCTGAAGTCTCAGGTCAGTAGTCACAGGTATGTAGGGAATGAAGCACAAAGCGGTATCATAGCGCAGACCATTTATTAACCAGATCAAAATAATAGATTAAAAACACTTACAAGGATCCAATCATAACGAGCATGTAAAGCAGTCCAAATTGTTTCCAAGCATGTTCCGCCACGGCATTCCACCAAAATGATGGTACCCAAACCAGGTAAAGATTCCACCCAGGTACAAAACTATAGACCTATCTCTTAATGTAGACTTGAAAGTATATGCCAACATTTTATCAACAAGACTACAACAATACCTGCCCAGTCTGGTAGGCCTAGATCAGGTGGGATTTGTGCCGGGTCGTCAGGCCCCCGATGCCACCAAGAGAGTCAAAAACCTTTTTCATCAAGCTGAGGTTGGTCGCCGGCCTTCTCTGCTCCTAACGCTGTATGCGGAGAAGGCCTTCGACAGAGTACACTGGGATATTTGTTCAGGGTTTTGGATAAATCCTGATTACGGGGTAAAATCGTCTCTGCTATTATGGCCCTGTATTCAAAGCCCTCGGCTTATGTACACACAGAAGGTCTATTTTCTAGGGACGAGGCAGGGCTGCCCCCTATCCCCGCTCATCTTTGCCCTTGTGATGGAACCCTTGGCAGAGAAAATTAGATCTCACCCTTGTGTCAAAGGCATAACTTGTAAAGGTATATCTCATGTCATAACCCTCTTTGCAGATGACCTAATTCTCTCCCTGGAGGACCCGGCTCTGTCTCTACCGGCAGTCCATCAAATACTAAGAGAATTTAACTTGGTGTCCCTCTACAAAGTGAATGACTCCAAATCCAGTATTATGGGAATCAATATAGACAACCCCCTAAAACGTAGTTTACAATTACAGTTCCCATACCCTTGGATGTCCAATGAACTGCCTTACCTAGTTATCTCACTTACCTTTCCACTCTCTGATCTCTACAAAAGAAGCTTTCTCCCCTTGCTGATCGAGATCCAAAAGCAAACCAGCACATTGAACTAGCTATTCTTATCCTGGGCTGGAAAACACGCCACATTCAAAATGTCTATTCTCCCCAAAATTCTATATGTTTTCAGAACTCTCCCGATCCAAATACCCTCAACATTCTTTAAAAGCATACAAAGATTGCTGTTGTCCTTCATCTGGTCCGGGGGCAAAGCTAGATGCTCCCACAATATTCTAAGGTAACATAGAAAGGCAGGTGGAATGCCAGATTTGTATGACTACTATACTGCCACCCTTCAAGCCCAACTTAGATTCTGGTTTACACACTCTAACTCTAAACCATGGTGCTTGTTGGAGCAGGGTGGGGCGACAGCAAACAATTTACAGTCCTTACTATTAGCAAAGGCCTTCTTCCCTAGCTTCAAACTAGCTCTGAACCATCCTACAATATCAGCCTCTATGGCAGCATGGACTCACTTTTTACTTTGGGGTAACCAATCTGACAGCAGGGTATCGGTCCCACTGACTCTGACTATATTAAAATTAGTTAACCCAGAGATGCAGACTAGTAGCTGGATAGGTAGAGGAATTGACAAAATTTCATTGCTGCTCAGGAACGACAAGTTAATGTCCTTCAAGGACATTTCCTCAAAATTCAATCTGCCAGAGGGTGAGTTTCTGACGTATGCACAGCTGAAATCCACTCTCGCCAACACTCCCTTGTACGAGATCAGACTATCCCTGGCTGCCTGGAGATATCTGACCCTACCAAATCCTAAACAGAAAGGCATCTCCCTTTTTTATAATTGCTTGCATGATTAATCATCCTTTGCACTGTCCACACCTTTATTTAAATGGGCGACTGCACTCAATATTGAAATCACTGATCAGCAATGGCACAAAGCGATCGCTAACAACCTATCGGCCTCGACATGCTCTACATATTGGGAGATGGCACAGAAAATCCATCTACGTTGGTACTACACTACCTGCATGCTGACACAATTCAAGCCTTCATGATCCAATGCATGCTGGAGGGGCTGTGGCATGGTGGGCACATTTTCCCACATGCTATGGTATTGCCCCAGCATCCTCAGTTATTGGAACTCAGTGTTTAAGCTTATTTCTAGACTGACAGGGATGATTTCCAGACCTACCCCAGCACTCACAATCCTCAGTATTGGTATAGAAAATGATCATATTGACACCAGATCAATGGTTTTGCAAGTATTATTCGCAGCTCGCTTAACCTTAATGAGGGAATGGAAGTCTAACCTGGCCCCCAACATTAGGGAAGTAACCAACCTTCTTTCCGAATCATATTCCTTAGAACACATAGTGGCATACTGGCAAGTTAGGATCTTCTCAAATTTCATAAAAGGTGGCACCCCTGGAGGGACATCCACTAAGATTCAGAGTGGATCCCTCAGGCATAACCCCCAATCTTGCACGGCCCCTTTGCTGGAGTCCCTGTGGTAATGCTAAACTAAAGACCCTTCTTTACCTTCCCCCTTTCTTAAAGTCTTACACCGTTTTCTAATTGCTAGTTTGAACACCCATAGACAGGAACCTGTAAGCCGTTGTTCATGAGTTTGATCAGTTTATGTACCCAAGTTTGGCACCAGAATATGTGCTCAGTTCATCTTCTTGCTCCCCGATTATGTAGAACATGTTTGAGCACATGCTGTATGTCCTAAATAATATTTGTGTTTTCTCTGTTTATGCAATGTTGACCATGCATGGGTTTGTTCAATGCCTATTCTTTGTAATTTTCAAAAACTTCAAAAAAGACTATTTGAAATAAGAAAGAGAAAATGTGGCTTTTCATTTGTTTGCTGATTTGAGCCTTGTGATCGAATCACACATCGTTTGGATAATAAAAAAAAATCGTATGTGGCCACCATTAGTAGGACTCACTGATGTCCTTAGAAGCCCGTAGGTGAATGAAGATGCTGGTTTGCAAACAAGTCTGTGTTTATGAATTTTGGGGCAAATGTACTCTTTCATTTTATTGAGTGGTTAGTATCCTAGAAAAATGATTTTACCCAAAATATAACAGATATTACCCATGTGATTAATGTCTACCACAGATGAAAAGGAGCTTTTTAATTGATTGATTCTTTACATTCTAGATGACTGGAATCCCTTTTCATATCCATATAGAAAGTTGGATTTTGGGAAATGGGAATTACACATTCCTCCAAATGAAGATAAATCCCCACTCGTACACCATGGATCAAAGATAAAGGTAGGTTGAATAAGACATATTTGTGTTTATCGCAGACTCAAGCTAAAGTCTCATCAATTATGCAAGCCAATGTGCTGTTAGAAAAACTTTAATCTCTGAGTTGTTTGGATGGATGAGAACACGCACTTCAGTATATGCTCTTTCAGACTCTCCAGTATGTGCTCTTTCAGACACTTTTATCCAGCCATCTTTAGTACAGCTGCAATTATGAGCTGATATCCTCACTCAGGAACCACCACCTCCCTAGTGCGTTTTCACCATGATAAAGGAATATCTGAATTGTTAGAAATGTGAAAGTGCAGTGCAGGTCGTGCAACCCGCCTGGCATCTCACTGTCTCACCTAATTGCTAGGACCGCCGGTGTCCTAGAAACCAATGAAGTTCTTCATTGCAGACCTATTGCCACCCCTGACCTCATTGTTAACAAGTATCCTTTAGCGATGTGATTTAACACACAGCATGCTTGTGTTATAACAGCGGGACTGGAGCCGGGAGGTTCAGCAGATCTTCACAGCCAGTGTAATCAATCTTTTGAGGGACACTGCATAGCGGAAAATTACACATGCAAGGAGGAACTGTGAGATGGTTGCAATTACTGATGTGCTGGCATAATTGGCTTTGATGGGAACACAAACATGCCGGGGTTTTTTTTAATGCAAACACCTTTATTGAGAAATAAAAAGCATAACAAAGTGAACCAGTATATAGGATGCAGTACATACACGAAGGCGAAAAGTACAACAAAAACAAAATGGCAGTATGTATAACAATTAGAGACTATAGAATATGCTTGAATCCAGTCCTGTGTTATAAGTAACAAATTGTATATCTGAGATCTATTACTGACCTTCACTTGGGTTCAGGAAGGGTAGCAGTATCTAGGATAGGTATATCCAAGTTGCCAGGTTCAGCAAGTGAAATAGTAAAAATGACCAAACCAAATTGAGGAGGCTTAAAGATAAAGAGGTCATATTAAACCAAACAAAAACCCAAAAGGGTGGGAAATAGGTAATCAACTGTGTGAACATATAGCTTGTGTCACCAAGGGTAATATTGTAGCATAATTATCAATTTCCCAAATAGCTACTATTTGATTCCCAGCTTACCCACTTGCAGTCAAAGATGTGCATAGCTTATACACGTGTTGGCTGGAGGAACTGATGAAGCTTACGGGTAAATATAGCTGAGGCTGAGTTACTATTAAGGAGAAACCGTGCCTTGGACCAGTGGAGGGATTTCTCGGTTCGTTCGGATAAGATGGTGTCCAATGCCACTAGTTTCTGGTCATTTTGCCTCAATACCTCAGGGAATGGGATTGGTAATGGATGTGATAACGTTTAATTAGTTCTTGAGTGAAGGTGTTCATTTTCGCAGTTTTTTGTTGTTTCCTAATGGTGGGCAATTCAATCAGGTGGCCCCTGTGTGGGCTTGCCCATAAGATTGTGGGGGGGGGGCTCTCTTCCATGTCCTTAAATCTAAAGTAATCCTGTAGTCTGTCAGATATTTGTGAGACTATATCCAGGTTTGTAAGAAGAGAGTCGTTTAGTCTCCATGTGGCCATCTGTGGAGCAAGTCTCATGTAGGAGGTATGAAAGGAGACCACATGGTGATCCGACCAAAGACAAGTGTAAATTGTGGCGGATGTGGAGTTAGCAAGTAGGATAGGGGAGCTAAAGATATAATCCAATCTGGAGTAGCTGTTGTGGGTATGAGAATAATGGGTAAATTCTCTTTCTCTATCGTTCATTGACGGACACAGTTCTCTCTGATTCATATCAGTAGGGTTATACTGCCCCCTACAGGAGTAGGACTCTAGGCAGAAAAAAGTTCTGGCTACGCCTATGGGCAGTCCCGGAGGGTACACCCTCTCTTCCTGCATAGGATGTCAGTTTTTAATCTGCCTAGCTGGGATCTTTGGTTCTGGCATAGAAATCATTTTTTTAAGTAGATTTTTTTTTAGCTAGTCTTTTTTTTTCTCCGGAACGTTTTTCCTGTGAGATCTTCAAGCAATTATGCTGGGCTGGGTGACGGGCTGGATCCCTATATCCAGTGGTCACCCCATTCTGGCCAGCGAGCATGTGCAGGCCTTAGCTCCGCGCTGGACCGGCCACGACATAGTCCCACTGGACAGAGACTGGCCCCGCGAGCTAAACGTCTCACCAGGACACACGCGACAGGGTCTAGGCTTATGTTGCAGCGTTCCTATTGGCCGACAGCCCCCCTACTCTGGTGGCGTGGGGTCCTGTCATGAGATGGCACCCACCTGTGTTACCGGTATGGTGGGTAAATATTCCCCTCCCTTCCCTGGTGGATTTTGGTGTGGACGCGGGCCCTCTCCCTGGGATGGTAGGACCCTCACACTCCAGGGTTTCCCTCTGTCCTGTTGTGACCCCCCCCCCTACCTCCCTCCCCTCCCACGTGGGGGACTGTTTGGGCCTACCTGCAGCCGGGGCCTCGTGTGCAGGCCGCATGGGGGCGGGGGGCCTCAGTTGGGCCCTCCATGGCTGGGTGGTGTAGTAGGGCTGGCGGGGTGTCTCCCTGTGGGGTCATATTGCCAGGCTGGCCGCCATTTTGTTTTAGCCTTATCTGCATTTGTGACAGCGGCCATCTTGGGGAGGGTAGTTTTCAGCCATTTTTCTGTGTATTTTTAGCTGTAGGGGCCGGTGGGAGTGCCTGGAGGCGTTCTTTTGGTGGAAGAGCCCCTCCCTTCATCCCGGGCTGCTTCCTGGCTCACTCTTTTCTCTGAGCCACCGCTGGGACCCTTCTAATCTGTTTGCTATGTGGGGACAGTGAGTTACTGAGGGTAGTCTCTTCCTCTTTGGGGGTGGGGGTTAATTAGTGTGTGCCTGACCTCCGGGGGGCGCTGTAGCGATGTGGGGCCACTTCTTATTACGAAAAAATATAGAATTTTTGTCTTTTTTTGCAAATTTTGCTGGCGGTTTCCTCAGGTTCCATTTGGACCCTGCAGGTCACGTATCCCCACCTGACTCCCTCGCTGAGGCCGCAGGGCCTTTCCGGATCTCCACTGTCCATCAATGCATTTTTCGGCGGTTCGGGAAGCATTTGGGCCTGGGTGGAGGTGGGGTGTGTGCTGAAGCATTTCTCCAACTACCCCTGCCCCATCTGATGTCTCAGATTCTGAGTCTGAATCAGTCGCCGCAGACGTGGGCCTCCCTACTGGGTCTGGTACCTTGCACCCTGTCTCCTCGGATGATGAGGACCACATTTCTCCTCCCCTGCCGCGCAAGATTCAGGCTGGTGGTTTCGGTGCGTGACACCCTGCGATTTGGAGGCCGCAGTGGCGGCTGCACCTGGGGCGCAGGTAGCATCTGGCATTCACATGCCATCCGGAGCAGCTTATTTTGCCAGCAGGCTCATGTAGGATGGGACCATCTGAGACCCTTCCCCTGGGGTGTCTAAGCGGCTGCTAGACGTTACCCTTTTTGTGGAGTCTCTGGTACTGTGGGCTGCTCTGCCTATGGCGGACGTGCGGTCTCTAGGCTGAATAGGACTACCGTTGTTTCAGTGGAGGAATCCCCATCCTTTAAGGACTTGTGGGATAGGATGGCTCGGGCTGTGGCTCGCGATCTGTACTCCCTGGCGGGGTCTTCACTGGGAACAGTGTTCATGATTGCCCTTGCTACGCTGACTCTGCCCGATGGGCGGAGTTCCAATGCCGTGACCTTCTAATTCGTAATTCTACAAAATTGATGTGTTGGCATCCTCGGATGCCTCTTTTGGCCGCAAGGTTTTGCAGGCTGCTGTTTATAGATAATCCTGTTTTGTTCTCTTTGAGGGTGTTTTATAAGTAAGCTCCAGTTGTTCCTGGTTGAGCTTCATGTTACCTGGTTAGCTATGTTTAGCCTTTGGGGAGTTACGTTCTTCTTTGCTTTGTCTTCCCACCCCTCATGACAATACTGCTTTGGGACATCCAAATTGTCTAAGAGCTATGGAGCTGCGTCTGTCAATGAACGATAAAGAAAACTGGATTTTTGTACTTGCTGTACAAACCTTTTCTCTGAAGTTCATCGACAGACGCAGCACTCTGCTTCTAAATGAATGGGGTTTCTTGTCTTCTAAACACTAAGCTTCTGTAGCAGAGTGTGTGGGGTTATGCCTGCAGGGACAGCCCACATAGACGTGGTAAAGCTTTTTCCTGCCTAGTGCCTATTTCTGATTGGAGGAACATAACCCAATGGTCTAAGAGATATGGAGTTGCGTCTGTCGAACTTCAGAGAAAAGGATTTGACAGTAAGTACAAAAATCCAGTTACACCCACGTTCATAGCCCTCCATTTGTCAATTAGTTGGTGCATCTCTAGTGATCTCTGTAATGATCTAGGAAATGCGTTCGCTGTACTCATCACTGCTTCTGTCAAGTCTGGAGTGCGCTACTAAATTAAAGTCTCCGCCAAAACGTGTTGAAGTATATCTGTCTAGAATCTTAAAAAAAGACTGGAAAAAAGAGTGTTGAGAATCATTCGGTGCATAGACATTTGCAATGGTTATTGCTTGACCTTGAATTGAGCCCTGAGGAAACAGGAATCTACTATTAGCGTCTTTATACATATGCTGAATATCAAGTAACAATATGTTCTTTATAAATATTGCCACACCCGGCAGTGGGGGCATGACCGGCAGTGGACCACGACGGACGCTCTTCCTTTGAGCTCCGAACGGGCCGGTGATATATGCACAGCCATCTGGGATCTATTGCCCGATTTTGAGGTGCCACGCTTACCGGGAGAAGGAGCAACTCGCCCTGCATCTGGCAAAACCATTTGGTCCCGTCTGGAAGTCTGGATCGCCCCGGTGGAAGCCTTGCGGCCTACCCGGACCCTGCCGCCATCCCTCTGCCGGGGGCGCGCGGCATAGGTCTCGGAGGTCGGGTAAGGGAAGTTTGTCTCCTATAATACCAGCCACTGCCATCACATCCCTCCCCAGCCTACCTCCGCTACATCCTCCTTTAGCCACAAATCAGCAGAGAGACAGGGAGGGAAGGTAGGGAGTGCTGGATCTTGGTGGAATACATCTCTATGTGATAAAGCTTCACATAGGATAAGTACCATCAACAAAGTATAACCTCACAGGGTTTGCTGTCCAGGGGGGTCTGGCAGGAGCCCATTACCCCCTGGGCTGCCTGAAGTCGAGGAGTGTGATACCGACATCATGATTTTAGTATATATATCTGATGCTTTGAACACAAACCAGGGGGTCCATATACTGGTTTGGGAATCCGTGTCACCTCTGGCTATATATGTGAGGTCTTCGAGAATACATATTTTGTTTACTTTGTGGGGGCTTCCGTGTGTCCCCACAAGATTGGAATTAGAGACTTGGCGGCATTTAGTTAGTGGCGTGTAAGGGAACGCCTATATCGGCTCACTGGTTTGTGGGTGCAGTGGAATAGCATAAACCATGGGTTGGAGGGTACTGAGAGATGGCTGAGAGATGGGTGATCTGTCTCATAAGGCGAATGACTTCCGACCAATATGATTGGATACGTGGGCATTCCCACCATATGTGCGTATGTGAGGTGATGCCCCCACAGCTCCTCCAGCATAATGGGGAGCTGGCAGGGAACATTTTATGCAGCCTAAGAGGGGTGTAGTGCCATCTAGTCAGTAGTTTACAATTGATCTCGGCCATTCTTGATGCATTAGAGGAGGAATGTATATCTTTTTCCTTATTTGTTAGGGTTGTGTGAATTTCTGCTTGCCATTTATCCATATAAGCGGGATATGGGGGAGAGTCCAAGTCCCCAAGAGCCTTATAAAACTGCGACAGGCCATGAGAAGGAACATTTTTGTGGTTGAATCCGCTGTCCAAAGAGCCAGGCAAAAAGAAGTCGTCATGTAGCAAAGGCATTAACGGTGAGTTGTAAGACCAGGAGTATTTCACATGTAGGGAGTCCCAGATAGCCAGTGAAGAAACAGTTAAAGGCAAAATTGATTTTAGATGGCTTCTTGTTGTCTTTGGAATCAAAGGGACAATGCTAAGGCCCATGCTAGACAACTATGTTTCCAGTTGAACCCAAAGTTTTGAGTCTCAGGCAAATTTCCAGTCCAAAAGGCGGGACAATACAGTGGCTTGGTAGTACGCCTTGATATTTGGAAGAGCTAGACCACCAGATCATTTAGAGCAAAATAGTGTTGTCAATGCTATGCATGGGTGTTTGTCACGCCAGATATTGTGGGATATTGTTTTTTGTAGCAGCGAGAAGAGACCTATAGGCACACCCAGTGGTATCATCTGGAAAACAAATAAAATTCTTGGATGAATGTTCATATTTACAACATTGATTTTCCATAACCAAGAATGGGACAGGGAGGCCCATTTCCTGAGGTCAGATCTAATGGTATTCATCAAAAGAATGTAGTTATATTTGAAAAGTGAGGAGTGAGAAAGATCCCTAGGTATTTCAGGGTGTTGGATTGCCAGTGGAAGGGGAAAAGAGGTTGTAGATGAGTCGCTTCGGTAGGCAGTATGTTGATGTTCAGAATTTCAGATTTTGAAAGGTTAATTTTAGAATTTGAAAGCTTTGGAAGGTATGTAAAAATTGCAGTAGTACGGGTATGGAGATGGGGGGCTGCTGGATAAAGAACATGATGTCGCCGGCGTAGGCAGCATATTTATGAGGTCTGTGACCAATGTTAACACTGTGTATGTTGTTGTTTTGTCTAATGGAAGCGAGAAAGGGTTCCACGATATGGCGAATAATATGGGGGACAGGGGGCAGCCTTGTCTGGTGCCATTGTATAGGGAAAAAGAGTCACTAAGTAAACCATTTACCCTGATTTTAGCCGTGGGAGAGGAGTACAAAGAAAAAATTTGGTGGAACATTTTCGGCCCCATGCCCAGATGTTTAAGTGTGAGCATCAGGTAGTCCCAGGCCACCCAGTCAAAGGCCTTCTCGGCGTCTGTAGATAATAGTAGGGTGGGCTGCGAGTACCTATGGACATAGTGTATCAGTGAGATGGCATGCAACGATTTATCCCTGGCTTCCCTACCCAGTATGAAACCAGCCTGGTCTGCAGAAACCCATTTTGGAATTAGTGGCAGTAACCAATTGGCCAGAATCTTTGAGTACATTTTACGTCCAAGTTGAGTAATGATATTGGACGATAACTGCCGCAACAAGTGGGGTCTTTTCCGGGCTTCTGTATGATTGAGATGTGGGCAGAAAGGGATTTAGGGCACAGTCCCAAAGTAGTGGAAACTGAGTTTGCGTAGGAGGTTAAACAAGGGAGTAGAACGTCACTGAAGGTCCTATAGTATTTGGTCTTTAAGCCGTCTGGGCCTCGGGCTTTGCCCTGTGGCATCAAATGTAAAACAGCTTGGAATTCCTCAACGGAGAATTCGGCTTCCAATTTTAGTAGGGAAGGTTTAGGAAACCGTGGCAAGTTAGCCTGTGTAAGCAGGGGGGTGATGAGTTTACGTCTGTCTTGGTTGGGAAAATATGAGGGTTGAGTATCTATATTATAGAGGGCTGTGTAGTAATCTTTAAATGCAGCTGCGATTTGTGGGGAAATGTGGGCTATTTCTCCAGAAGGGAGCTTCATTTTTGACACAAATGTCGCTGACTTTTTAGCTTGTAAGAATCGAACTACCAAATACATTGCCACTTGGGCCTCTTGGTTTCAGTATCAGTCCTCAGCAGAATATCAAAGAGTGATGGGCATCCCGCCTTGATGCCCCTCCTTTTAGTTCTATATCTGTCATACACACCTATCTTTCCAATGTCAGATAGCCTAACACAAAGGTAGAAAACACATACACACTCCACGCATGGATTATTGAGCTGCCTCTGTATGTCAGTACAGATCTCTAAGTAAAGGAAACATTATTTAAGAGACCATAATTTACATCAAAATCACGGTTTTTATTTATTTACCCCCTTTTTTTTTTTATTTCTTCCTTTCTTCTCTCTAGTTTCCTCCCTATCCGTCCTTTCCCGTTACACTTATCCCTTCAGTTACCTACTCGCTCATAGAACATGCTCTAACCATTTACTTCTATGTGCAGGCCACATAGAGGCATATACCCAGATGTTCACGAACTCCACACTAACACATATCATTCTCACTTCAGACTGAGAAAACAATAGCGAAATTACGGTTGTACAATCAACCACCAGAATAAGGATACGTTTTTTGCATTTTTCAGCTTCAGAATTGCTTCGTTTAAAGTTATACACCATGACTGTTTTCCTTTCCCAGTAGAAATTGAAGGCTATTGCAAATCTACTTTAGTTACAGGACATGTTTACTTTAGTACAAAATAAGCCTGTTTAAACCTAAATGTACAAGTTGTCCTTACTTACTGTGAACTTTGTTTTTCCATGTTTGTTTTTCAATAAACTTTACAGAAAAAAAAAAAAAAGAATCGAACTAGTTGTTTACTAGTTTTATTTCGCCATTCGTACATTTTCTGCGAGATAAGGTGGAGTTGTCTTTTAGTGTCTAATTGCAGTAGGTCTTTGAGCTCCTCTCTCTTTTTCGTTAAAGCCTCCAAAAGCGATTTATGCTGTTGTATCGTCTCCTTTAACAGTTGACCGTGTTCTCTTTTTTTTACGTGCCTCGAGTTCAATAAGTTTGCCCCTTATCGTGGGTTTGTGGGCCTCCCACAACAGAGATGGTTCCACATCTGCTTCAGAATTTTCCTCAAAATACTGGCGAATCGAAGCAGATAGCATGGAAATATCAACAGGGTTGGAGAGGAGTGAGTCATTCAATTTCCAATTAGTAACTTTAGGTGGCAGAGAGGTAACAGACAGGCGCGTGGTCTGAGATGGAAGCCGCTCCAATGGAGGCTGAAAGCAAAAGGGTGAGGTGGAAGTGGTCTATGAAAATGTTGTCAATGCGGGAGTAAGAGTTATGGGTTTTAGAGTAGTTCGAATAATCCCTCGTCTTGGGATGAAGTATTTGCCACACATCTATTAGTTCCATGTCTACATTTTTTTTCCGAATCAGGGAAATTTTTTTAAAAGGGATGGAGGATCGTGCCTGAGAAGTGTCTAACACTGGGTCCAGAGGCATATTAAGCTTTGTTAGTACCTGTGGCAGGTTGGTTGTGGTTCGCAAAATATATTTTTACTAAAGTGCACTGGGTGTTGCCTATAGTACCTCGCAGGCATAAATAATGACCGTGGATATCGGCTAACATTCCAGAAAGTTGAAAAGATATGTCTTGGGGTGTGGTCTGACCGCGCAAGATGATGGACGCCTGCTAGGAGAGCTCCCGCCGCCACGAGCCGAACTAACCGCACTACGGGCTCTGCACTGTCTCTGCACCGCCGGTGAGGATGCCTAACACTCCGCGCTCTTCCTCCGCTACCCGCTCTCGCTCCCCGAGGGACCCCGCTGCCAAGCTCAGCCCCAGCATTCCGGAGCTGTTCCGGACCCAGGCCGCAACAATGGCGTCCTCGGGCTGCGGCTCCTCTCCCGCGATCACTCCTCCTCCCCCTGCCCGCTCCTATGCCGCTGTAGCCTCCGGGGACCCGGAATCCAGCTCCCCCACGCCTGCATTGCATAGGCAGCTGAACATGGACGATCTCCGCTCGGTGGCTGCGGACATTAAAGACACCCTGGGGGCGGCAATCTTGGAATTAAGGGAACACATCCATTCCCTCACAGGCAGGGTTCATGAGGTGGAAAGGGTGACTGCTAGACAGGACTCAGCCATACATGAACTGCACTACAGGTCTGACACCCACACGGTCCAGTTAAGAGATATGCAGCGCCATTTGGAGGACCTGGACAACAGAGGGCGGCGCCATAACCCTCGCATCCGCGGGGTTCCCGAATCTGTGGAAGGTGACCTTCTGAGTCCCGCCATAGTCTCCCTATTCAACTCACTCCTGGATAGGCCCCCACAGTCCCCCATCGACATGGAACGAGCGCATCGCGCCCTGCACCCCAAGGGCAGGGAGGAAGACCCGCCGAGGGATATTATCTGCTGTCTGGTGGACTTTCGCCTTAAGGAGGACATCTTACGCAAAGCGAGAAATAAACCCCACATTGACCTGGAAGGGGCCCCCATCCAACTCTTTCAGGACCTCTCGGGCATCACGCTCCAGCGTCGCAGGGAACTGAGACCGTTGCTTGACACGCTCAGGGCCAACAGATGGAAATTCCCGTTCTGCCTCTCGGCCTCCACACAAGGCTGCACAGCCCTTCTCAGGGTCCCTGAGGATCTACCCCACTTTTGTTCCACACTGGGTATTCCTTATATGCACCTGCCCAACTGGTATGCAGAGTTTCGTCCAGGTCCATTGGTGACCGATGCGCCTGAAGCAGAACCCATGGACGCCCAGGAGGTCAGGTTCCGGCGCCAACGTTCTCCATCTGAGGTCCGTCAGGCCCGTGTTCCTGCTGCTCCCCCTCATGCTAATAGTCCTACTAAACCGCCACAGGTTCGTCGGGCCAGGCTGGACGCCTAAGGCCCATTGTGCTCTCTTCTGGATCCCAGCCTATTCCCCCGGAAGGATTCCGTGAGTCTCACAGCCTTGGAAACTACAGTACCCACGCCTGACTGTGTCCTCAACCGCTGCACGGACTTTCTGCTTTCCTGAACATTTTTCTCCCCGTTGCTCAGTTGCTTCACATCCTGCTCCCAGGAATGGTAATGTACTCGTGGCTCCCCTCCCCCCTACGACCCGTCTCCTTATTTTTCCCCTTCGGGTTTGCCCGCAACTTTGAACTAGAACTGCCAACACCCTCGGCTCCCTACCTATATCTCCGATTCCGGCTGTTCTTTTGTTGTTGTTAGTTTTTAAGCTGGTATGGGTGGGTCATATGCTCCCCGATAAGGGGTTTTTTTTTTTTTTTTTTTGGGGATGTACGTCTCTCCTTTTCAGGTGTCGGCTTATAGTACCTTTCCATAGTATTGTTTGTTATGTTTGCATTATGTGCTCAATTGCGTATTTATGCCAGGGGGGCCATTCGCCCTATGGGTACATTCTACTGTTTGCTATGTTTATGTTTTTGTGTTTGCAGATATAGGTGCCCCCATGCCTATGTGAAGCGCTGTGTCTCACCCCTTGCCTGGGACCGTGGGGCTTCGCATCCGCATCGGGCGCCGCCTGACGACCTATGCCATCGGCCCTTCACTCTTCCTCGAGGTTGTTCGTTGGTTGGACCCCCTACCCGCGTGCAACGGATTTGCCCTGAGGCTTGCACCCGTCCGTTGCATTGTGAAGGTACGCATGCCCTGACATGCTCCGTTCACCCCCTCTTGCCCCCCTTTTGGGGGGTGGTTATCCCCCGTCTATGCCATATGTCGGCAGGGTTCCCAGGACTGCTTTTAACGCCTCGAGGAAGGGAGGGGTCGTGAACATGTTCATGCACTTTCTTGGATATTGCAGATGACCCCACAACCTCACGTTGATGGTTATATTGCACACTATTGCTTAGAGTTTTCCTGTCTAGGTATGTGTTTGGTTTTCCGACAGCATCCAAAAGATCCCTTCTCCACACTTCCCTGAGGCGTATCATGCCACGTCTGCGGACTCCAAGTCCAAAGGAGTGTCCATACTCCTATCCAAACACTGTCCATTCAAAGTCACGGAGTCTATGACCAACGACCAGGGTCGGTTCCTCTTCCTTAAAGGGCAGCTCCATGGCCGCCTGTGTACCCTGGCTAACCTCTACGCCCCCAACAAACACTTGGTCCCCTTTTTCAGAACCACCATCCGACGCCTGTCGGATTTCTGCTCTGGACAGCTCATTTTGGGAGGGGACTTCAATGTTGCCCTGTCCCCTCTTGTGGATACTTCAGCGGGTTCCTCCTCCATGCCGTACGCTGCCCTCCGCACGATTAAAACTCTCCTGTCAACCCTTCTCCTGCACGATTCGTGGCGCACCCTGCATCCAGACACTAAGGACTTCACCTTCTACTCGCCCCCCCACGATCGATATTCCCGTATTGACTACCTATTTGTCTCCCAGGACCTTCTGCCAACCCTCCGCTCTGCCTCCATCGACCCGATGTTTCTTTCCGATCACAACCCCATCAGTGTCACCTTTTCTTTCCCCGCACAGTCTTATGCCCCGCGGGCGTGGAGAATGGATGGCTCCATTCTCTCTAATGCTGCCTGTGTTTCGGCGCTCTCGGAGCGCCTGCAGCTTTACTTTGCAGAAAACCAATCTCCGGATATCGCCCCCATCACGCTTTGGGCGGCGCATAAATGCGTGATCAGAGGAGAATTTATGGCCCTCGCCTCTAAACGCAGGAAGGCACATTCGGCTCAAGTTGACTCTCTGCTGCTGAAAATTGGTACTCTAGAACGTGCCCACAAAAGATCCCTAGCGTCCGCCACCCTCGCGGAACTTACCCTGGCTCGTCAGGAGCTACTGGAGACTCTTGGGAGATCTGTTCGCCGCAAGTTTGCTCTATCCCGAGGTCTGTTCTATGAACATGCTAACAAATCGGGCAAGCTCCTGGCTCGGGCCCTCCAGAAAAAACGGGCAGCCAACACTATTCACTCCATAGTTGATCAAGCGGGTAAAACGCTGAATTCCACTCCTGACATAGCAGCCCAATTCGTTAGCTACTACTCACGCTTGTATAATTTGCCGCGGACGGACTCTCAGGACTCACAGTGCTCCAGACTCCAGGACATCAGACGGTTCTTGGAACGATATTCTCCCTCCCCACTGCCTGACGCCGCTTTATCTGAACTAGACGCCCATATCACTTCGACGGAAATCTTGGCGGCTCTGAAGCAATCTAAACCGGGCAAAGCCCCGGGCCCGGATGGCCTTCCTGTGTGCTACTACAAGGCCTTTTCGGATCTGCTGCTGCCACACATGGAAAACGCGCTCAACGCTTTTCCGGACGCCGACTCCCTCCATGCGGACTTCCTAGAGGCGCATATCGCGGTCATCCCGAAACCGAATAAAGATGCATCCCTGGTCCCTAATTACCAGCCCATCTCGCTCCTCAATGTGGACGTCAAGGTGTACGCTAAAATATTGGCTAATCGCCTCCTTCCCTCTATTCCTAACGTGATCTCCCTTAACCAAGTAGGCTTCGTCCCTGGCCGAGAGGCAAGGGACAACACCACCAAAGCCCTTCACCTCCACCATTGGTTATCCACGTCCAACACCCCCGGTTTTTTCTTGTCCCTCGACGCGGAGAAGGCGTTCGACAGGGTGGCCTGGGACTACATGACTGAGACGCTCCGGGCTCTGGGCATGACAGGCCGGTTCCTGCGGTTTGTCTCGGTTCTGTACTCCACCCCCTCTGCGCGGGTCCGGGTCAATGGTACTCTTTCGGACGCCTTCTCCTTGTCGAACGGCACGAGACAAGGCTGCCCCCTGTCCCCTCTGATCTACATTCTCACCTTAGAGCCCCTTCTCCGTCAAATCAACGACGACCCGAATATTAAGGGTGTTTCCATAAAGGACAAAACGTATAAACTGGCTGCTTACGCAGATGACGTCCTCCTCTTCCTCACTGATCCCTTGACTTCGGTCCCTAATCTCCTCTCGGCCCTAAAATCCTTTCAGGCAATTTCTAATCTCAAAATCAACTATTCCAAATCCCGTGCCCTTAACATTTCCCTCCCTACTTCGCTCTTGCGGCTCTGCCAGACCAACTTTCCATTCCAATGGGATCCCCATGCCATCACCTATCTCGGGGTCCAGCTCCCATGCAAACTTTCAGACTTATACGCCAAAAACCACTTGACTATCCTACAATCTATCAAATCGGACCTACAATCGTGGTCTAAGGGACCCTTCTCTTGGTTTGGCAGGGTCGCAATAGTGAAGATGAATATCCTTCCCCGTCTGCTTTACATCTTGCATGCCCTTCCCATCCATGTTCCCCCTGCCTTTTTCAAGTCCTACCAGCATATCTGTTCGGACTTTATATGGCAGTCGCATAAATCGAGGATCCGGTGGGACACGCTCACTCGCCCCAAAGCAGAAGGGGGGGTCGGCTTGCCACACCTGCTCAAATATCACTGGGCCTGCCACCTTACCCGGATAATTGATTGGCACGCTCATGCTGACTCTAAGGACTGGGTGTCCTTGGAGTCTGCGGTGTCCACCATCCCCGCACATCATCTCCCATGGGTGACGCCGTCCAAGACTCCACGCTCTATTCTGACCCATCCCGTCACGGGTGCAACCCTGCGCCTCTTTCAAACGATCCGCCATAAATTAGATCTTTCCCCGAAACTTAGTCCACTGCTACCCCTGTGCGCTTCTCCAGAATTCCCACCTGATCTCCCTTATGTATCTTCCACGGGGCCCACCGTGGACATGCCCTTTCAGGCACGTCACTTTTTTGCTGACGCTCGCCCTCTTACGCACCAGGCCCTTCGCCTCAAATACCCGTCCGTAGACGTTCCGTTCTACAGCTTTTTACAAGTTAGACACTTCCTGCACAGCGCACAGCCGGTGGCGGATTGGACCCGCTCCCTTACTTCATTTGAACGACTTTGTGAAGCGCCAGGGCCACACCGTGATTTGATATCCATATTATATACTATGCTCTTTCCGGTTGACCACGCACACACGAAGGCACTTCGGTCTAGGTGGGAGAGGGACCTTGGCAGGAGCCTCTCTGAGGACGACTGGACGAGAATTCACTACCACATGCACAAGGGATCCCTAAATGTCCTTGCCCAGGAAACTGGCTACAAACTCTATGCTAAATGGTACCGAACTCCTGAATTATTACACAAGTTCTCCTCGACTAACTCTCCTACTTGTTGGAGATGTGGCCTGCATCCGGGCTCCCTTTTGCATGTCTGGTGGGACTGCCCTTTAGTCCAGCCGTTCTGGAGGGAGGTGCAATCCCTGATTCCCCGGATCACCACATATACTCCTGATTTTACTCCGGCGCAATATTTGCTTCACCACACCTCCTTACCCTACTCCAGTTACAAGAAGTCCCTCACACTACCCCTTATCAACGCTGCCAGGATGTGTGTGCCCTGTCACTGGCGTTCTACCTCCCCCCCTACGGTTGCGGAATGGTTGAAGAGGGTCCAAAGGGTGGCAGAAATGGAAGACACTATTGCGCAGGCTAAAGATACCCACCACAAATATTATACGACCTGGGCTTCCTGGATACACTTCACGACACTTCTGGACTTTAGGACATTGACCACCACATCCTAGCTGCTAGCTATTGTCGTGTCGGGTTCGGGTCGCCTCGGGCATATTTTCCCGTCAACCACTGATTACGTTCTTGGTCGGGTCCCTCCCCCTAATGCCACGGGCGTCACATATCTCTTCTGAGTATATCCTTCCTTGCTCTCTCCCCTTTTTTCTTTCCTTCTCTTTCTATCTAGCGTCCTCTCCTCTTGTCTCTCCACCTACCCCCCCACCCCCTCGTCCCCCCCCCCCCTCCCAGGTGCTCCCCTGTTTCCCCCCAAACCGCAGTCCCGACCACGCTTATGGGCCGGAACGCTTAACTCCCCTGACCCCTCCAGTGGATTTCTTCAGAACTCCCTGCCCCAGGACGACCTACACACCATTAATGGTTGCCCCCTGTGCCCGGACACAGCGTGTTCCCCTCTGGGGGTGTCCGGACATGTGAAGGGGGCCACCACTGCCCTTGAAGATGCCTCGGTCGTGGCACACCCAACAGAGGTGGAGGTTGCAATTGATTCATGTTTGTGTTCTCACCATGGTCCTGCACCAAGGGAAGGGGGAACAAGATTGTCCTCACCTCCTTGAACGGTTTACAATGTCTATCGTACGTTGATCTTGTACTTTCCTATACTTCCCGGTATGATTGAGTCATGGTTTGTTCACCCACTCTATTTTCTGTACATGATACTGCGGTTCATCCTGTTTTTTTTTTTCTCTTTTCAATGATCTTTGTATTGCTTTGTATTGCTTGAAAGTGATGTTCACTTCTTATGTCATTTCATTTTGTCACAATAAAATGTTTTGAAAAAAAAAGGAAAAAAAAAAGAAAAGATATGTCTTTGCTGAACCCGATGGCCTTGCCTTTTGCCTTGTTGGTGTCAGACAAGCTATAGTACCATTGGGTGTACCTGTGTGATGATAATCTAACTGAAGTAGAATGGGTTAGATGGGTTTCTTGCAAAAATGCTATAGAGCAAGCAGATCTTTGCAATTCTCTGAATACCTGGTGCCGTTTAGAAGTGGAGTTCAGGCCCCTGACGTTGTAGGATATCACCTTTAGCGTGGCCATCATGTCAGTAAGGCATGATCTCTTCGGAGCAACATCCACCTAATCCAGCATGCACAGGAGAGGAAGGGGGGAATGAGAAAGGAGAAGAGGGAAGAGGAAAAAAGAAGAAAAAGAGAACAATTAAGTCATAGGAAGTCATGTCTATACATGTGGGTAACGAGTGAGAAACACAACATATTGCAGTGAACCCTAGGGGCATGGGGAGATCTGGCAGCCAAGTCCACATGACGATGTAGTAGACTAAAACTATAACAGAAGAAGCCGGGTAACCCGATCCCCCAATGGAGTGGGGCACAAGATATTAGTGTAGAACACATAGGGTACCGTGGTGGAACCAACTCCGCAATAAACTTCCGGCATCATGCAAAACAGAATTGAATAAGTACGTTTTACCTCACTAAAAGAAGAAAAAATGTCCAAATAAGAAAAGAAAAATTCTGGGTGACAAAAATAATGAGGGGTGAGAGCAGGTATGCTCAGAGGCATAATATCAGGGCTGTGCAGGTCAGCAGGGTTGCATTTGGAAAAATGCCAGAAACCCTCTGGAGTGAATGGAGTGTTTTCTCACCCATGCTTCTGTGAAGAGCCCGGTGTTCCTGTGCGCTTTTTTTTTTTTTTTTTTATGGTGTTTTATGCCATTGGGAGTCCGGTGTCACAGAGAACATTGGGATGCAGTCATGCCACCCGGGAAGTTCCACTGGCTTCACTCTGGTTTCATGGAAAAAGGTGAGGAGGTCTTCAGGGAACCTTAGTGTGGAGGATCGGCCACCTATAGTGGCAATGAGGCATGAGGGGAACCCCCAGCTGTAGGTGGCTCCCTCTTCCCTGAGCTGTTCCAGGAGGGGTTTTAAAGCTCTGCAACGTTCCAGGGTCTCTTTGGAAAGGTCAGGATATATGTTAAGGGACGCCCCATCAAAGGCAATGTTCTTAGCGCTGCGTCGTTTTATCATTATTGCGTTTTTATCCTCAAAGTAATGAAGGCAGCATATAACATCCCTGGGGAGGTCTGTGGAGAGATTGAGGGGATGAAGGGCCCTGTGTACCTGGTCAAATCTGAGGGGATCAGTAGCAGCTTGGTTCAGTATGAAGTTAAAGATGCCCCTAATACTGGCTTCCAAATCAGTCTTTAGTGGCCTCTGGTAGGCCTCGGATTCTTAAATTGTTCCTATGATTTTTATTTCCAAGGTCCTCGAGTTTGTACAAAGCAGACCAGTGTGCCATTGCCAGTTGTGTGACTTTCTCCTGCAGCTCTTTTATGGTCCCCCTCATGCAGGTCCTGTCTCTTCTCTGTCTCCTCCACCCTCCCCAGTAAATGTGACATTTCCGCCCGCACAGCAGTTATTTCTTTTTTTATGGACTTTTCTAGAGTGCGGAACATGCCTGCCATCTCACCTTTTAGGCCGTGGATCAGTGAAAGCCATGTCGGAGCCAGAAGGGGAGAGTGGTTCCTCCATGAGCTCCGAGCTGCAGGTGGACGCTAGTGAGGCCCTGCAAGGAGACACGCCATGCGCAAAAGGTGACCTGCTCGACCGCGAGGCTGGGGTCTGTCCACTCAGTGTGCTGGGACTGTCGGAGGCTAAAAAGTGTTTTATTGAGCCGTAGGTTGCTTTTTCGTGGTCGACACCCTCCCTGGCTTCTTACCAAAGGTGGCGCGGGATCCCGAAGTTTTAGCAGGCATTATGTGAGGTAAGTATGCTGGAGTTTACACGGTGCTCGGATCAGACACGTCCAGCCGGCGCCATGTAGAAGCCACGTCCCCTCCTCTAGTCCAGTTAAAACCAGACCCAAAATGTACCAATATGGTGAGTTGCGGGAATCCGCTGTTGCTGCGCCCCCCTCAGATCTACAGTTGTGTTCAAAATTATTCAACCCCCACTGAAATTGATTGTTTTGGTCAGTTTGACATTGATTTTGATCATTCAGTCATCCTGCTTACAATTAATTCAAAGAGGCACGTGTAGGTCAGACAAATATGACATAACATTTATAATGAAATAACCACAAATGTCTTTTCTGTGCTCACATCATTATCAGTTTTATTCAACCCCCAAGTGACATTCAATCTTAGTACTTCGTACAACATCCTTTTACAGTTATAACAGCTTTTAAACGTGAAGCATAGCATGACACAAGTGTCTTGCAGCGATCTACGGGTATCTTCGCCCATTCGTCATGGGCAAAAGTCTCCAGTTCAGTCACATTCTTAGGCTTGTGCACTGCAACTGCTTTCTTTAAGTCCCACCAGAGGTTCTCAATCGGATTTAAGTCTGGTGACTGTGATGGCCACTCCAAAATGTTCCAGCCTTTAATCTGCAACCATGCTCTAGTGGACTTGGAGGTATGCTTGGGATCATTGTCCTGTTGAAAGGTCCAACGTCTCCCAAGCCTCAGGTTTGTGACGGACTGCATCACATTGTCATCCAATATCTCCTGGTACTGAAGAGAATTCATGGTACCTTGCACACGCTGAAGCTTCCCTGTACCTGCAGAAGCAAAACAGCCCCAAAGCATGATTGACCCCCCGCCATGCTTCACAGTAGGCAAGGTGTTCTTTTCTTCATAGGCCTTGTTCTTCCTTCTCCAAACATATCGTTGATCCATGGGCCCAAACAGTTCTAATTTTGTTTCATCAGTCCACAGAACACTATCCCAAAACTTATGTGGTTTGTCCACATGACTTTTGGCATACTGCAGTCGACTCTTCTTATTCTTTGGAGATAGCAAGGGGGTGCGCCTGGGAGTTCTGGCATGGAGGCCTTCATTACGCAGTGTGCGCCGTATTGTCTGAGCAGAAACTTCAGTACCCATATCTGACAAATATTTTCTCAGTTCCTCAGCAGTCACATGGGGACTTTTCTCTACTCTACGCTTCAGGTAGCGCACAGCAGTCAAAGTCAGCATCTTCTTTCTGCTACGACCAGGTAGCGTTTCAACAGTGCCCTTTGCCTTGAATTTGCGAATGATGCTTCCCATGGTGTATCTTGGTATGTTTAACATCTTTGCAATCTTCTTATAGCCATTGCCCTTCCTGTGAAGAGTAATCACCTCTTCTCTTGTCTTCCTGGACCATTCTCTTGACTTCACCATTTTTGTAACCACACCAGTAAATGTCTAGAAGGAGCTGAGTATCACAGTCATTCTAAAGCTGCCTAATTGGTGCTTATTAGGCTTTATTGCTGCTCCCTGACATCCACGGGTGTTTTCAATACCTGATTGAAAACACTTCAATGAACCTCTGTTCTTCAGAGTGGTAGACTTTAAGGGGTTGAATAATTGTGTCAATGAAGAATTCACAAAAGAAACATTTACTACTGTATTACAAAACCAATTGATGTCATTTTAGTTGCATATGGTTCTTTAAGAAGTCCTTGTAGGATTTCATTCTGAATACAATTACAAATTTACACTAAATTCCCTAAAACCCTTTACAGCATTGGGGGTTGAATAATTTTGAACACAACTGTGACTAGGGAATTGCAGGATTCCATCTTGGCATTCCCCACCTCCAACCAATTGATTTTAAACACCACGCTGAAACATGTTGGTATCCCTACGCACCTCCATACATGCGGACATTCTCACTCTTACACAGCAGTTCAAGGCTGAAATCTCAGCGGTATCCAACAGAGTCACACATATCGAAAATAAAATGGGGGAATTTGTAGCCACATTTAATGAGATGGTCGACTCCCACAACAAAAGAGACAAAGAAATGCTCTGGATCAAATCAAAACTGGCTGACCTCGAGGATAGGTCCAGGCGTAACAATGTCAAAATCAGGGGGATCCCTGAATCAAGACACAGGACCTGAACCAGTGTTTTACCAAAATCTTTAAAGAGGCTTTACCAGACTCCCCTATAGAAGACCTTGTTATTGACCGTATCCACAGACTCCCCAAGCCCAACCATGTTCCAGACCATTTTCCGAGAGATACGATTGCGAGGATTCATTTCTTCCACATTAAAGAAAAGCTTTTGACAGTAGCTAGGAATAAAGATGCCCTTCCGGAGAGCATGCTGGAACTTTAATTCTTCGCGGACCTCTCAACATATACTATGCAGAGGAGGAGACAATTGGCCTCCATTACCAAACCTCTAGTGAACCGCCAAATTCCATACAAGTGGATATACCCGGCTAAACTACTCATCACAAAAGGAAATTCCAACTTTGCTATCACGTCCTTGAAAGAAGATGTACGTCTCCTGAAAGACTGGAGAATTTTGGAACCCGACCAACATAAGCGCTCTGCCGCCTCCAACTCCCCTGAGACCTCACGGGATGCTTCGTAGGCACCCTAGAGCGGACCTTGCATGCTCAATTTTCTTAGGTTCAATCAGTTCTGTTGAGCCGCCGGCTCTGTTTCTTATTCATTCTCACACTTACCCCCCTTGTGCTGAGTGGGAATCAACCTGCACAGATTCCCTCGAATCGCCTTTTTTACGTGGGTTGTTAATCCACTTGTACTCTAATTCTACTACCAAGCGGTGCGTTACTAAACGCTCATAAATATTTCATTTTTTGTTTGTGTTGTTTATTTCTGTCTTTTTACCAGTTCCGTGCACTTGGACTTACCCGTCACCATTCTACGCTTATCGACAGAAGCCACGCTATATTAACTCCGGAACAAGAACTCTCTCAAAGCTAAAGGTATCCCCGTACTTGTACGGGAAGGTCCTGTTGGTTTGTTACTTTGTGTACCCTCGCCATACTGGACATGTCTTTTATAATTACATCTTTCAATGTCAAGGGGCTGAATAGTCCAACTAAATGAAGCATGCTTTGGCATGAATCCAGATGTTTATGTTGTGATGTGCTTTGCCTACAGGAGACTCCTTTCAGGGCCGACAACCCACCACTCTTCACGAATCGTAAGTTCCCTCACGTTTACTCTTCCAATTCTAACAAGAAGAAGGGTGGTGTGGCCATAGCGGTGAAATATAAGGTCTCCTTTAGGCAAATTGATGTCTTATGTGATCCTGGGGGTAGATATGATGTTCTTGTCTGTGAAATCAACAACAGCATATATACCTTAATCAATGTATACCTTCCCAATACTCGACAGCTTGCTTTTCTTAACAAATTATGGAAGAAGGCTCTCTCCATACGCCAAGGCTATACGATCATATGTGGGGACTTCAACGCCATCTTGGACCCTGCTATGAATTATAGTAATCCGACTGGCTCCAAAAATACTAGACCATCGGGGGGGGCGTGGCGACCGCCAACTGAGATGGCCGCTTGATCCGGGAGCTCCAGCCAGCGCTCAGCCTTATCTCTATCTACGGCCCGACACAGCTATCCTACGGCCCTGGGACTGACATATCCTTGCAGGGGAACATCCTGAACTCACCGCCAGCATGGTCAGGAAAAACAAAGGCATCCCCCCAGTCCGCAAACTGTCCGAGTTTTTCGGACCGTTCCAGCCGGGTCTCCGCCAATATGGCGGCGGAGACACTCCATCGGCAGGCCGGCCGCATCCTCTACCGCCCTAGTCGCGGGCGCGTGACGTCACGACGATGCCGCCGGAGGCGCGATCACAGAGCACAATCCCGATGCGCCTGGCAAGATCTGCGGACTCCTCTCCCTCCACACCAACTGCACAAAGTCCGGCGAAGTCTCGCCCGAGGAGGGACTCCCTAACGGCTCAGACATCCACATCCATGGAGGTGAGCACAGCATCCACTGCCCCTTACACGCCTTGGGCCTACTCTCCACCACCTGACCCCTTTGCAAACCTATCCACTACAGGGCAGCCGGTGTCAGACACTACCCTAAAGGACATGCTTTCCATGCTACACTCATCCATGCAGGCCAACATCCAAGCCTCCATCGCCTATTGCCAAAGAGAATTGCATGGCTTAGGAGACAGGGTGCACCACGTGGAGGGGAGGATGGAGGAATTTACTGAGTCCTATAACTCTCTAGTAGACGCTCACACTTCCCATCAGGAAGACATACATCGCATGCAAGCGAAGATAGCAGATCTTGAAGATAGATCGAGGCGTAACAACCTCAAAATACGGGGGATTCCTGAAACAATTCAACCCAACCAATTGCCCACCTATGTACGGGACCTGTTTCAGAAAGTGGTGCCTGAACTCACCAATGCAGACCTCACTATAGACCGCATCCACAGAATCCCCAAACCTTCATTCCTGCCGCAAGACATCCCTCGGGATGTCCTCATGAGGATCCACTTTTTCCAAGCTAAGGAGAAGATATTGGAATCATTCAGGAGGAAAGATCGCCTCCCTGATATCGCTTCGACCCTCCAGGTCCTGCCTGACTATTCTCAGTATACTCTCCAATTACGCAGGAATCTGAATTCCATAACCAAGGCCCTGAGGAACAATAAGATCATATATAAATGGAAATACCCTGCTAAGTTGTGCGTGACCCACATGGGCTCCACTTCCCAGATCACATCTATGGAACAGGGTCCACGTCTCCTCGAGCAGTGGCACATCCTCCCTGACAACACAGGCCAGCGTCCTGGACCCCCTGCTCCTCCGCTTCCACTTCCACGTATACAGCCTGAATGGCACACAGTACCCAGACCCTCTAGATCCAGGTCCTCTCACCGCTCAAAATGATGCTGAAGTCTATTTCCAAGGCTGGGCGCACTGGCCCTCCCGATCTCTGTAGCACCTGATATCGTGCTAGCAACCCCACCGACCGCGCAGCAACAGCTGCCCTTATGGTCCGCCAGGACCATGTCCTTTTTTACTTGTATTGTTTTTTCTTGTTTTCTACAATTTTTTCTCGGAACAGGACTCCGCTACGGTTGTAGCAACATCCATGGACAGTTGTCTCCCTCATCGCTATTGTGTTCCGGACCTCCATCCAGTCTCCTTATGTGCCACTCACCGAACTCCGCAAGTGCTCTACGTGCCTCGCCTTCGATATCCGACTCCAGATGGCTTCTGTGCCCTCCCTCCAGGTACCCCTTTGTACTATCCTACACTAGGTTCCATGCGGACTGTTTTTTCTTACTTTTTCTTATATGCCCTCAACCACGAGCCCACTACGGTCTTCCAGAACATTCACGAACTCCAACATGGCTTTGCAGTTGTTGTCATTGAATGTTAAGGGGTTAAACCACCCCGCAAAAAGATTTTCGATGTGGAAGGAAGCGAAGGCACACAAGGCTGACATCCTGGCTATTCAGGAAACCCACTTTAAGCTCGGCTCAATACCTCGATGTTCCCACCTGAACTACCCCCATGTTTTTTTGGCGAACTCCCATGAAAAGAAGCGGGGTACCCTGTTGGCAGTGAGTGACTCTGTGACTTTCACCTACTCTCGGGTGGTGGAGGACACAGACGGGAGATTCATTATCCTGAACTGTACTATTGATGATTGTGATTATACTATCGTAAATGTGCATGCTCCCAATCGCCACCAGCTCAAATTCTTGAGGAAACTATTTGCAAAGGTTCGTAGACTCACGGTAGGCAAACTGATCATATGTGGAGATTTTAATTCTGTAGCAGACCCTGCCATGGACTCGACTTCCAGTGGTAAAACCATGTCTACTTCCTTGGCGGCTCTCCTACATGCGGAAAATCTACACGATATATGGAGATACCTACACGCGGAGGAGAGGGACTATACCTTCTTCTCGGCGAGCCATCTCACTTACTCCAGGATCGACATGTTTCTGGTAGACTCGGCGATCCTGCCCTTGGTACTGAACACATCTATATCCCCCATCACGTGGTCAGACCACGCCGCCATACATATGTCCATATCCACAACGGCTCCCCAGCCATCTATGTTCATATGGAGGTGTAATAATTCAACCCTGTCAGACCCCGACTCTCTCAAACACATCCAAACTCAGCTTAGGGAATTCTTCACAAACAATGCCACCCCTGACATAGACCCCTTTATACTCTGGAATACCCACAAGGCTTACGCGAGAGGGATTCTCATTCAATTAGCCTCTAGAATGAAAAAGAAGTATCAGAAAACGATTCGGGACACCCTAGAAAATATTAAAACCCTGGAAGAGACCAATAAAAAACACCCCTCTCAAATAGTGTCATCCAAGCTCACAGCTCTCAGAGCAGAACTCCGCAGGCTTTTGCTTGTAAACCATGACAAGATGCTGGCGAAACTCCGCCTCCAGTATTACTCGAACCATAATAAGGCAGGCAAGTTTCTGGCCTCCAGGCTTAAAGCCAGGAGAGTCAAGTCTAAAATAGCGTTTGTGACCCACCCTCATACAGGCAAAAAGCACACGCACCCTCAACAAATTGCAGACGCTTTCGCCGACTATTATAGCTCCCTGTACAACCTACGCACGGACTCGACCACACACAGCCCGTCGACGTCGGAAATCCTCGCCTTCCTGAGTCGTATGAACCTTCCCTCTCTCACGCCTGATGATCTGTCCTCCCTGAATGCCCCCTTTACGCCAAAAGAACTTTCCCAGACTATTCTAGGTACTCCTCTAAATAAATCACCAGGCCGTGACGGGTTAACGAATGAATATTACAGATCACTACACGACATACTCTCGCCCCACATGCTGTCCGCATTTTCCTCGGCCATTACCACGGGCACCTTCCCAGGGGAGATGCTCCAGGCGAACATCATAACCCTTCCTAAACCAGGTAAACCCCCTACCGCCCCAGCGAACTTTAGGCCCATATCCCTCCTAAATAATGATGTCAAACTATACGCTAAACTTCTCGCCAACCGCCTAGCAAAACTTTTACCGAAGCTGCTGGGAGGGGATCAACTGGGATTCGTCCGGGGAAGACAAGCCCCGGATGCGACTAGAAGGGTGATAAATTTGATGAATCATGCCAAAATCTCCAGAACGCCTTCTCTGCTTCTATCCATAGACGCAGAGAAGGCGTTCGACCGTATCCATTGGGAGTACATGGAGTTGGTTTTACGCAAATTTGGATTCTCTGGTCCGATTCTGTCGGCCATAGTGGCATTGTACTCCTCTCCATCTGCTAAAGTATTGTCCGCTGGCATGCTTTCTGTACCCTTTAACATCACCAATGGTACGCGACAAGGCTGCCCTCTGTCGCCCCTCATTTTTAACCTTTTAATAGAGCCACTGGCGGAACTGCTACGCTCCTCCCCCATGGTATCCGGCTTTAAATTTGGATCCACCAAGCACGTCATCACTTTGTTTGCTGACGATGTCATTTTGAGTCTAACGAACCCCGTGGTGTCCCTTCCAGCGGCTCATAATATTCTTCAGGATTTCAGTAGGGTGTCCTTCTATAAAGTAAACTTTGGAAAATCTGAAATATTAGGTATGAATGTGCCCGAAAACACCCGCAAGCATCTCCAAACACAGCTCCCATACGCCTGGACGTCTGATTCTCTAAAATATTTAGGGATCCAACTGGCATTCCCCACATCTAAACTGTTGCACTCTAACATGAAAGCCCTACTATCCACCCTTTCAGCCGATACCACTGGTATCAAGTCGACCGAAATCTCCTGGGCGGGACGAATAGCAGCATTCAAAATGCTCTGTCTTCCAAAAATCCTGTACATGTTCCGCACTCTCCCAATACATATCACCGGTGCGTACCTTACCTCCATGTCCAAAATACTTCGCACATTCGTATGGCAACGAAAGAGAGCCAGGTGCTCTCATGCACATATGATTCGTCACAAAAAAGCAGGGGGAATGGGGCTACCAGACATAACGGATTACTATCACGCGACGAGACTGACCCCCCTCCAGCACTGGTTCTCTGACTCGCGAAACCTTCCCTGGCTACCGATAGAAGCAGCAATGACACGATCGTCGGATCTGAGCTTACTGCTACTAGCCGATGCTTGGAAGCCCCTAGATGTGCGGTCATTACCAATCACGTCTCAAGCGACGCTGCGATCCTGGCGTGTCCTCATAGCACGGATATCCGAGCATCAGACTGATACGTTGATCCCTATGCCTCTGACAGTATTCAATGTTCTGCTTCCGTTCGCGAAAACCACTATGCTCACGGCCGCTGGAATTCGGTCGGTTTCTCAACTTTACCACCAGGACTCACTTAAGCCCTTCCCTGTCCTCCACACGGAATTCAAACTCCCCCATAAAGCCATGTTCACCTATAATGCTATAGCTAGTTTCTTACGCAAAAACCCCCTGCCCAAGATACAGTTGCCCACAGCACTATGGCAATTCCTCACGAACGTAGAGGCCCCAATAAAAGGCATCTCCCTCATCTACAACCTCTTGGGGCGAAAAAACGTGTTCCACAAAACTCCACACATGATCAAGTGGGAGAGTGAGCTTCAGACACCCTATTCCGATTTCCAGTGGAAAACGGCGATCCACACCTCCTTCACGGCCTCCAGATGCGTAAACCACTGGGAACAAATGCAGAAACTTATAACCAGATGGTACATCACACTGTATCGCTTGTTTAAATTCTTCAATTCCCAAAGCCCGCTTTGTTGGCGCAACTGTGACCAAACAGGCACCATATCCCATATTTTTTGGAAGTGTAAAAGCATAACCAGCTTTTGGAATAGGGTGTTTGAGGTGATTTCGACCACCACGGGCATACTTACCAAACCCAATATGGACATGGCATTACTAAACTTGGGAATACATAATATACCCTTAGATATGAGAACAGTATGCTTCCACATCCTGGTAGCGGCCAGGACACTTATAGCCAAACACTGGAGGCAGGCCACATCCCCATCCCACCTAGAAGTTATCAGGATGGTTAATCTTCAATACACTATGGAGAGGGCATACGCCTACTCGATTCAAGGTGGATCCAAATTCCACTCTACCTGGCACATATGGACCACTAGCAAATATTTCACCCCCACCCCATGATAAGGGATGGGGCATATGGAACACGAACACAACCACCACTAGAGACTCAACTTGAATGATTACAGTATGTTACCGTTTACTTTTGAGATGATAAAATTTCTTCCTTTGTGATGACTGGGTTCTGAACCTTTAAATGTGTTTTGTTGAAACAGTAAGATTGCGACTATGTAAGCACTCTGGATTCTTGTTGTACTGTTTTGAAAACTAATAAAAAATTATTGAAAGTAAAAAAAAAAAAAAAAAAAAAAAAAATACTAGACCATCAATTCAAAAGTTTTTGTATCAATTTAATTTACTTGACGTGTGGAGATGCCAACACGCCTCTGAGAGAGATTTTACTTTTTGCATCAAACCTACTGTAGGCTGGATATGTTTTTGGTAGATAAATTCTTGTTGCAGAAAGTCACCAGATCCGACATAAACATTGTTACTTAGTCTGACCATGCCCCCATGTCCATGATGGTGGGAATGCCCAACTTAGAGACAAGGGCAAATAGGTGGCGTAATGACTTGTTTATCCTCTCCCACCCCCAGTATCAGAAGGAAATAGCTTATTCTATAACTGAATACTTTGCTGTGAATGCCCCCTCGACGTCTGACCCTTTTGTATTGTGGAATTGCCGTAACGCAACCATTAGAGGTACGCTAATCCAATTAAGTAGTAGAGTTAAGAAACAGAGATCTAAACAAATTATCGACCTGCTAGCAAAAATTCAAAACTTGGAAACTTTGAACAAATAAGGCCCCTCCCAATTTTTGAAAGAACAGTTATTCATAATGCGACAGGAATTGCGCCAATTTTTAATCCAGAACCATGACAAATGCCTCAGATCCCTTAAGGCTCAATCTTATCGTTATGGTAATAAAGCAGGGAAGTTGTTAGCGAATCAAATCAAAGAGAAATTTGCCAATCTGCCAAAAAAAATTCCTTTTATCTTTGACAAAATGCATACTAGATAATTGTATAATCCCAAAGACATTGCTAACGCCTTTAGCTCCTACTTTGAGGCGCTATATAATCTTCAGACACACCCAGCGACCTCACAACCTTCGTCTTGTGTGATAAATGACTTCTTGCAGTCAATATCACTACCCTCCCTATCACGTAATTACTTAGAATCCCTTAATGACCCCTTCACGGAGCCAGAGGTGGTAACACTGATAAAATCCCTCCCACAAGCCAAAGCCCCAGGCCCAGATGGCTACTCTTCTGAATACTATAAAACCTTCCCCTTACTACCATTTTTTCACTCGACCACTGCGTCGTTTCCCCCGGGGATGTTATCGGCTACTATAGTCACCCTCCCCATACCAGGTAAAACCCCTGATTCCCCACAAAACTTTAGGCCCATCTCATTACTTAATGTTGATGTAAAAATGTATGCCAAGTTGACAAATATCGCCACACCCCTACACTTGGATTTAAAGGTAGTAAAAAAAGTGTTTGTTTTTAAGAATTGTCAAAGAGCTATGGGTGATTGGAAGAGCAAAAGTACATCTCCTGCATCAGGATAATATCCGCACCTAGCCCTTTGTAGAATTTAAAGGCTTTTTTACGTTTCTGTGGGGATTCAAAACTCCTTGCATTATGGGATATTATGCGGAGTCCAGTGTTAGAAATGTAAAGGCACTGCGCTCATATAGGATAACAAAAGCGACCAGAATGAAAGTAGATAATTGCTGATATGTGTTCAATATAGGGGGTTCTCCTGGTCTAGAACCAGATCTGAATTTCTAGGAATCTAACTCTATAAGTGTTTGGAGACTATCATAAGGGCAAATCCCTGCTTCAATGTATAGGCACTGCCTATCGGGACAAAAAAGGGAAAATCCCTTGGTGATCACTTAATTTAGTATATAACCAAAAATAAAATAAAAGGAACTTAACAACAGTAGGGCAAGGTAAAACAAAACTCTAAAGAGCCAGGGGGGAGAGACCCACCTGGCCTGTGTGACAGAGTTCTGTAGAATATCAAGTCCAATACTCAACCAGCGCCAAAGTTGATATGGCCCTACAAAGGAGACCTGTCAAGAAGTGCCCCCCGCCTTTACTTGTATCCTCTGCTTCCTCAGATTCTGAGGTGGATTTGGCTGCCGCTGATGAGAATCAGCCCACTGGGTTTGCATCCACGCACAATGAGTGCTCTAATAGTGAGGATGAGTCCTCCTTCTCTGCAGCCGCGCATGAAAAAGCGCTGGTGGAGGCCCTGATTGTTTCAGTACGGGAAACTTTTTAAAGTTGGAGGACTCAGCTGCAGCTGAGTCCGTGACGATGGTGCAGTTTGGCACCCTCATCTTCCAAGGTGACTAAGGTGTTTCCTTTTCCTGCCTATTTAACAAGATTGTCACTAGTCAGTGGGGTTCCCCCGAAATGCATGGTTGGAATAAATAAGGGTTTTGTAGGCGATATCCCTTTGAGGAGTGTCTTCTGAAGAAACTAACGGTTCCGCCGTCAGTGGACTCTCAGGTTTCCATGCTAAAAAAAAAAACACTTTTGCCGGTGGAGGATTCCCCATCTTTTATGGACCCCGTGGACAAAATAGCTGAGGCTCTGGTCCGTTACCTCTTCACCGTGGCTGGTTTCATTTTGAGACCGGTGTTTGCTATCACCTTGGTATCCCAGACCATAACGGAATGGGCTAAGATTTTACGCAAGGATCTGGAGGGGAGTCAACACCCTTCTGAGCTGGCGGACCTGGTGGATCAGTTGATCCAAGGGTTACAGTATATCTGGATGCGGCCCCCTTGGCCAGCAGGGTTTCTGTGACGGCGGTGATCCTTCGCTGCATGATCTGGTTGAACTACTGGTCAGCTGAAAAGGCGTCTTAAAAGGTGCTGACTGATCTTCCTTTTGTAGGTGACTGTCTGTTTGGAGCCTCTATGGAAGAGATCATTAAGGGTCTAACGGGAGGTAAGAGTACATTACTTCCGCAGGTTGCTAAGAGCAAGTAACCTTGCCGTAAGCGGGGTCCCTTCTTTTCGGGTCACAAGCGGCCCTTTTGTCCGTCTGGTTCTCCGGAAAAGGGCTTAAGATTCACCAGTAACTTTGCAGGAGGCTCCAAGAGTCCCTGGAATGGTTAGTCCAAAGCAGGCACTTCTGATTCCACAGACAAGCCTTCCACAGCCTGAAGGGGCACCGTCACCCGCGTCTCGGGTCGGGGGACCTCTTCGCTTCTTTCCAGACCTGTGGACCTTGCTTATTCAGGACAAATGGGTCCACGAACTGATTGGTTACAAGATCGAGTTTCAGTCCTTGCCTCCGGCAAGGTTCTTTCCTTCCAACTTATGCCTGTCTCCAGAGCAACTGCACGCCCTCTACGGGGCAGTGCAGGACCTGCTAGCACAAGGAGTTATTGTGCTGGTTCCAGAGTCGGAACGTTTCCAATGTTTTTATTCAAATCTATTTACAGTTCCCAGAAAAGAAGACAAGGTTCGTTGGATCTTGGATCTCAAGGCTCTGAACTTCTTTGTGCGGGTTCAGAAATTTCGGATGGAGTCCATCCGTACAGTAGTATCTTTCTTTCATCAAGGAGACCTGCTGGCTTCTATCAATCTGAAGGACGCTTACCTTCATATTCCAATATATGTCGGGCATCAGCGTTTTCTTTGTTTTGCCGTGGATGAGGAGACCCTTTGGTCTCCCTTCAGCTGCTCGGGTGTTCACAAAGGTTTTGGCCCCAATGTTTTTACGGCAGAAAGGGATTGCGGTACTGGGGTACCTGGACAATCTGCTTCTGCGTGCAGAGTCTTCCTCTGCTCTAGAAGCCGACTTGGACGTTACTGTGCGTATTCTGCAGGAGTTCGGGTGGATACTGAATTTTCACAAATCGGCACTGTCTCCATCCACAAAGCTGGACTACTTGGGTCTGATGCTGGATTTAGCGACAGCCCGGTGTTTCTTCCTCAGACAAAACTTCTGAAGCTACATTATTGTGTTTGGCTCCTGTTGTCCAACCATCGATCATCACTCAGGACTTGCATGCAAGTGCTGGGACTGATGGTCTCCACCTTCTAGGCGGTTCCGTTTGCCCAGTTCCACACCAAACCCTTACAAAGGGAGATTCTTATCAAATGGAACAAGGATCCGCTGTCATTGGACAACCTGAACCTGTTGAGTCGGGGTTCAAGGGAGTCTCTCTTTTGGTGGCTCTGCTCCCCGGCCCTACGTCTTGGAAAATATTTTTTTCCCCCTGTATTGCACTGTAATCACCACGGATGCCAGTCTTTCCGGATGGGGAGGTGTCTTGGGAGTGTGTTCGGCCCAAGGTGTCTTGACTCGGGCTGAGTCCAGGTTGCCGATCAACATCCTGGACATTCGGGTGGTCAGACTTTGTATGTCTCAATGGACGGATCGTCTCCAGGGTCACTCTGTGTGGATACAATCGGACAATGCTACAGCTGGGGCATATGTCAATTATCAAGGGGGTACAAAGAGTGCCCTGGTGGCCCGAGAAGTGGCCGGCATCTTGAGGTTGGCAGATCGATATATTCCGGCCCTCTCTGCTGTGCACATTTCAGGGGTTGAGAATTGGCAAGCAGAATATCTCAGTCGGCAGATGTTGGATCCGGGAGAATGGTCTCTTCACCTGGAGGTATTTCATAAACTGTGTCTTCGGTGGGGGACCCCTGATGTGGACCTGATGGCTTCCTGTCCCAACAGTAAGGTTTGTGTCAAGGTCTCAGGACCCTCTGGCCGACGCCGCAAACGCTCTGGTTGCCCCCTTTCCTCCAATACAACTTCTGTCGAGACTGCTACGCAGAATCAAGGTAGAAGGAATTCCAGTCATTCTGGTGGCACCAGATTTGCCTCGCCGGTCTTGGTACGCAGGCCTGGTAAGGCTGGTAGCAGATGTCCCTTGGAAGCTTCCTCTCAGGGAAGATCTTCTGTATCAGGGACCAGTCTTCCATGCTGCTTTACAGTCGCTGGCTTTAACGACCTGGCTATTGAAAGCCAGGTGCTTAAAGACAGAGGGCTGTCGGAATTGGTAATTCCTACGCTGTTGAAGGCTAGGAAATGTACTTCCAGGAATGTTTATCAACGAGTTTGGAAGGCGTACATTACTTGGTGTGAGTCACGTGGGTCCCTGCTCTTTTTCTGTGTCTCGCCTGTTGCAGTTTCTACAATTGGGTGTAGATAAACATTTGGCTCTGGGCACCATCAAGGGCTAGATTTCCGCCTTTGCTATTTTTTTCCAAAGGCCGTTGGTGGCGAAGTCCTTGGTTCACTTTTTTGTGCAGGGAGTTCGCCATCTGGCTCCTCCAGTGCAATCCCTGGTACCTCAAATTTGGTCCTATCGGTGCTTCAAACGCCTCCTTTTGAAAATATTTGAGAAATTTCTCTGCTCACTCTGTCGCAGAAGGTGGCTTTCTTAGTAGCTATTACTTCTGTATGTTGCGTGTCGGAGTTGGCTGCGTTGTCCTGTCGGTCACCTTACTTGGTGATTCATAGGGACAAAGTGGTTTTGCGGCCCTGTCAGGCGTTTCTTCCTAAAGTTGTCTCGGGGTTTCATTTGAATGAAGATATTGTGTTACTGTCTCTATATCCTAAGCCTAAACATCCTAAGGAAATTGCCTTACATTCCTTAGATGCGGTAAGGGTGATTCGGGTGTACCTGGCGGTGACTGAACCGATTAGAAAATCCAATTCTTTGTTCTGATGAATGGACCTCGTTAGGGGCTGCGGCTATTTCCAAGGGGATCAGGCAGACAGTGGTGCAGGCCTACTCCATTAGGGGTCAGATTCCTCCTTTCCCTGTTAAAGCACATTCGACGAGGATGCCTAGTGCCTCCTGGGCCTTCTGTCATCAGGCGTCAGTGGTTCAGGTGGGCAAGGCGGCTATGTGGTTGTCTGTACACACATTCGCAAAATTTTAAAAGGTGGATGTACTTGCATCTTCGGATGCGACGTTTGGCCACAAAGTTTTGAAGCCGGCGGTTACAGAGGCTTCTGCTTCTTGAGGGTGAACATTTTTCCTGGTTGTGAGCTCCAGTTGTTCCTAAGTTGAGCTTCTGTTGTTACTTGGTTGGCTATTCTGCGTTTGCTGTATTTTTTCCCAACCCTCATCTTGACACTGCTTTGGGACATCCCGATGGTCTGAAGACTTGAAGCTGTGTCTGTCAGGGAACGAAAGAGAGAGCTGGATTTTTGTCTTACTCCAAAATCCTTTTCTCTGAGGTTCACTGACAGACACTCACCCACCCCTCTGTTGGGGTTGATTTATGTGTTCTTCTGACACTGCTTGTTACAACCTGGAGTCCTAGAGCAGGAAGTGATGGTATACCCTCTGGGACTGCCCCAGTGGCGTAACCAAAAAGGTTCCCACCTAGTTCTACTCCTGAAGAGAGACGGCATAATACCCAATGGTCTGAAGACTTGAAGCTGTGTCTTTTAGTGAACCTTAGAGAAAAGGATTTTACGGTAAGACAAATATCCCGTTTTTCGGCCAGGGATAATGTGTAAAATATACAATGTGGTCCTAGAAATTTAAAGTTTGGAGAACCCTGTTCTAGAGCTTAGTAAATGAGGTATACCATAACTTTATAAAGAATATCCAATCACATCCAAGGGAAATAAAAATGATTGGATGATGGAAGTCCGCGGAGCTTCTCTTCATTTACTAAGCTCTTGAGCAAGTGCACTTAGAAGGTGCTCAACCTATTTGCCTTTAGTAAATCGACCCGTAAGAGTCACAAATCATGTTCTTTCTTTCAGGTTCTTGTCTTGCCACTTCTTTTTCTGCTCAGAAACAGGAAGCATACATTTTAGGAGGATAGCTACTGTATAGTTGAGTTATCAAGTTTTTCCCATCCATGGTGTAGCTTTATTTTGCTTTTGAGCCCAACTTCGCTAAATACTAAACTCCACACTTGTACTGAAAGTCCAGCTGAGCAATTGCATTTTGGAAACAAATTGAATCCACTGGTTTTCTTTTCAATACTGTTAACCATTCTGTTTTAAGATTATTATTATTATTTTTTTTTTTTTTTGCCGCCTTTACCTTGTGTGTTTTCTTCTGCATCATTTCAAGTCCAAAGCAAATTACAGTTGCTGAAAACTACCTTGATTAGTTGAACTCGTTGGAAAGTGTGCACAGCTGATTTTCAGAGCCAGAATTGCATTTCAGTGTAATGACTTGCTTGCCCTGCAGGAAGGAAATTAGTTATCTCAACTATTTTACATTTGCTTTAGAAATCAATGTGCAAATACAAGCTTGGCAAATAGCTGTATTATAACCCAGCAAAGTGATCTGCATTGGTGTTCTCCTGATGTGCACAGTACTTAATATGGATGCAAAGATACTCCATGTTTTGTTATGATAATCAGTGTTTTAGGCAGAACTTACAAATATGGCATTTAACTTTAGCTTCATAGAAAATCAAGTTCTTATTTATAAATGTAGTAATGTATAGTATCCTATCAGAATCCACCTTGTAATGACCTGGCTGTAGCAGTGTGCATTGTTTTTTTTTTTTTCTTGGTGGAAGATGCGGGGAAGTGTGCATTGTTTTGGCTGCTGCACATTAAAATTTGACTGCCTTATCAAATCAGCCCACTGTGGCATCTTCTGACTTTTGCAGATTCCAAAGTAAATTGGATCCTGTCACCTACAGCAGGTTATGAACATTAAACAATAGCTGAGGCATTTGCACAATTTTTTTTTGCGCAAAATCAGGCTCACTTCTGCTTAGAAACCAATCCGCTTCTAACCTCAGCTTGTTCAAATAAGATTTGGCAATACAACCTGGAAGCTGATTGGTTTCTATGCAGAAGTGAGCCTGTTTTAGCACTCCCCAGCTTTAGTAAATTAACTCCATAGGGGTCTAAAATGTGTGCTGAAGGAAACATTAACATTTTCATAAATTAGGAATCCAAACTGAATATATTTTTCACACCAAGTATTCTATACAGGATAGACACTCCTGTCACATTTACTTTTTATGCCATATATACATCCTTAACATTGTCTTTTTTTTGAAGTAACCAAATACATTTGAAAACCTTTCCTCTGTGGTGCCTTGTAAATCTCCACCAGTGACTCATATCTCAAAAGCAATTTTAAAGAATAGAAGCAAACATTTAGTTTCTCTTACGTCCTCTGACAGACACAGCCTCTTCCAAGTTTCATCACTATTGGGTAATGGCACCCTCTGCAGGAGCAGGCTAGGTAGTGAAACTTCATTAAAAAGCTTTAACTAGACACACCTTAGGGGCTGTCCCTCTAGACATTACCCTCAGACACATAGCGCTTACTAATTAGTTTCTTGCTGCCTAGCTCAGGAGTAGGACCTTGGATACCCTGCTGGGCCTCTGGTCTCAGTTTTTTGTTTTTCTTTGAAAAATGTTTATTTTATTTTATTCCCTCACTATCCCTAGCTAGTCAGGGGGATCCTCCTGGAGAAATACAAGTGACAGCCGGGCTGGACTTCACACTGGATAATCTAGATCCTTATGGTACCCCAGCCTTGCCTACGAGTGTGCGCACGACGATGCCCCGCCAGATGGGGACGAGCCTGCGGAGAAACTCTTTGCTGGACGCATCGACCTGGAACGCCCTGTGTTGCAGTGTCCCCTCTTGGCTGACAGCACTCCCACTCAGGGCGGGAGGCGAGCTGTATCGGAGCGTTGCCCGCGGTCCATGGTATAGTGAGTAATTCTACCCCCCGTGTCCCTGGGACAGTATTCTGGGGGGGTGATGTGGGCCCACTCTTGGGGATGTCAGAGCTGTGGTCTCTGTGTGGTCCCCCCTAGCCAGTCTGGATGGATCCTGCCTCCCTGCTCCTTATGGGGGCGCTCTAGCGGCGTCCACTGCGTGGGGGGGGTGTGTGAGGGTCCTATCTTGTCCTGGGGGGCTTCCTGTAATGGATTCCTGCGGTGGCCAGGGTTCCTGGGCTCCTGACTGTTGGCGCTGTTATCGGCCGCCATTTTAGGTGAGGGCAAGCCTGGCTGCATCAGTGTAAGGGCAGCAGCCATTTTTTGCATTAACATGTGCTTTTGGCGCCATTTTCAGCGCCATCTTGGATGTGGGCAGCTGCATTGTAAGGGCAGCTGCCATTTTCCCTTTGTTTTCCCTTATACTTTCTATTGGCATCCCTATTTGTGTAAGTCAGAGAAAAAGGGTTTGTTGTATGGGCGCTTCCGTTGAATACAGCAGGCTTTAGGTGAGACACTGCACTTCGGCAGCACTGGAGAGGAGAAGCTGCTCTGAAAGTGATAAAGATAAAAAGACAAGGCGCCTCTAAATGCAGTAGGCTCTGAGTATTTATTAGGTTAAAAGTATAAAAGCACTCCCTTTTGGTTAATGTGACATGGGCATAGGAAGACTCCAGACAGATCTTTGCTATGCCCATGTCACATTAACCCATGTCACATTAACCAAATGTGAGTGCTTTTATACTTTTAACCTAATAAATACTCAGAGCCTACTGCACTTAGAGGCGCCTTGTCTTTTTATCTTTATCCATATTTGTGTAGCTCAGGGTGCTTTTCGGCCTCTAGTGATTTTGGTCACTTCCTCCAGCCATCTTCACTTGCTGCAGAAGAAGCGTGGAGAGTGGTTTGTTTTTTCTCTCTCAGGCACTATAAGGGGTTTTGGGCATTTTTCCTTAAGACACATTGCTTTCTCAGTTATCTGGCTATATAAAGAGGGACTCCAGCAGCAGCGCAGGATCGTGGTGCGGACCGCAATCGCCGATTTAAAGGGCCAGCGTTCCTTTTTTTGTATTTCTGCCAAAATGGAGTCCCAGGGTGACAATTTCTCCATTGATCTTGTTTTGTATCCGGGACATCCGGATCACCTTCCCTAGCTTCTTTATCTGCAGCCATTGAAACTTTGGCATCCAAAGTGATCTTATCATGTCACAAGGTAATGTTCAAAAATGGCCGATGTCCTCTCAGTCTTCTGATTCAGAGCCTGATATGGTTGCCACAGACACTGCCCAGCCTGAGGGGAGGAGGAGGAGTCCTCTGCTGCAGCACGGGAATGCACTTTGGTTGAAGCACTTGTTCGCTCTGTTAGGGAGACTTTAAACATTGATGATGAGCCCGCCCAGTCAGGTAAGCGGGTTTCCTTCGGGTCCCGCAGAATCCAGAAGTCGGGTCAGGTTTTCCCCTGCCCCGAGGAGTTTCACGATATTGTGAACGAACAGTGGCGTCGTGTTAAGCACGTGCTAGCGGTGCCTAATCGTTTTCAATGCCGTTAGCCCTTTGCGGACCCTGTTTCCAATCGCTGGACGGTGTCACCTAAGGTGGACCACACTGTTTCCATGTTGAATAAATCCACGGTGGTGCCTGTGAAGGCTTCCCTGGTGTTTAAAGACCCAATGGACGGGCGCGTGGAGTCACTTTCCCGCCACATGTACTTGGTGGTGGGCTCACTTCTCAAGCCCGTGTTCGCTTCCGTGCTAGTTTCTCAGATGGTTACGGAATGGATTAAGGTGCTTAGGCACAGCTTGGTGGCTGAGTCAGTTCTCCCGAATCTCATCTCATAGATTTTCTGGCCTCCATTGATTTAAAGGATGCGTATCTGCACATCCCTATCTACGAAGGTCATCAGCGGTACCTCCGCTTCGCAGTGGTGGAGGAGCATTTTCGATTTGTGGCATTACCCTTTGGTCTGGCTTCGGCTCCCAGGGTCTTCACCAAGGTTTTTGCCCCGGTGCTGGCTTTGCTACGCAACAAGGGGATTGCAGTCCTTGGTTTTCTGGACGATCTCTTGTTGAGGGCGAGCTTGTGTGCCACTCTGTCAGGCGATCTGATGGTCACGGTTCTGACGCTCCAGGAGTTCGGGTGGACCATCAACTTCCAGAAGTCGGCACTGACCCCGTCAGTATGTCTGAATTATCTGGGAATGGTCCCGGACTCCGCTCAAGCAAAGGTTTTTCTCCTGGAGGAAAAACTTCAGACCTTGCAGGGTGAGATCAGGTCCCTTAAGGACAATGATCTCTCCTCCCTGTGGACCTGCATGAGGTCCCTGGGGCTGATGGTTTCAGCCTTCGAGGCGATCCCGTTTTCCCAGTTTCACACAAGGACCCTGCAAGCAGAGATTCTTGCCACATGGAACAGGGATTCCCAGTCCTTGGACAGGATGGTGTGTTTGAGCCGTCTCACAAGGACGGAGTTTTCATGGTGGCTTCTGTCACCCTCTCTGAACCAGGGCAAGTCCTTTCTGCCCCTGTTGTGGACGGTGATCACCACGGATGCCAGCCTGATGGGCTGGGGTAAAGTACTGGGCACTCTTTGTGTCCATGGGACGTGGTCGTCGGAGGAATCCTTCTTGCCGATTTAAATGTTCTGGAGCTCAGGGCGATAAAACTTTGCCTGCTCCATTGGGCGACTCGGTTGCGCGATCGCCCAGTTCGGGTTCAAACTGACAATGCCACGGTTGTGGCTTACATCAATCACCAAGGGGGCACGAGGAGTACCCGGGCAGCCGAGGAAGTGGCCAAGGCGCACGTTCCAGCTATCTCTGCTGTTCACATTCCTGGAGTGGAGAACTGGCAGGCGGACTATCTGAGTCGTCAGTCCTTGGACCAGTGGGAATGGTCCCTGCATCCAGAGGTTTTTCGGCTCCTGTGTGCCCGGTGGGGGACTCCGGACGTGGATCTTTTTGCGTCTCGTCTCAACAAAAAGGTGGAAAGGTTCATGGCCAGGGCTCGAGATCCTCTGGCAGATGCCACGGAGGCGCTGGTGGTGCCTTGGCACCGGTATCAGCTGATTTATGCCTTTCCCCCACTTCAACTATTGTCCAGGTTCCTCCACAGGTTAGCGCTGGAACAGGTACGAGTGATTCTGGTGGCCCCAGACTGGTATCGTCGGTCTTGGTATGCAGACCTCATCAAGATGGTCGTCGAGCCTCCCTGGCGGCTACCTCTGGGAGGAGATCTACTGTCTCAAGGGCCGATCTTCCATCCTGCTTTACGGTCTCTGGCTTTAATGGCATGGTGGTTGAAGGCCAGGTGTTGAGAGACAGAGGTCTCTCTGATGCTGTTATTCCTACCGTGCTGAGAGCTTGGAAAGCTACCTCCAGGCAGATTTATCATCGTACCTGGAAGGCGTACATTGCCTGGTGTGAGTCGCAATGGTTGCATCCTCGCTCCTTTTCGGTGGCGAGGGTCCTAGCCTTCTAGCAGAAAAGTGCAGAAAAGTGTGGAACAGCGTTTGGAGTTGGGGACGATTAAGGGTCAGGTGTCGGCATTGGCCATTTTCTTCCAGCGTCCCTTGGCGACTAATTCCCTGATTCGCACCTTTATTCAAGGGGTGCATCATCTGGCTCCCCCATGGAGGGCCCCTTTGAATATTTGGGATTTGAATATGGTTTTGTCCATATTGCAACGACCTCCCTTTAAAAATATCAGAGGAATACCTCTGCCTGTGTTGTCCTAGAAAGTTACTTTTCTGGTGGCTATCACCTCTGCTTGCTGAGTGTCTGAATTGGCTGCTCTGTTCTGCCGTTCGCCTTATCCTGTCGTTCATAGGGATAAGGTTGTTCTGCGACCCAACCAGTCTTTTCTCCCTAAGGTGGTGTCTGCTTTCCACCTCAATGAAGATATTGTTTTGCCTTCGCTTTGTGCGAAGCCTAAGCATCCCAAGGAATTTGCCTTGCATTCGTTGGATGTGGTTCGGGTGATCAGGGTTTACCTGTTGACCATGGAATCCTTTAGGAAGTCTGATTCCCTGTTTGTCTTTCCTTAGGGACCTCGGAAAGGTTCGGCTGCGTCTGCTGCAACTATTTCTAAATGGATCAGACAGACTATTCAGTCACGGGTCAGGTGCCTCCTTTCCCTGTGAGGGCACATTCTACTAGAGCTGTGAGTGCCTCTTGGGCTTTTTGCATCAGGGCTCTGTGGCTCAGGTGTGCAAAGCGGCTACCTGGTTGTCTGTGCATTCTTTTATTAAATTCTACACGATTAACGTGAAGGCATCCTCGGAAGCTTCCTTTGGCCGCAAAGTTTTGAGCGCTGCAGTTTGTAGAAGAGACATGTTTTCTCTTCTTGGGGTAAATTTGTTGTTCTGGGGTTAGCTCCTGTTGTTTGAGCTTTTGTTGCCCTGTTGGCCACATTTTGTTCTGGCCTTGTTGGCACTTTACCATTCTGTTTGGTTGCGTCTTTCCCCACCCCTCACACCACTTCTTTGGGACATCCCAATAGTGATGAAACTTGGAAGAGGCTGCGTCTGTCAGAGGATGTAAGAGAAAATATAATTTTTGTAAGAACTTACTGTAAAATTATTTTCTCTGAGTCCTCTGACAGAAGCAGCCCCCGCCCCTCTATTTTGGGGTTTGTCTTCCTGTACTGCTTACTACAAAACTGATTAGTAAGCTCTATGTGTCTGAGGGTAATGTCTAGAGGGACAGCCCCTAAGGTGTGTCTAGTTAAAGCTTTTTAATAAAGTTTCACTACCTAGCCTGCTCCTGTAGAGATAATACAGACCTTACAGGAGTTTGGTTGGCTTCTGAACTACCAGAAGTCCACCCTGACCCCTTCCAGAAAATTGGATTACCTGGGTCTGACTCTGGATTCAGCACTGACCAAAGTGTTCCTCCCGCTGGAGAAACTCCAAAAGCTTCATTCTGCAGTTCATCTGTTGCTGTCCCACAGGTGGTCCTCCCTTCGCACTTGCATGCGGGTGCTGGGCCTAATGGTGTCTACCTTTTTGAGGTGGTCCTGTTTCCTCAGTTCCACACAAGGCCCCTTACAGAAAGAGATCCTTTTAAAGTGGGACAAGTATCCCAATTCTCTCGACAATAAGATTTGTCTGAGTCGGAAGGCTAGTGTTTCTCCAACCTGGTGGCTTCAATATCTGGCCCTTTTTCAGGGCAAGTCCTTTCTCCCCTTGTATTGGACAGTGGTCATGACGGATGCCAGCATGTGTCTGAGTGGGGAGGTGTCCTGGGGCTGATATCAGCTTAGGCATGTTGGACGCTTGAGGAGTACAGGCTACCAATCAATGTCATGAAACTTCGGGCAATCAGGCTGTGTCTGGAGCACTTGGGGGAACGTCTCCGGGGGCGCCGGGTATGGATCCAATCGGACAAAGCTATGGCAGTAGCTTATGTTAATCACCAGGGAGGCATGAAAAGGGTGCTGGCGGCACTGGAAGTCTCTGGCATCCTCCGGTGCGCAGAAAGCCACATTCCAGCACTCTCCATCGTGTACATTCCATGCGTAAACAATTGGCAGGCAGATTAATTCAGTCGGCAGGCACTGGACCAAGGGAAGTGGTCCCTGCATCTGAACATGTTTCATCTGCTGTGTTGACAGTGGGGCACCCCTGATGTGGATCTCTTGGCATCTCGGCCCAACAGGAAGGTTCCGAGGTTCGTGCAAAGGTCATGGGATCCTTGTGTAAAAAGAAAAGGAAAACGAAAAAAAAAAGGAAGAAGAGTATAAGTATATAAGGTACAAGCAAGGTACAAACAAGGTTAGGTAACAAATGTTAGTGTTGTTATCATATTCATTTAATTTGTTGTGTGTTTCCCAGACAAAAATATTGCAACTTCAGTTTACTAGGAATCTATCAGTCCATAGTTTCCTTTGTGGGTCAAATCTTTTCCTGGTACCATGTTTAGTAGCTAACATGATTTCTTGTTTGAGATGCAAGCGGACAATCTCAACAGCCTCCGCGAGGTTCGGGTGTTATTTAATTTCCACCCTCTTGCTATAAGTAGTCTAGCCGCTAGGAGGATGTGGGTAGTTATAGACCTACAAGAGGGGGAAAATTTATCGATACCCAAGTGTAGTATTGCAAGCCCAGGGTCTGGGGGAGTGAGGATGCCTGTGATATCAGATATGAAACAGAAAATGTTCCTCTAGAAACCAGTAAGATTTGTACAAGTCCAAAACATGTGCAGGAGGTGTCCAATGTCTCCATAACCTCTCCAGCAAAAGGGTGAGGAGGCTGGGAGGAATTTGGAATTATGCAGGGGGGTGAGATACCACCTCAATGCAATTTTTTGAGACGGCTCCCAATGGTTTACACAGTGTGAGGCTTTGTATATAGATTTTAACGCAGCTTGCCATTGCGTAGGAGTATATGATGCACCTAGATCTGTTTCCCATTTTACTTTCATTAGATTTTTATTGAAAAATTATAAAATACACATAACAAACCAATGACGGTTTAACAAGAAATAGCCGTATCGAGCATGTACAGAGAATCAACAGAATGTAAAAACATTAAGGTAATGAACACATATATGCATACCATAAGTGCTGTGTAATGCCTGTACATCAAAGGGGCATGGCATATGAACACATTAAGCAATGTAAACAACTAAGTAACTTCTGTAAACAACTAAGTAGCTTCTGTCATCCAGGAACCCGGGAGAAGTATGGGCTTTGTAACCATGACTGGCAGTCGGAATGAAACTTAGGACCCTTAGCCTTGGAGTAGGCATATGCCTTTTCCAGTGAGCATTGCATGTTTATCAGGCGGATAGCTTCCATGTGTGAGGGTGGTATAGGCTGTTTCCAGTAACGCGCTATTACCGTTTTGGCCGCCACCAGTATATGTACCACGACCGTCCTCAAGGCGGGTGGAAAAGAGTCCAAACCCAACGAGAGGAGGGCCAAAGCTGGATCGGGCTTCCTGAGAACGCCAGTTGTAGTAGATAGAACCTCAAACATCCTTCTCCAGAAGCTAGATAGGCTCTTGCAGGACCAGAAAATATGCAAAAGTGTTCCGATTTGGTCGCAATTGCGCCAACAGGCAGGGCTCTGAGAATCGTAAATCTTTGACAGTCGGTACGGCGTTAGGTACCAGCGAGTGAGGATCTTCTGGGCTTGTTCCCAGTGGTTCACGCATTGGGTAGATTTATATGAGCCACGGATAGCAGTCTTCCATTGAGCCTCGGAGAAAGATGTTTGCAGCTCCCTCTCCCACGCCAACATGTGGGGGGACTTGGAGAACCCCGCTTTCTGACCAAGGAGGTTATAGAATAACGAAATACCTTTTACCGGGGTGGATGGGGATGTGAGGAAATTCCACACCTGTATGGGGAGGTTGATTACCGGAGGAGGGTGTTTGCGAAGGAAACTAGCTATGCTGTTGTAGGAATAATGTGTCTGTAGTGGTAAGCCAAACTCCGAACGCAGGGATTCGAATGATTTGAGAGAGTTGGATTGCATGAGCTGGTCTACTGAGACGATACCTGCCGCCTGGAGGATGGAGAGATTGGTGTGGGGAAGTAACCTACATAACGTGGCGATCGGAATCCGGACTGGTATGGTTTTAGACGCAGTAGGGAGCTGTGTGAGAAGGGTACGCCAAGCTCTCAGCGTGGCCTGAGTGGGCAGAGGTAAACAATGAAGTTCTAGTGGTTTCCATATATCAGCTAGTAGCAGGTCCGATAGGGCACCAGCTTTGGAGAGGGTAGATTCAACAGAGACCCATGGAGTGTTATGTTGGTCCGAGAACCAATGGCGCAGGGATGACAGGCGGGACGCTATATAGTAGTCGTTAATGTCAGGGAGGCCCAATCCCCCTATTGATTTGAGTTTAACCATGTGGGATCGCGCGCATCTAGCCCTTTTTTTCTGCCAAATGAACGTGTGTAACAGTTTATTGAAGGGGAGAATGGCCTTCTTTGAGAGCGGGACTGGCAAGGTGCGGAAGACGTACAGGATCTTGGGCAGGCAAACCATCTTGAACGCGGCTATACGCCCCATCCAAGACAGTTCGACGGTTTTAAGCTTAGCGACATCCGAGGCTATAGATTTCAAAAGGGGGGTGACATTTGCCGTAACCATGTTGGAGGTGGGGAAGGTCAAATCTATACCCAGATAATGCAGGGGCTGAGTGGACCATGTATACGGTAGGCTAGCCTGTAAGTGGGATCGTGCCGTCGGGTGGACCCCCATGTCGAGTATCACTGATTTGTTGAAATTGACCTTATAATAAGAAATCTTGCTGAATGTCTGAAGGATATTGTGGGTGGCCGGCAAGGATATAATGGGGTTTGTGAGGCTTAAGATGACATCATCAGCGAAAAGTGTGATGATGTGGTGGGAGTTAGGGAATTTGAATCCTGTCACCAGGGAGCTCTGCCGCAGTTGTGCCGCTAGCGGTTCTATCAAAAGGTTGAAAATTAGAGGGGAGAGCGGACATCCCTGACGAGTTCCATTCGAAATGGGGAAAGATTTAGAGAGCATGCCGGCGGACAACACTCTAGCGGAGGGGTTCGTATATAGAGTGAGGATGGCAGACAAGATAGGGCCACAAAGCCAAATTTTCGTAGGACGGCCTGCATGTATCCCCAGTGTACGTGGTCAAACGCCTTCTCCGCGTCAATAGAGAGTAGCAGAGAAGGCGTTCGAGTGCGTTCCGCATGATGCATCAGATTGACAACGCGTCTGGTGGCATCTGGGGCCTGGCGGCCCTGGACAAATCCCATCTGGTCTGCCCCCACTAGAGTAGGGAGTACCGTGGCTAGGCGATTTGCTACTATTTTAGCATAGATTTTCAAATCGGTATTGAGCAAGGATATGGGCCTAAAGTTTGCCGGGGTGTTGGGCGGTTTCCCTGGCTTGGGGAGAGTAGTGATGTTGGCCTGTAGCATTTCGGATGGCAAAGAACCTGTGTCGATAGCCTGCGTAAAAAGAGATAACATATGAGGGGACAGGATGTCTTGCATAGCCAAATAGTATTCATTAGTTAGGCCCAGGGGACTTGTTTGATGGCATAGATTTAATAGTTTTAAATAGTTCTGAAGAAGAGATGGGATTATTAAGGAGTGCAAGCGCATCCTCTGATATGGAGGGGAGTTGAAGGTGTTGGAGAAAGGCTTGGATGTCAGCGTCGGTAGGTTGCGGCGTGGAACTGTCAGTGTTCAAATTGTATAGGGCCCCATAGTAGTCCGCGAAAGCATCCGCGATGCTTTGGGGGTGAGTACGTTTTGCGTTGGTGTGTGGGTGAATAATAGAATCTATTTTGGTGCGGACACGTCGGGCCTTGAGTCGGGAAGCCAGGAATTTTCCGGCTTTGTTGTGAGATGAGTAATAGGTCATGCGGAGTTTTGCTAACAGTTTGTCATGCTGTTCGGTTAGCAGCCTGCGAAGGTCTGCTCGAAGAGCTGTCAGTTTAGAAGCGTGCGTCTGGGCTGGAGATGTTTTGTTCAATTCGTCAATGGAGTGTATTTCCTCAGTAAGCCGTTGGAGGGCGGCATTGCGCTTTCTTTTTAGTCTGGAACCTGCCTGGATCAGTAACCCTCGGATGAATGCTTTATGCGTGTTCCATAATGTGGAAGGGGCAATATCAGGGGTGTCGTTAATATGGAAGAAATCCTGTAGGTTCTTCCGTAAGTGTTTCAGGGAGTCAGGGTCAGAGAGAAGGGAATTGTTACACCTCCAAATGAAGGAGGTTGTGGAAGGGGGACTGGTAGACAGAGTCATATGGACTGCGGCATGGTCCGACCATGTGATGGTGCTTATGGAGGTGTCAGCAAGAAGAGGCAGAGTGGCAGAGTCTACAAGGAACATGTCGATCCTGGAGTACGTGTTGTGGCTCGCAGAGAAGAAAGAGTAGTCTCTCTCCTCTGCGTGCTGATATCTCCAAACATCGTGTAACCCCTCAGAATGAAAAAGTGTTGCTAAGGATGAAAGTTTGGACTTGGGTTTGGCTGACGAATCTAATGCGGGATCTACAACCATATTGAAGTCACCACATACTATCAATTTACCTACTGTCAATTTTGAAACTTTAGAACACAATTTTCTCAAGAAAGAAATCTGGCGGACATTGGGAGCATACACATTAACAATCGTATAAGGACATTTGTCAATAATACAGTTAATAATCAGGAAACGACCTTCCCTGTCCTCCACCACCTTGGAGAAGGAGAAGGACAGGGAGTTTCGGAAAGCTAGCATCACCCCTCTCTTCTTGGCTGTGTAGGAAGCCTGGAACACATGGGGGTAATCGGGGTGCGTACAGCGGGGAGTATGACCAATCTGGAAGTGAGTCTCCTGAATTGCCAAGATGTCGGCCTTAGCTGAGCCAGCTTCCTTCCACATTGAGTGGCGTTTTGCGGGGTGATTCAGCCCCTTGACATTCATGGAAAGGAACTTAACTGCCATGGGTGGTCAGGAGAACATGCCAGGGGAAAGTGGATGAGCCGGAGGCGTAGGGGGGAAGGGAGCCTGGGAGGGAGTGCAGAGAGCTTGGTTTGGTTGTTGAAAAGAAGAATGAAACAGGGGCTAGAAAAACAGTACCTGGTGTGTCCATCGTGCTTGGCGAAAAGAGCGGCCAGTACCTGACTGTATGGCAAGGAGTCCTGGAAGTCCCGAAGCTGTGGCCCGTGGAGTAGCTAAAGGCATTCAACTGGATACATTCGTTGATACTGGAGCTGCGGAGGAAGGAGTACACTGCACATGGACAAAGAAGAGGCAAAGTCACTGGTACGGCTAGGTTGGTGGTAAGGAACTCAGTAACAAGAACAAACAAAAAAACAGACAAAAGATAAAAAGGACATGGCCCCTCGGGGCCAACTGTGTAGCTGGGGCTATAAAAACTGAGGAGGGGAGGAAGGAGCACGATGTAGAGTGCTTCCTAGAGACAGGGAGGGCCGTGCATGACCGGCTTGATCTGGTAGTGAGTGTCACTTGTGGCGGCTGCGAGACCTCGAAGATCTGGATGCAACCTGCCATTCCGGTTGTACACGGGGTGGCAGTGGAGGTAGAGCCTTGGAAGTCGATATGCCCGGGTCTTCGGGAACAATTCCCCATTGGCGTAGTAATCGCATACCCTGATCAATTGTGGTAATCTGTGAGGAAGAACCCTGATGGGTTATGCACAGTTTAGCTGGATATTTCCACTTGTACAATATCTTGTGGTTGCGAAGCGCTTTTGTTACTGTATTGAGGTTGCGGCGTTGTTGGAGGGTGTACTGGGAGTAGTCGGGTAACACTTGGATCGTTGCTGCACGTTCCGGCAAATGGTCTTTACGTCTGAATGCGTCCAAAATCCTTTCCTTCGCTTGGAAAAAATGGATGCGAAGCAGGACATCCCTGGGAACATCTTGTGGAAGGAAAGAGGGCTTGGGAATCCTATGGATCCTGTCAATAGTTAAGTCCGCATTGGTCAGTGCTGGGACAGCCTGCTGGAAAAGGTCGCGTACAAAGTTAGGAAGTTGGTTGGGCATTACCGTTTCTGGGATTCCGCGTAATTTTAAGTTGTTACGCCTGGATCTGTCCTCCAGGTCTGCAAGCTTGGCTTGTATGCGACTAATGTCGTTTTGTTGGGCAGTATGTGAATCTACCAGTGTGTTGTATGAGACGGTGAACTCGTCCATTTTGCACTCCACTGTGTTAACCCTTTCGCCCAAGCCGTGCAGCTCCTTTTGGCAGTAGGCAATGGATGAGGAAACCGTGGTTTGCATAGATTTATGCATCATAGATAGCATGTCCTTCAATGCACTATCAGAGATGGGTTGACCTGTTGTTGGGATGGATGCAAAGGGATCTGGTTCAGGGGTAAACGACCAAGTAGGAATTGTGGCATTGTCCTGGTCACTCACCTCCATGTCAGCAGGGCGAGATGAGCGGTGTCCCTCCTCCCACCTAGGCTTCGATTTTGCTGGGCTGTGTGTGGATGGGGTGGAAGGAGAGGAGTCCGCAGAGCGTGTCAGCCGCGTTTGCCTGCCTGTGTCCTCTGTGTCCAGGCGCGCCGATGACGTCATAGCTGCGACGGTGGAAGCAGACACAAGAGGGCCGGCGATCTTCGGGTGTATTGAGGCTCCGGCGCCATTTTGCGTGTGACCCGAGGCCGCCGGGTAAAAGAAATCGGACAGTTTGCGAACTGCCGGAGGGTCAGTTTTTCTCCTGGCCATGGCGGGATGCTGCAGTAGATGTTCCCCAAGCGGTCTGTGTGATTTAGGAGTGGTAACACTCGCTGTGATGGGCCGTAGATGTGTTGCAAGCCGAGTCTGCAGCGGAGCTCCTCTGTCAAGCGGCCATTCAGTCCAGCGGTCGCCACGCCCCTCGATCTGTTTCCCATTTTAAGTATGGTGTAGATTTATTGAAAGTGAGTTTGTCCTGAAGTAAGTTATAAAAGATGAAAATATCCTTAGAGAGCGGTGGGGGGGCATTTAGGAACCTCCAATCCCCAATAGGGAGGGAGGTTTTATATGATTTTTATATGATTTTTAGAGATCTCAAAAGGGTTTGGAGGTATACATAGTATTCTTGGGAAGGGAGGTTGAATTCTGTAGAGAATTTCTCAAATGATTTGATTTGCTTGTTCGTAAAAAGGTCTGTAATCAAGTGGCTAACTTTCCATTGCCAATGAGCGAGAGATATTTTTGGGATGAGAATCTTCTAAGATTGTAATAGATAAAGGAATAGTGGTTTGGGTGATTGGAGGTGGGTGGATGTTCCCCAGCGTGCTCCAGACTAGTAAAGATGCTTGGAACGTGGAAGGAAGTCATTGTAGTGGGTGTGGTTTCCATAAATCTGATATTAAGAGAGAACAAAGTTCTGCTCTGGGGCTGAGAGATGTTTCTATTTGGGACCAGAGTATATCAGGTGATGGGGAAAACCAGTGCTTAAGTTTGGTAAGTAGAAAAGCATAGTAATAATCTTTAAAAACTATTCCACCCATGCCTCCTGCCAGTCTGTGTTTTATGAGGAGGGCACGGGAGCATCTGGGTTGTCTGAAGTTCCATAAGTATTGTTTGAGTATATTTTGTAGGGCGTTTAAGTGATTTTTTTTTTTTTTTTTTTTTTTTTTTTAGAGTTATGGGTAGGGTACGAAAGATATACAATATCTGAGTTAAGCATAGTTAAGGAGGCCAAACAGCCCTGACCAGGATAGTTCTACTCTGGAAAGTTTCTTAGTCTCCTGGGAGATTTTGTTTATTAAAGATGTATAGTTCGCATCAGCTAATTTTAGGGGGTCTGCTGTTAATGAAAGTCCTAAGTAGAATATAGTTGAGTCAGTCCAAGGATACGGAAACATAGCCTGGAGTTTAGATTTGAGAGAGGGCTGTATATTCATGCCCAGGATTACTGACTTACTATAGTTGGCTTTATAGTATGAGATTTCACTAGTATGAGATTTCACTAAAGGCGGATAGTACTTTGTGAGCATTGGTTAAGGAGATGGTCGGGTTGGTTGGTTAAACATAAAATGACGTTGTCCTCAAAAAGGCTAATTGTGTGGGATCTATCTTGGAATATGAAGCCACGTATATCCGGGTTTGACCTGATAGAAGCTGGGAGGGGTTCTATAAGGAGAATAAATATCGTGGGAGATAGTGGGTATCCTTGTCTTGTTCAATTATGGTTATGGAAAAGGGTCTCAAAAGGACGTCTGAAGAGTAAACTTCTGCTGATGGGGAAGAATATAAAGCCATATTGGCCGATAAGACAGGGCCAGAAAATCCAAATTTCTTAAGAGTATGTGTCATGTATCCCCTATTGACTCTGTCAAACGCCTTCTCCACACTCAACGATAGGAGCAGAGAAGGCATCTGGCGAGTTTTAGAGTTATGTTTATGATTCTCCATGTGGCGTCTGATGCTTGTCTACCTGCGGTAAAGCCAGTCTTGTCAGGGTTTATTAAGGATGGTAGGATGGGGAACAGTCTGAGGGCTATAATCTTTGCGTAAATCTTGATGTCATTGTTTGGTAGTGAGATCGGTCTGAAATTAGGTGGCGTAATGGGATCTTTTCCAGGTTTTGGAATGGTGACAATGTATGCTTGTAGCATCTCTGATGGGAAGGAAGCAGTAGTTATTTCTGAAGAGTACACAGAGGCAAGAACAAGGTTGAGATGTGTTTGAAATACTTTATAGTAGTCCTTCGTTAGACCATCTGGTCCAGGTGACTTACCATTAGGTAGAGTCTTGGTAACCTTAAAGCGGAGTTCCAGCCATTTACTCACCTGTCCAACGGTCCAGCGATGCGGCCGCCGGAAGCCTCGATCCTCTCCCTCGGCGCCGGCATCACTGCTGTGGGCACCCGGCTGTTACAGTTTGCGGCTTCACAGCCGGGTACCCACTGCGCATGCGCGAGTCGCGCTGCGCGCCGTGATTGGCCGGCAATCTTCTGGGACCTCTGACGTGTCCCAGAAGATTGCAGGGAGGGAGGGGGAGAGGAGAACTTCCGCTCAGTGCGCCGCGGCGCTCCGAGCGGAAGTGGGAGCGGGTACCTGTCAAAACTAGGTACCCGCTCCCCCCCCCCAAAAAATGACATGCCAAATGTGGCATGTCGGGGGGTCAGGACTCCCTAAAGCGGAAGTTCTACTTTTGGGTGGAACTCCGCTTTAACAATCTCAGGCACAGTGATAGGACCATTTATTGATGCTAGCTGGGTTGGAGAAAGTGACTGTAGATCGATTTTAGCCAGAAATTGTTGGATTGTACGGTCAGTAGGTTAAATGGTTCCTGTGCCTTCAGAGAGGTTATAAAGGGAGTAGTCGTAATCAGCAAATGAATTGGCTATATATCTGGGGTTTCTAATTTTACTGTTATTTATTGGGTGAGTTAAATAGTGAATTTTAGTTTGGGTCCTACGACTTTGAAACCTCTGAGCTAGAAATTTACCTGTTCTGTTGACAGATGAGTAATGCAATAGTTTCAAGGAGGTCATATGTTTTTAAATTGCTCTAGAAGTAAAAGTCTGGGCCCCAGTTTTCATTTAGATAGTTTGTGTGATGCCTCTGTGTCTGGTTTTGTTTTGTTGGATGACTCTACTTTTTTGATTTCAGACAACAGTTGCTCAAGCCTCTGTGCCCTCTATATTAGTATAATAATAATAGTATTCCTCTAACAAATTCTTTATGAGCACACCACAGAAGAGAGGGACTGGAGACAGTGGGGGTGCTAGTTGCAAAGAAGAGGGTTGTTGTGCAATGAGAATGGCATATGCAGGGGTATGTATAATCTGTGAGTTTGCTCTCCAAACAAATGTTGGGCTGATAGTGTTGTCCTCCTGCACTACAATTGAGATTGGAGTGTGGTCAGACCATGAGATCGTGGAAATGGAGGACAATTGCTGCAGTAACATTCTATCAAACAGAAATGCATAAGACATAAGAGTACATATTATGTCTGGAGGTATGAAAACTAATAATCTGGTTCATTTGCATGCTGACATCTCCAAACATCATACAAATCATTGGTATTCAAAATAGGCTGTAATGCTGGCGGAGTTCGTTTAGCTTTGGCGGTTGTATCCAAGCTAGGGTTAGCTATGATGTTAAAGTCTCAACACATGGGAAGAGCACCTTTCCAAAGAGAGATAACCTTGCAAAGCAGTTTCCTAATAAATCTAAGTTGATTAGCATTGGGAGTATAAATGTTGGCTATCGTGAATATCCTGTTGTTGAGTTCACAGATTAGAATAAGGTATTTCCCTTCATGGAGATCCAGTAATGTGAAGACAACTGAGTTCCTAATAGCTATCCCCACTCCTCTTTGTTTCATGGGTGCTGAGGCCAGAAATACATGAGGGAAAAGCCTATGTTTGAAGGTTCGGGTATTAGAGTCCTGTAAATGAGATACTTGGAAGCATAGGATATCAGTTCCTAGTGTCAGGGCTTTTTCCAGAGTGCTGATTTTTTAGCAGGATTGTTTAATCCCTTGACATTAAAAGAGAAACATTTAATCACCATTAGTAATAAGGACTAGAAAGAGTAAACAGTACTTCATCCAGTTTGACTTCCGATTCATCAGATCTTTGCATGAGAGGTCAGACAGAAATGTCCACTTGGATAGATACATTGGAGGTGAGCTGGTTTCAGGATTACAGCTTGGTACAGTATTTGGATTGGACCTTGGGTTGTTAAAAAGAAAGAAACAAAGAACAGTTAACAGAGAGAAACAATAGGCAAACTGTGTGGTAATGGCATAAAAAGGGGGATCCCAAAGGGAATCTGTAGACCGAGACACTGCACATTACAACTGGGGGTGAATTTGTGGGTTACAAGCTCCTGAGCGCCACTGGGTTCTTGTTGTATTTGTGGCTAGGTGAGCCTGGATCAGTTAAGCTTAGTGTTTCTTATTTTGTCATTTGTGAGACACCAGCTGCCAGTCATCCTGGGAGTTTAGCTTGGTAGGCTGAGCCTGTTGTGGAGTTTCCTGAAACAGTGGGTGTGATCTGGATCTCCCATCTGAGTAGTGTGCCTCAATCCCAAAATTGCATACAAACAAAGAAAAGAGATTGCCCAGGGGACTTTAGATGAGGCTACACACTCGTAAAAGATCTATGTAGTATACCATATAATTAAAATGTTTTATTGAGTAGACATAGGAATAGTAAGCACATACAAAAAAGACACAATGGACTGATCAGTGGCATCAAGTACATCCAATACATATGGAGTAAAGAAGTAAAGAACAGCATAGACATGCATTAAGATAATATACAGAAATTTATAAAACATGATAAAATGTAGCACCCTTGACGCCTTTCGTGAAAATGTAGTTCGCTTCCTCAGAAATAGGTGTTTATCATGTCTCTACAAAGTAAAAAAAGTATTATAAATAATGTAGGTGTGCATATATGGAGTGTCGAATAAAAGACAAAGCAATCATCAAGACTCCATACTCACTGAATCAGTTTCAAAATGCAGACACTGAAAACAATTGTCCATTGGGAAGTCTGACCCGGGAGCCTTAGGGGGGGCTCCAGTGGACGCAGGAGTCACAGGGAGAGCAGGACTAGTGATGAAGGGATATGTGTCCATAAACCCAGAGAGCCAATCAGTGATATAATATAAAAAAAAAAAAATAATAATAATGTATATATATCCAAAAGGAGCAAGTGAAACGGACACAAGTGGGGACTACAATTACTTACTCAACCGGCGCTATTACCAGGTACCTATAGTATATAGAGTGATATATAAAATGCTAAAACAAATGATATATCTAATGTATATATGAATTAAAATTAATCCAAAGAACATAGGTGATCCTGATGGCATGGGAAAATTTAGGTAGTGTATGCCAATTAGGGGGAGGGGGTTGGGGGGGAAACACTGAAACATTTTAATTATATGGCATACTACATAGATCTTTTACGAGTGTGTAGCCTCATTTAAAGTCCCCTGGGCAATCTCTTTTCTTTGTTTGTATGCAATTTTGGGATGGAGGCACACTACTCAGATAGGAGATCCAGATCACACCCCCTGTTTCATGTACTTAACTTAGGTGTTAGACACCTGTGCCCTTTTAGTGATCTGCATCACCATCCCCCTTACATCCTCTTGGATGTTACACTATTGTACCCATATATGTTATAGACCCATGCTGGTAATATTATATTACTTTCATCTTTTCATCAATTGTTAACAGTCACTGATCTTGTGTTGGTCCGGATGGTTTTCTGTCTCCGGGAGCCGCAATTTGCCTCGTGCCCCGCCTCCCCCCTGCTGTGCTCAGGTTCTCTGACGCAGGGGGGGGGGGGGGGGCTTCGACACACATTGGCGCCATGTTTTCCCGCGCTCGGGGTGCGACCGCACACCTCCTCGGCAGCATACATGGCGTTAGGGGGTGCCCTTGATGTTGACCCGGGGATCCCGCCAAGAGAGCAGGACCTCACTGTCCCACACCATTTCTGGTCACCTAGCTTTTGGGCATTCACTCGTGTTTTTCACCCACATGAGACAGCACTTGGTTGTGGGTATCAGTGTCCCCCCCCCACAATTGACATACACTACCTAAATTTTCCCATGCCATCAGGATCACCTATGTTCTTTGGATTAATTTTAATTCATATATACATATATACATTATTTTTTTTTTTTATATATTATATCACTGATTGGCTCTCTGGGTTCTTTAACCCAAATGTAGGTTTATGGACACATATCACTTCATCACTAGTCCTGCTCTTCCTGTGACCCCTGTGTCCACTGGAGCCCCCCCCACCCCCTACGGCTCCCAGGTCAGACTTCCCAATGGACCATTGTTTTCAGTGTCTGCACTTTGAAACTGATTCAGTGAGTATGGAGTCTTGATGATTGCTTTGTCTTTTATTCGACACTCCATATATGCACACCTACATTATTTATAATACTTTTTTTACTTTGTAGAGACATGATAAACACCTATTTCTGAGGAAGCAAACTACATTTTCGCGAAACGCGTCAAGGGTGCTACATTTTATCATGTTTTATAAATGTCTGTCACATATTCTTGGTTCTTACCGTCATTCAAGAGGTTCGACACATATCTCCACCTGTACGGTCTCCTTTGCCACCGTCGGACTTTACCTTAGTTCTCCAGAAGCCTCCATTTGAGAATATTTGGGCGATTCTCTTGCTTAATTTGTCCCAGAAGGTGGCCTTTTTGATGTCTATCACTTCTGCTCACAGGGTGTCAGAAATGGTGGCTTTATCTTGTCGTACTCCCTATTTGGTGGTCCACAAAGATAAGGTGGTTCTCCGTCCATGTCAGTCATTCCTACCTAAAGTTGTCTCTGATTTCCATTTGAATGAGGACATTGTGTTGCCTTACTTCTTGTGTCCCAGGCCTTCTCATCTCAAGGAGTTTGCTTAGCATACCCTGGATGTGGTTTGAGCGATTCAGGTGGATCTGGCTGTCACTGAGTCCTTTTGGAGGTCAGACTTTTTCTTTGAGATTACGGATGGACCAAGGAAGGGGCTGTCTGCTTCTTCTGCTACCATTTCCAGGTGGATCATACAGATGGTATTCAGGCCTATTCTATCAAGGGTCGGGTTCCTCCTTTCCCTGTGACTTGATCAATCAACTTGGGTACATTTAGCCTTGCCTTACATGGCTCGAATCTCTGCTGGTTCAGCAGGCACCGTCTATGGTCGGCTTAAGGCTCTAATGCGTTTTAGTCTACAGCAGTGGTCTCCAAACTGCAGCCTGGGGGGCCTGATGTGGCCCTTTGCTTGCTTTTATCTGGCTCTCGGGGAAACAATTCCTCCCACTGATATTGGCACTATTCCTCCAACTGACACCAACGATGAGGCACCATTCCTTCCACTGACACCAATGATGGAGCACTATTACTCCCACTGACACCAATAATGAAGCACCATTTCTTCCACTGACACCAATAATAAGGCACCAATTTTTCCACTAAAGGACAGTAATCTTTGTTTAGAAAGTCTAAATGGAGTAAGGGAGGTGTACTTGCTTTATTCTTCATTGCATGGATTACTGGTGCTTACCTTTGCTCCTGCAATGTGGACAGGCCCTCAGCCTTCCATATACTGAGGGGAATTCATCAAAACCAGAGCAGCTGTGCATGGCAATCAGTCAGCACCTATCTTTAGATTTGTCAGTTAAGCTTTAACCACTTCCGCACTGCTCACTAGAGCTGTACTGCGGCAAAGTGGCTCGATAACGTCTGGCGACGTAGTAGTACGTCAACAGACATTCCCCTCTCTCGGCGGTGTGTGAGCGCTGCCGGAGGCTTGCTCCCGCTGTATTCAGTCACAGCGGGAGTCGGGCCAGGGGAGGAGCAGCGGCTATCGCCGCTGCTCTTCCCCGATCGTCGGGGAATCGAGTGTGGAGATCCGCCTGCTTTTGTAAACACAAGCGGGCGGATCTCCTAAGTGACAGGCAGGGTCAGATTGCAGGGTTCAGCATAGCTGAACCTGCGATCTGTCCTTGTCACATAGTCCCCTCCCCCCACACACGTCAGTAAGCGCCAGGCATACATTAACCCCTTGATCACCAATAAAAATTAACCTCTTCCCTGCCAGTGTCATTTTTACAGTAACGGTGCATATTTATAGCACTGATTACTGTAGTAATGTCACTGGTACCCCCAAAAGTGTCAAAAATGTCAGTCAGGGGTCCAATCTGTCCGCCGAAATGTCGCAGTCCCGCAAAAAAAATCGCAGATCGCCGCCATTACTCGTTAAAAAAAAAAAAAACACCAAAAATGACATAAATCTTTCCCTTAGTTAGTAAACGCAATAACTTTTGCGCAAACCAATCAATATACGCTTTTTTTTTTACCAAACATAGGTAGCAGAAAACAAATTGGCTAAAAATTAAAAAAAAAATTGATTTTTACATTTTTTTGGGGGGGAATTTCATATAAAAAAATGTGAAAAATATTGTTATTTTTTCAAAATTTACGCTATTTTTTTGTTTATAGCGCAAAAAAGAAAAATCGCACAGGTGATCAAATACCACCAAAATAAATCTCTGTTTGTGGGAAAAAAAGGACGTAAATTTAGTTTGGGTACGGCGTCGCACGACCGTGCAATTGTCAGTTAAAGTCGCACAGTGCCGAATCGCAAAAAGTGGCCTAGACGTAAGACAGCAAAATCCTCCGGTGGTAAAGTGGTTAAAGGGTAGGTTCACACTAAAGGCTGGGTTAAAATCAGATGAACTTGCATGATTTCAAACCGGTATATCAGTGCAAGTTCGGGGACACTTGTGTGGGTTCATGTACAGATGTCTAATAAAATCACCCCAAAGTTATCAAAAGAAGTGCAGGAACTACTTTTGGGAATCAGTGCGACGCCGCCAAGTAAGTGTCGCACCAATTCGGACAGTGCCAGTGCCGGCAATAGGTGGCGATTTTGGCATGCGATTTGACATGTCAAATCGCCCCTATGTGAATAGGGACTCAAATGAAAGACAGAAGCTAATTGGTTGCCATGCACAGCTGCTTCAGTTTTGGTAAATTCCCCCCATCAAATTATACACAATGAAGTCCTGAAGGGGTGGCTGTGACACCTGCGAAGAGAAACAGCTTTGTAGGGATGGATGTCCAGCCAGTAATTATGGTTGTTCCATTCCCTTAGAATAAAGTAGAATCAGAAGCTTACGATTCAGGAAGGGAGGCAGGAGCTACCAAAACAATATTTTTTTTTTTTTTTTTTTTTTAACTATTAAAATTTTTGCTTGTGATTTTTTTTCTTATTACAATGAAAATATAATAGATAACTTCATAGATGGAATATAGTTCTAATCAAGTCTTTGATTAAAATATTCTGTAATGTTTAATTTTTCCCCACCACTTGCTGCTTTCTTGTATTTCAGCATGCCGCTATTACTCCCTGAGATTGTTTTTGAGGCTGCGACCGAACGTCATAAATCTCTGCTGACCAGTGCATTTATCTTGAGTTCTAACGTGATAGACTGATAAAAGTGGCTGCTCCAGGCAGCAGATAGACTGGCACACTTTAAATCTAAAGCAACTTTTTTACATACTGTATCTAGCGGTACTGAAACTAAACCTGCAGACCTGATTATAGGAAGCTCCGGGCTATGATTCACCTTCACACAACGTGGATTGTCATTGAATGCAACAAATACTTGCCAACCATCCTTTGCAAACTTTATGGTGTGCTATATCAGTAAATGCGAATATAGTGGATAGACAGTATTGCATCAGTAAATATCACAAAAAAGAAAAATGTTAAACTCAATAAAAAGAAAACTGTAATGAAATGTAATGAAAGAAAATGCATTTTTACTTGCGTACAAATCATACCTTTACATTAGAGGAGCTGTCATTAAGACGCTCCCCCTATTGTTATCAGACCACAGTGAAACTCACTCATTTGAACAGAGCCATACCTGTTTGGGGTTTAAATATTCCTACAGTCTGGGCAAAATTAAGAACAACTGTAAAGCTACACAAGAAAAATACAAACATTTTATATTATGTGTCAGTTTTAGATTTATTTAAAAATATTGTTGACATTTTTTTCATTTTCACATGAAGGCCTATTTTAAGAATAACGTGTACAAGGCAAGCTAGGTTAAGTATTTTGTTATTAACAGTGCTTTGAACACAGCACAAATGTTTTTTTTTTTTGTAAATACATTTTTTATTCAAGATATATGAAAACAAGATACAATACAAACCAGTATGAAATAATTCAGATGACAAAATGGTTACATTGTACATTTTTATAACAATTAACTGTAGATAGATTCAGGGCTAAAGTCTTATAACTGTTAAGTTTAACCACTTAAGCCCCGGAGGATTTGGCTGCTAAAAGACCAGGGGTATTTTGCGATTCGGCACTGCGTGACTTTAACGGACAATTGCGCGGTCGTGCGACGCTGTACCTAAACGAATTTGACGTCCTTTTTTTCCCACAAACAGAGCTTTCTTTTGGTGGTATTTGATCACCTGTGCGATTTTTTGATCACGCGCTATAAACAAAAAAAGAGCGTCAATTTTGCAAAAATAACAATACTTTTCACATTTTTTATATGAAATTCCCCCCAAAAAAAAGTAAAAATCAAAATTTTTTAACATTTTCAGCCAATTTGTTTTATGCTACATATGTTTGGTAAAAAAAATCGCAAAAAGCGTATTTTGATTGGTTTGCGCAAAAGTTATCGCGTTTACTAACAAAGGGAAAGATTTTTGTAATTTTTGTTGTTTTTTTTTTAAGGCGTAATGACGGCGATCTGCGATTTTTTTTGTGCGGTACTGCGACATTGCGGCGGACAGATCGGACCCTTGACTGACATTTTTGACACTTTTGGGGTTACCAGTGACATTTCTACAGTAATCAGTGCTACATATATGCACTGTTACTGTAAAATTACACTGGCAGTGAAGGGGTTAACTTTATTTGAGAGGGAGGGGCTGTGTGTGTCCCTAGGGGCGTGATTCTAACTGTGATTGGCTGTGGCTTGAGGTGTAGTTACACTGATCAACGGTTCTACATAGTAGAACCGTATGATCAGTGTCTCTACACAAGGAGAACTGACAGGCAGCTTGTTTACACAAGCTGCCTGCCTTTCTCCCTCTCCCCCGACGATCGCAGAGTGACCGACGGACATCGGGTCCGCCGGTCACACGCGGGGGGGTGCGTGACCGCGCGGGAGCGGGAGCGCGCCGCCGGCGGCGCGCGCTCGCTCCCCAGACCCTCCCAGGCTAGTGACGTACCGATACGTCACTCTGCCTGTGAGGGGCTGACCGCCGCAGTATATGTACTTGCGGCGGTCGGCAAGTGGTTAAAGAAACATAGATAATGTGCACATAGTCTTGAGCTACCATAAATTACAAACTTTCACTCAGAGATAGGGGATCACCCTTCTTTTGGATTTGACTGAGCCCTCACTCCGATTGGGTGCAAACTGTGAGAGGCCAGACACCAACCGTTTCAACCGGAGTATACAGGTGTCACCGCGACCTGTACCTCTGCCCCCACTCTGAGCAAAAATGCTTGAATAAAGGAGAGGTAGAGTGGATAAAGGGACGGGAGGGGGGGTTGAGGGCTTACCACTGGGCTGAGTAAGTATTGGTATAAAATAGCAGCTTCAATAAGAATATATTTTCAATAAATGAACTCATCTATTATTCGAAAGTTACAACATTAGGAGGTCTGGTCTATCCATATCTGCCAGTATTTATGGAAGGTGTCAGCTTTCCTATCTTTGTAAGCTAAAATCTTTTCCATTTCATATTGTATGTTTACTCTATGTTTGATGACTACTAAGTTGGGCAGGACTGTAGATCGCCAGTTAGCTGCAATGGCTATCCTGGTGGCAAAAAGAATGTGTGCCATCACCTTCCGTAAGCAGGGTGAATAGTCTTCCAAACCTAGGCTCAGTAATGCCAGGGCCAGCGAGGGCACACATGTTACACCTAGTAAATCGGACATCCATGTAAAAACTTCTGACCACAATGGTTGTATTTTTGGGCAATGCCAGAACACATTGAGCAGGTTACCTATTTCTTAACAGTCACGCCAGCATAGTGGAGAACATTTGTTATCTATAGTATGTAGCCTTTTAGGAGTCATATAATGCCTATGTAGTCGTTTTTGAGAGTTGTCCCAGTGCTCCACACATGCTGATGACTTACAATTAACCCTAAATGCTGCCAGCCACTGTGATGTGGAGAAAGAGTGTTGTAACTCTCTTTCCCATTTAAGGATAGTAGGGGATTTACGAAACGGCTGTTGGTAGTTGTAATACTCATAGCAAAGCGAGATTCCTCTGGTATGAGGATTCGATTTAGCCAGAAGGAAGTTCCAGAGTTTTTTCGGAATTGGTGGGAGTGAGGTATTGTGTCGTTTCTCAAACGCTCTTAGTTGGTACATGGTAAGTGTGTCCAACATGGTCAAAGGACGTATGGCCTCCCTAGAGAAATGAAAGCCTCTATGCCTTCAATGTTTGGTTGAGACGCCTGGTATTAAAAGGTCATAGGTCGTTAGAGGGGTAAGGAGCTTCATGCACTCCTCTTCTTCAAAATGTTTTCTATTGATGAGGGTCCAAGCCTCGAGTGTGGCTTGTATGGTCGGATAATTAGGAACCGCTATATTGTGGAGTATACTGGCTGCAAATGCTAGTGCCGGTAAGTTATGGCCTGGGGTGACCTGACATTCTATTTGGTTCCAGAGGTTATCTTCCTGAGCGACAAACCAGTACCGTACCTGAGTCAGAATGGCCGCATAGTAATAGGCCTGTGCAATGCGGAGGCCTATACCACCCATTTGCTTAGATTTGTATAGAGTGGAGATTGCTATTCTGGGTGTCTTCCCATCCCAAATAAAATTTCTCAACTTGGAAGCTAGTTTATCAAGAATGCTTGTGGAATGGGAATCTGGAGGGTCCTGAAATAATACAGGAGCTTCGGAAGGACCAGCATTGTATAGGCAGCAATTCTCCCAGGAAAGATGGATTTTCCTAATCTGGGAGAACTCATCAACGATGTGATCAAGAAGCGGAAGCATATTGCACTTATATAGGTTAGAGACTGGAGAGGAGAGCTGGATACCAAGGTAGGTAATCGATGGAGCTTCCCAGTTGCATGGAAATTTGGTCTTGAGGTTAACCACGTCTTCCTTGGGTAAGGATATCAGAAGGGCAAAGCATTTACTAGTATTGACCTTATAATAGGATATACAACCAAATTTACTGGAGGAGCACCTGTACTTCGGGCAGGGATGTTTTCAGGTCAGTCAACGTCATAATAATGTCATCAGCAAAGAGTCCTATTTTATGTTCTGTGTAGCCAATTTGAATTCCCTTTATGCTAACATTGGATCTGATGGCCTCTGCAAGGGGGTCAATTGCCAGGGAGACAATTATTGGTGATAGCGGGCATCCTTGGCAAGTTCCATTAGAAAGTTCGAAGGAGTCAGAGAGCAGCCTGGATGTAAAGACTCTCGCTGAGGGGTTGGTAAATAAGGCCATTAAACGCTGAATGTATAAAGCCGCTGAAGCCATATTTAGAAAGAGCCTTTGATAGATACCCCCAGTGGACCCTATCAAAGGCTTTTTCAGCATCTAGGGCCAGGAAAATTGAGGGGGCGTGCTTATCTTCCACAAATTTTAAAAGGTTGCTAATACGTCTTGTACCGTCAGAGGCCTGTCTGCATTTGACAAATCCTACTTGGTCCAGGCCTAGAAGGTAGGGGGTGATATGTAGCAGTCTATTGGCCAATACTTTTGCATAGATTTTCAGATCGACATTTAGAAGGGATATGGGCCTAAAGTTTTGAGGGGCGTCCGCATCTTTCCCTGGTTTTGGTTTGACCACTATAGCTTGAAGCATTACCTTCGGGAACAAACCTGTTGTGGAGGCTACATTGAAAAGCATAGCAAAATGTGGGGGTTAAAATGGGGGCCATTGATTTATAATATTTTGCCGAGAATCCTTCTATCCCCGGGGACTTATGTAGAGGAAGGGATTTGATCACCTCGGCTATTTCCTCTGTAGTTATGGGGTTATTCAGTCTTTGGAGGGTATCCGCATCTAGGGAGGGTAGATTGAGCTTATGAAGAAATGCGTCAATGTCTGTCTCAGTCGGGTTGTATGTGGAGGGGGACTCTTTTAAATTATACAGAGAGCTATAAAATTCTTTGAATACATTAGCTATATCCTTGGGGTTTTTAAAAATCTCGCCCGTGTGGTCGTGTTTAATTAGGGGTATATTGGTCCTAGCACAGCAGTTGAGAGGCTAGTAGTTTACTTGCCCTATTGCTTTGCGAATACCAGGAAACTCTATCTTTTTAAATATGTATCGTAGTCTTCCAAAAGAGTTTTCTTTAGTTCATTACGTTGGTCTGTGAGGACTGTCAAGAGGGTAGGGGGTGTCTGTCCATGTGTTTTATGTTGACGTTCGAGTGCAGTGATTTTTGTCTGGAGTTGGGTGATATGTGCAGTCCTTTTTCCGATCCCTAGCAGTCTGCTGTATCAGTAAACCCCTAGCTACTGCCTTATGAGCGCACCAGATTACAGAGGGAGAGGTTGTGTAAGTAACATTGAGGTCAAAGTATTCCTCAATCTTGCCTTTTAGTTCCTTGCTATACTCTGGGTGTGCTAGAATATAGGTGTTATTGCGCCATATCGGAGAGTGCATTGTTTTTGAACCATCCACAACATCAATAGTGATGGGAGTGTGGTCCGACCACGTGATGCAGTTGATGTTCGCTCCAAAGACTTTTTGTAATAAATACTTGTCAGTTAGCAATAGATCAATTCTGGAATAACTTCTATGTATCGTAGAGAAGTAAGAGTAGTCCCGTTCAGTGGTACGGAGACACCTCCAGGGGTCATACAGTCCCTCTTCAACACACAGGGGACCAAAGCTTGGCCTGCGTCTCCGGGCCCACTGAGGAGCAATTCAAATCAGCATTCATCACTGCATTGAAGTCTCCACATATCAACAAATTACCCTTAGTCTGGTTTTTAGCCCAACAAACAGTTTTTCTGAGAAACTTCAAGGGTTGCTTGTTAGGTGCGTATATATTCACTATAGTGTATAGGGTGTTGTTGATCTCAGCAATCTCCCATGAACATCCACGGATTTGCTAAGCAATTTAAAAGTCACTGAGTTTTTCACAGCAATCAGGACTCCATTCTTTTTGGTAGTATTTTTGGCTGTAAAGATATGTGGGAATTTAGGGTGTGTGCATGTAGGAGCCTTAGTACCTGCAAAATGAGTCTCCTGGATACATACAACATCACTTTTGTTCTCCAGTGCAGTCTTCCAGAGATTCCTCCGCATAATTGGGCTGTTCAAACCTCTAACGTTGAAGGACATCCATCTAATGAACATAGCGATGGTAGAAGATGCAAGTGCGCCGCCTGGTGGTAAGAAGGGAATATAGGGAAAACAACTCTATCATCATCAAACAGTGGATCAACAAGGTTGGGCCCAGGTGAGCGCCCAGAACTTTGGTCATGCAAACTCGCACAAAGATCACCCGGAAAAACAAAACGTTCCAACAAGGATGCGAGCAACCTCGCATTTGTTCACTGAGGATATCAAAGTCAGGTGAACTGCACAACGGGTGGGTTGTACTCCGGCCGGAGTATTGGTTCGGAGTGGTAGATAAAAGTTGAGAAGGTGGCTAAAGTGTTTACTGCCTGTAGTATGTCAGTGTACAGCGGGACAGAAGGAGTAGTTTCTCATTTGCCCGCTTTAGTGGAGTGGGTATATCACCCTCCAGGCCCAGGGGAGGCCGCGGATCCTCTCCTTGTGGTAAGAAACCCCATTTCCTGAGGAGCTCTAATCCTTTAGCAAGTCAGGAAATTGAGTGGGAGACTTTGTTGACAGTCACATTAAGTTTAGCTGGGGATCCCCATTTGTACAGGACTTTATGATTCCTAAGAATTTTCGTTATAGGGACCAAGTTGTGTCGGGCTGCCAATGTTGCCTGTGAAAGGTCAGTGTACAAGGAGATGCTAGCATAGGAATCCGGGAGCGCAGGGTGTTGTCTAAAGTACCTCTTAGTTGGTCTTTTATCTGATAGAATTGAATCCTGGCGATAAGCTCTTTTGGGACTGCATCTGGGATATGAGGCGGTTTTGGCAGTCGGTGGGCTCTATCAATAAGAAGGTCAGTTGGCGTGAGCGAGGGTATAGTTTTAAGCATTAACTGTTGCAGGATTGAGGACAAGTCCACTGGTATCACTGACTCTGGGATTCCCCTGAACTTGATGTTGCTTCTGCGGGACCTATCCTCAAGATCCGCTACTTTTTGCCTGAGCAGTTTTGATTTCCTCCTCCAGCTCAAAATGAGCATCAACCAGATCGTTGTGTGCCTCAGTGAATTCCTCCATTTTATGCTCCCCATAATCTGCTCTGTCCCCCAGTGCAGCTAATTCTCTGTTTGTGGAGCGCATAAATGAGGACATATCCTGTTGCAGAGCTCCCCTTAATGTCAGTAACATGTCTTTCATTGTGGCATCCGTGATGGTCTGGCCTGTGGTGGGGAATGCATCTAGTTGCTGGCCATAAGAAGCTGTTTCCTCTATTTCCTCCCCCACATTGTGTGTATTGTCATTATTATCCTTGTCATCCCTGTCACCCGTTAGCCTCCGTTTTTGTTTAGCTGGGCTGTTAAATGGGGAGGATGGCAGCGGATGACATGCGCTGCTTGACTCACCATCATCGGGGATGGTGGATACAGGCTGGGCACTGGCAGCAGCGTGGGACCTGGTACTGGCGCCATCTTGGGCAATGCGGCCTGGAGCTGGGGAGAAGAACTCCATCAATTTCTTCGGTTTTTCTCTCTCCTTTCTCTTCCCCATGGTCGCCATCAGGTTCCCCCTCTTGCAGGCAGTACTACTGGCCGGTTCTAGGAGCTGGATGGTTGCTGTGTATGGCTGCTGGTCACCCGTTCAGAGCGGCGGTGTCACACATCCATCTGCTCTGGCTGCCGGCTCCGCCCCTAAAAAAAATCCTTGTGGAGCTCCTTTCTTTGATGTACTTTTTCTTGAATTGATGCGTTTTTTTTTTACTAGTGAAAATTTGGGGTATTTTTAACACCGGCAATCGCCGCATCCTTAATAACCGTGACTCCATACCCCCCATGTTGATGAAGACCAAGGCCTCCTCTCCACAACACCGTGGATGTGGGGGGTGCAAGGGGTAACTCATTGGAATCTAGGAGCCCTCTTTAACAAGGGAGCCCCCAGATCCCTTCTCCCCATCTGAATGAATGTGGGGGTACTACTCATTCACCAGAAAAAAATGGCCAAAGTGAATAAAGATACAGGAGCTAATTTTTGATAAGTCCTTTATTTAAAAAAAAAAGGACAATACAAAATAAATGTCCCCTGAAGTAAACCAGCAAAAACCATGATGTTGGTCGCACGCCAACCCATATAAAAAAAAAAAAAAAAGGTCTTCAGACGCTTGCCTCCTGTCAATTGACAGCTCCGCTTCTTCACTGTTAAATAAACTAAGGAGTGTGGTCACTCGATTATGACACTGGGTGATCCTTCCCCCTTGTGACATCATTGACCCAGCACATCCCATGTGTGTCGGCAGGGGGGGGGGGGTTGCTCCCTCCTCCCCCCCATTCCTATCCTGCTGGGCTTCATGCTCGGATAAGGGTCTGATATGTATTTTGGGGAGGTGACACACTTTTTTTTTTTTTTTTTTTAACCATGAGGCTCCACCCAAAATCCATACCAGACTCAAATGGCCTGGCATGGATTGGGGAATCCAAGCTGTTTAAAAAAAAAAAAAAATGAATACCAGTTTTTCTTTTGTTTACCTTCTGCTGTCTTTGGGGAATCCTGCTAACAGCAAATGAGTCAGGGTGGTTAAGGACGCAGTGGGTGCTGGCTACTTAACCAGCATAAAGATCAAAAATTCCTTAAAATTCACATGCCTGTACCACTACTTATTTAACCACATAACGGCCGCCAACCGCAGATACACTGCGGCAGGCAGCCGCTGCTGGGCAAAGTGACGTATCGGTACGTCACTCGCCCACGAGCCTCTAGAGGGCAAGCGCGCGCCCCCGCTCGTTCCCTGACATCCCCGCGCAAGTGACCGGCGGCTTCGATGTCCGCCGGTCACTTGCAATCTCCCGCTGGAGAGGGAGAAAGGCAGATGGCTGATGCAAACTGCTATGTAGGATCGTATGTCTCTGTGGTTATATCACAAGCCACGCCCCCCCACAGTTAGAATCACGCCCCTAGGGATACATTTAACCCACTGATCACCAATAAAGTTAACCTCTTCCCTGCCAGTGTCATGTTTACAGTAACAGTGCATATGTATAGCACTGATTACTGTAGTAATGTCACTGGTACCCCCAAAAATGTCAGTCAAGGGTCCGATCTGTCTGCTGCAATGTCGCAGTTCCGCAAAAAAAATCGCACATCGCCGCCATTACTAGTTAAAAAAAAAAAACAATAAAAATTACATAAATCTTTCCCGTAGTTAGTAAACGCAATACTTTTGCGCACACCAATCAAAATACGCTTATTGCTAATTTTTTTTACCAAAAATATGTAGCAGAAAAAAAATTGGCCTAAAATGTTAAAACATTTTGATTTTTACATTTTTTTTGGGGAATTTCATATAAAAAAATGTGAAAAATATTGTTATTTTTTCAAAATTGTCGCTCTTTTTTTGTTTATAGTGCAAAAACTAAAAATCGCACAGGCGATCAAATACCACTAAAAGAAAGCTCTGTTTGTGGGAAAAAAAGGACGTCAATTTTATTTGGGTACAGCGTCGCACGGCCGCGCAATTGTCCGTTACAGTCACGCAGTGCCGAATCGCAAAATAGGCCCTGGTCTTTGAGCAGCCAAATCCTCCGGGGCTTAAGTGGTTAACACATGCATTTATTTATTTCCTTTAGATAATTGACTTTAATACTGTTTTTTATGGTATTTACCAAACATTTTTGCTTTTTGATGTAAATACCGTGTAAACAAATTGCGAATTGACATTTTTCTTACGTCCTCTGAAAAATGCAGCCCTTCCAAGTTTCATCATGATTGGGTAATGGCGCCCTCTGCAGGAGCAGGCTAGGTAGTGAAACTTCATCAAAAAACTTTCACTAGACACACCTTTAGGGGCTGCCCCTCCAGACATTACCCCTAGACACATTGAGCTTACTAATCAGTGTCTTGCTGCCTAGCTCAGGAGTAGGACCTAGCCCTGCTGGGACTCCGGTCTCAGTTTTTTATTTTTTCTTTGCTTCCACCTCAATGAAGATGTTGTTTTGCCTTCGCTTTGTGCACAGCCCAAGCATCCCAAGGTATTTGTCTTGCATTCATTGGATGTGGTTCGGGCAATCCGGATTAACCTGTCGGCCACGGAATCCTTTAGGAAGTCTGATTCCCTGTTTGTCCTCCCTGAGGGACCTCGGAAGGGTTTGGCTGCCTCTGCTGCCACCTTTTCTAGATGGATCAGACAGACTATTGTTCAGACCTATTCCCTTGAGGGTCAGATGCCTCTCGAGTTTTTCTGCATCAGGCTTCTGTGGCTCAGGTGTGTAAAGCGCCGACCTGGTCGTCTGTGCACACTTTTTTACAAAATTCTACAAGATTGACGTGATGGCATCCTCGGATGCTTCCTTTGGCTGCAAAGTTTTGAGCGCTGCGGTTTGTGGAAGAGACCTGCTTTTCTCTTCTGGGGGTGAAATTTTGTTCTGTGGTTAGCTCCTGTTGGTGAGCTTTTGTTGCCCTGTTGGCTACGTTTTTTTTCTGGCCTTGTTAACATGTTGCCCTTTTCTGTTGGTTGCATCTTTTCCCACCCCTCACACCTGCACTGCTTTGGGACATCCCAGTCGTGATGAAACTTGAAAGGGCTGCGTCTGTTAGAGGACGTAGAAGAAAATAGAATTTTTGTAAGAACTTACCGTTAAATTATTTTCTCTGAGTCCTCTGACAGACGCAGCCCCCGCCCCTCTATTTTGGGGTTGGTTGTCTTCCTGTACTGCTTGCTATGAAACTGATTAGTAGGCTCAATGTGTCTAGGGGTAATGTCTGGAGGGACAGCTTTAGTAAATTGAGCCCATTATCACCATCTGAATGAAATTTGTGTCCCGGTGTTTGAGGGGTTTTTTTTTTTTTTTTTATATATATATTTTCTTTTATTGGTGGTGTTTTCTTTTTACTGGTGTGTTATCTTATTTTTTAACTTCGCAACTGCCCTTCTAAATCATCAACTGGAGGAATTGTGTTTTTTTACCATTTCTAGTCTAAAAGATACAGATATATCTATGGTTCTCTTAGACAAAACAGAGTATACTGTATGTTCTTCTGGAGGAGTCACTGATGTAATTGGTACCATTTACCAGTATTATCCAAAGTACAGCACTATGTGTATGTGCCGTAGAAATACCAGGATTAAAATAAATGGCTTTATCAAGAAACCTAATGTGGTATTAAACCCAAAACCAAAAATGTATTTTCTCTTTCGTTCATTGACAGACACAGCACTCCATATTCAGAACCATATAGTTATATCTCCCCCTACAGAAGTAGGACACTAGGCAGAAAGAAAATACTTTGCTATGCCTATGGGCAGTCCTAGCTGGTATACATCCCCCTCTCTGCTATAGTCCTTCAGTTTTGTGATGCCTACTCAGGAGTAACTAGCTAGCACCTTGCTGGGATCTTTGGTTCTGGCATTTTCTTACTCTTTAAATGGCATTTTTTCTCCTGGTGTTTTTTGCTGTGAGATCTACAATTAACTGCCAGGCTGGATGATGGTCTGGATAGCTGAATCCAGTGGTCCCCCCAGTCTGGCCATCAAGCGCATGCAAACCAGAGCTCCACGCTGGGTCGGCTGTGACATAGGCCCGCTGGACAGGTTCTGGCCTGTGAGTTAAATGTCTTTTGAGGTCGGTGGTGAGGGGTTCTGATTGGAGTGGTGCCCGCCTGTTTTCTGTGGGTTTGGTGATTATGATGTCCCGTCCCTCTCCTCCTGGATGCGGTGGGGGGATGGACAAAGGCACCCCCCTGGGATGGTCGGAACTGTGGCTTCCCCTCCTTCCCCCCAGGGTCCCTGTTTTGGTGGTCCCTGTAGGTTAGATGTGTCCCCTTGCGGTGCAAGACACGTTAGTCAGATCCTGAATCTGGCCCTGTCACCGTGGACGTGGCCCATCCTGCGGGGCTTGTAGCCACGCTCTCTGATCTGTCAGATTTTGAGGATGATTCCTCCCTAATTGCAGCCGTGAACGAAAAGGCACTGGGTGATACACTGGCTACATCTGTGTGGGAGACTTTGAAGCTGTAGGATGCAGCTGAGGCAGCTGTGGAGTTGGCCGTTCCTTTTGGTGCTCACAAGCTGCCTTGCAGAGCAAAAGTTTTTCCTTATCCCTTCTATTTTGACAGGTTTGTCAACAAAGATTGGAAGTGCCCAAAATGTCCCTTTGTGGTTCCTAAATGCTTTGCTGTGAGGTACCCCTTTGCAGAGTCACTTCTGAAGAAGTGGACTGTCCTACCAGTGGTGGACTGCCCTGTCTCCAAATTAAATATGTCTCCAAATTAAATAAGGCAACCATAATTCTGGTAGAGGAATCCCCAGCCTTTAAAGATCCGGCTAGTAGAAAAGCAAAGCTTAGCTATTTTAAAGCGGTTTACTATTGCTGGTTTGGCGTAACAGCCAGTCCTGGCCATTGCTCTGGGGTTTAGGGGGGGGGGGGGTGAGCAGATTCCCCCTGCCTTTGTTGAGTTGGTGGACAAGTTGATCCAGGGGCTGCAAATTTGTCTGTGATGCTTCTCTGGACAGGACTCCCTTGATTTCTAAGCTCTCTGTTTCGGCAGTTGTGCTTAGGCATGTGTTGTGGCTGCGGACCAAACCTCTAACAAAGCTCTAACGGATTTGCCCTTTCAAGGCGATCTCCTGTTTGGGGCTACCCTGGATGACATTATTAAGAGTCTCACGGGGAGGGGGGGAGTAATTTTCTTCTGCAGTCTGGGAAGGGTAAAAAGTGTTGCAGACACGGCCCTTCTTTCTTGGCACACAAAAAGTTTTCAAGCCCTCCCTGGGAGGTTCCAAGTGGCCCTGGTTTCTCTAGACCTGCGGACAAGGCTCCTTCAGCATGAAGGTGCGTCCCCACTCATGCCTGGGGTGGGGCGACGTCTTTGCTAGTTTCTGGGTGAGTGGACCTCCTTGGTTTTTATTTAAACCTGTTTACGGTCCCAAAGAAGGACAAGGTTCATCTGATTCTGGACCTCAAGGCCCTAAACTCTTTTGTGCAAGTACAGAAATTTAGAATGAAGTCCCATTTGCACCGTGGTGGCATCCCTACATCAGGAGGATTTCCTACCCTCTATTGACATCAAAGCTTTGCTGTGGGAGAGGAGCACTATCAGTTTGTGGCGTTACCCTTTGGTCTCGCCTCCCCTCCTCGGGTCTTCATGACGTTGCTGGCCCCGGTTTTAGCATTGCTACGTCAGCGGGGGATTATTGTGCTGGGCTACTTGGACGACCTCCTCTTGCGAGTGGCGTCCTCATCTGCATTGACAGACGATGTGGAGATCACTGTCAAGGCCTTGAAGGAGTTCAGTTAGCTTCAGAACTACCAGAAGTCTGCCCTGATCCTGTCCATGAAATTGGATTACCTGGGTCTGACTTTTGATTCAGCTCTGGTGGTCCTCCCTCCAGATTTGCATGCCTTTGCTGGCCCTGATGGTGTCTGTCTTTGAGGCATTGCCGTTTGCAGAGTTTCATACGAGGTCCTTTCAGAGGGAGATCCTGGTGAAATGTGACAAGTGTCCAAAGTCTTTGGACAATCAGATTCTGATGAGTCAGTCTGGTGGCTTCATTCTCCGACTCTTTGGCAGGGCAAGTTTTTTCTCCATTTGTATTGGACAGTGGTCACGACGGATGCCAGTCTGTCCGGGTGGGGAGGTGTCCTGGGGCTAAGCTCTGCTCAGGGTTGTTGGCCGCTGGAAAAATCCAGACTACCGATTAATGTCTTGGAACTTCAGGTGATTCGGTTGAGCCTGGATCACTGGACGGATCGGCTCTGGGGGGTTCCTGGTTCGGATTCAGTCAGTTAATGTCACGGCGGTGGCTTCAATCACCAGGGTGGAACAAAAAGTGTAAAATGTTAAGAAACAACAATCCATGGTGCAAGTAACGTTTTGTTTAAAAGGCTACTTTATTAAAAAATAGAACGCACCAGTCTTAACAGGCAATACTGTAGTGCAGATGATCGGTTCAATATGACATCCCACCACCGCACTCGTGTGTAAGCGTATCTCACTCGTACTGTGTTCACCGACAGAGACTCCCCTACGTTTGAGGACTCAGGGACTGCGGGTCTTCTCAGGGGGATCACCCTCCGATGATTCTTCGTCTGCACCCATTGTTCCTACCTAAGGTTGTCTCTGACTTCCATTTGAATGAAGACATTGTGTTGCCTTGTTTGTGTCCCAGGCCTGCTCATCCCAAGGAATTTGAGTTACATACCCTGGATGTGGTTCAGGCGATTTGGGAGTATCTGGCAGCCACCGAGTCTTTTCGGAGGTCAGACTCGCTTTTTTGTGATCACGGACGGGCCAAGAAAAGGACTGTTCGCTTCTTCTGCGACCATTTCCAGATGTTTTAGACAGACGGTGATTCAGGCCTATTCCTTCAAGGGTCGGGCTCCTCCTTTCCCTGTAACAGCGAACTCTACTTGGGCGCTTAGTGCTTCTTGGGCCTTCCATCATCAGCCATCAGCAGGTTTGCAAAGCAGCCACCTGATAGTCTTTGCACACCTTCACTAAATTCTACAAAGTGGATGTTTTGGCTTCTGCGCAGGCTTCTTTTGGCCGCACGGTTTTGCAGGCTGCTGTTTAGAGGGTCTGTTTCCTCTTTGGGGGTGTATTGTTCAGGTTGGGCCCCAGTTGTTTTTTTTGTTGAGCTCCTGTTACCTGGTTGGCTTCTTGTGTTTAGCCATTTTGTCCCACCTCTTATGTTTTTGGCACTGCTTGGGGACATCCCTATGGTTCTGAATATGGAACGCTGTGTCCGTCAATGAATGGAAGGGAAAATAAGATTTTTGTACTTACCGTAAAATCCATTTCTCTGAGTTTGACGGATGCAGCACCCACCCCTCTACGGAGTTTTGTAACTTCTGATACTGCTTGCTACTAAACTGAAGGCCTATAGCAGAGAGGGGGATGTATACCAGCTAGGACTGCCCATAGGCTGATAGACAGTGATTCAGGCCTATTCTGTCAAGGGTCGAGTGCCTCCTTTCCCATTAACGGCACACTCTACTTGGGGGCTTAGTGCTTTTTGGGCCTTCTATCATCAGGCATGATTGGCACAGGTTTGCAAAGCGGCCACTTGATCGTCTGTGCACAGTTTCACAAAATTCTAGCAGAGAGGGGGTTGTATACCAGCTAGGACTGTCCATAGGTGTAGGCAAGTTGTTTTTCTGCCTAGTGTCCTACTCCTGTAGGGGGCAATATAACCCTATGGTTCTGAATATGAAGCACTGTGTCCGTCAATAAATTTAGAGAAATGGATTTTAAGGGAAGTACAAAAATCCTATTATATTGCAGCTTAGCTTCTTTTTTTTATTTTTTGGCTTTTCCCCCCCAATATTTTTACCTGGTGATCTGGCCACACCTCTGGTATGAGAGTACCCCTACTCTGGATGAAGGAACACAGGGACACCTTTGGACTCCAGCATTGTCGAAAGTATTAAGCATACTAGCAGATTTAGATACACTAACAAATTGAAGCCAAACTTCAGGTCATACTGCATATACACAAGCAGTTACAGAAACTTTTTCTTTTTCGACAAAGATTTAAACTTTTTTCTGCTAGGTCTGTATGGTATATGGACCTGACTGCAGTGGGGGAGTTACACATACTCCTGGTGGCTGTATCTGACAAACAGACTGCCAGCTGTCAGATGGATGTGATCAGGCGGCTGGGAAAGCCACCTGATCGCTTCCAAACACCCCTGATAATGGCTGCCTCCCTCGTACATTCAGCTCTGCATGACTCACCCAGGACCAGCATGGTGGGTGCCGCCAGGTAGAGGGGAGGGAGCTAAGTGGACCTGTGTCTGCTCTCCTCCCCTTCTCTCTTTTCTTGCTGACTTGAAAGTGATGAATGAAAGGTCACTTCTGGGTCCCCATATCATTTTCCCCAGCCACACAGGCAAGAATCGAATGCAGTGCGACCTGAAAAAAAATATATAATGTTTTGGGGAATTTATGCAATCTTCAGGGCTAAAATTATTTTAAATGTGTGCAAAAAAAATGGAAAAATGTCTCTGACAGGAGAAGGATTAGCACCCCTGTCAGTGGTAAATGGTTTTTCTCTACAGTTCAACTGATACATTTGCAGTATAACCTGTTATGTTGAAAAACAACAGACTTAATGGCTGGATCACCAGATTAAAATAAAGGAAAGAAATGAAGAAAAAAAAAAAAATAATCTAGCCACCACGTCTAGGTCTTGGTAAGCTGCAGTATAATAAATGTTTACTTCTGGGTTTAATACCGCCTAAATGAACATGTATACTCAAAATGTTGATCCCACAGATTTAAATTTGTTTTTTTATTTCATTTTTTGCAGATAGTAATCAAGACCAAATCAGGAGAGGTTATTTACCGTATCTCACCGTGGGCAAAATATGTGTGTCAGGAAGAGAAAAAAGTGGCCTATGACTGGGTGCATTGGGAACCAGCAAATCCTTACAAAGTAAGGCTCTTTCTGAATATTTACATATGTAATATGCCAGAGAATTAAAAGAGTGTTAAGTCCTGTGCTACCAGTGGTTCTGTGTAAATAATGCTGTTTGGATGAAGATGCTGCTGCAAACACCTAGAATGTGCTTCCACACTTAGCCCAGTTGTATACAGCATCAGGAAAGTCTCTAGTAGACAGGAGGCTCTGGATCACCTATAAATCTACATTGTAAATGGATGATTACAACTAGGTACAGTTTGCTATGAATGAAGGTGAGAGTTTGGAGAGCACAGAGGTGGCACATGTGTCTTACTTTTAGGAGCACCTATATATACCAGGTGGTGTGGGACTTTGTGAGCACTAAATAAGTAATGTGTTGATGAACTGTGGTTTCATACTACAAAAAATGTTATGTTTGTGTACTCCGTGACACTTATGTACTGATATTATGTATGTTCACATATCTCATATTATGGAGAAAACACTAAGTCCCGGTTCACACCTGTGCGATGCGGGAAGGCTGCGAATCCGCAGCCTGTTCCTGCATCGCAAACGCACATCTGACAGTTCACACTGCCATATGCGATACGCAGGGGGTGTCAATGAAATGTTAACGACACCCCCAGTTTGATCGCACTTCGCAGTGCGATCTGACAGTTTGCACAGGATCGGATCGCACAAGTGTGAACCACTGTGCGATCCGATCCTGATGCGGCTGGAAAAAAGAGTCCTGTGCGTCTTTTGTGCGGGTGCAGTGCGAATTTCAGCCATACATAGTGTATGGCTGAATTCGCACCGCACATCCGATCACATGTAATGAAGGAGCAGTGCACTCTAGATCTGTAAAATGTTTCTAGAGTGCACAGTGGAATGTGGAATAAAGAATGAACTTTGTTTAAATGCTTATTTTAACACCGTTTTTGTATTAATTAGCAGTGCAGCACCTTTTGCTATTATTCATCTCCATATGTACAGTGCCTTGAAAAAGTATTCATACCCCTTGGAATTCAACTGAATAAGATAAACTTTTCTTCAATTATGTCACAATTTCCACATCCTACTTCATGAGTACCCCACAGGGAAATACCCTTACTGATAGCAATGACAGAAATGATATGCAAGGAACCGTGAGAAAAAGCTCAGCCAAACATTCGCTCTGCCGAAGGCCTGCAGAACACTCAAACTGCCCAGAGTGACAGTGCTTCCCTTGCATCAGGAGCGGGATCCTATTTTAAAACTGGTCTCTGTATCCATTCTAGCTCTATCTTATGCACACAACATGCAGCCTACCTGACTAAGGCAGATTTTTCTGCAATTATGTCACCATTTCTTGGGTAGCCAACTGCTTTATTACCACCATCACTGTCCTAAGCCCAAAAGTGCATGGCTCCTTTTCCATCCCCACCATCTCTATTTGGGCTGAATGCCAATATGCCTGCTCTAGAAGAGCTAGACATAGAGAGGGATGAAGAGGACCCAGAAGCAGTGTTAGAGAAGGCTACAACAAAAACGAAATCTCACTTCCAGTCTCCTAAACACCTAATGCTATGGCTTGACATAAAAAAAAAAAAAAATCCAGCCCGTTCTTTGTGTGTAGAACTTGGATCAAAATCCAACAAGCAGGTTAGACATTAATGGCTGTGTGTTGAGTTATTTTGAGTGGACAGCAAATTGACATTGTTATACAAGCTGTACACTCAATACTTTACATCAGGGGTCCTCAAACTACGGCCCGCGGGCCGCATATGGCCCGCCAGGGTCCGGAACCCGGCCCGCCGAGGCTGCCTAACCTATGATCAAAACGGCCGCTCTCTGCTTTTTTTTTTGCGAGTGCAGGAAATCGGCTCCTTAGCTGAGAGGAGGCGGGACAGAGAGAAGACATCCTCGGGTCTGAGAGGAGGCGGGACGGATTGCTTAGCTGGGAGGAGACGGAACGGAGGTAGAGAAAAAATTTAATCAGCCAGCTCTGCATTATTACAATTATGCTCGACCTCCGTCATGCCTCCTCCCAGCTAAGCAGTTCGCCCCGCCTCCTCTCCGTCCTGTCTCCTCTCGGCAAGTAATCGGTCCCGCCTCCTCTCTGTCAGACCCGAGGATGTCTTCTCTCAGTCCCGCCTCCTCCCAGCTAAGCACTTAGTCCCGCTTCTGCCCCGCCTCCTCCCAGCTAAGCACTTAGTCCCGCCTCCGCCCTGCCTCATCTCCGTCCTGTCTCCTCTCGGCAAGTAATCGGTCCCACCTCCTCTCTGTCAGCAGTGACGTAATGGCGCTGGCGGGGCGCCATTTTTAAATCTAAAGTAAAGAACTGCAGTGGCCCAGCAGTGGCGCGTGCCTCTCATCACGGCCAGGTAAGACCCTTCCACAGCCTCTGACCACCTCCCCCTGTACCATGTCCACAGCCTCTGACCATCTCCCCCCTGTACCATGCCCGCAGGCTCAGACATCTCCCCCCTGTACCATGTCCGTAGCCTCAAGACATGCCCCCCCTGTACCATGCCCGCAACCTCAGACATCTCCCCCCCTGTACCATGCCCGCAACCTCAGATATCTCCCCCCTGTACCATGCCCGCAACCTCAGATATCTCCCCCCTGTACCATGTCCGCAGCCTCAAGACATCTCCCCCCTGTACCATGTCCGCAGCCTCAGACATCTCCCCCCGTACCATGTCCGCAGCCTCAGACATCTCCCCCCTGTACCATGTCCGCAGCCTCAGACATCTCCCCCCTGTACCATGTCCGCAGCCTCAGACATCTCCCCCCTGTACCATGTCCGCAGCCTCAGACATCTCCCCCCTTTACCATTTCCGCAGCCTCAGACATCTCCCCCCTGTACCATGTCCGCAGCCTCAAGATATCTCCCCCCCCCCCCCCTGTACCATGTCAGCAGCCTCAGACATCTCCCCCCTGTACCATGTCCGCAGCCTCTAACCATCTCCCCTTGTACCATGTCCGCAGCCTCAAGACATCTCCCCCCCTGTACCATGTCCGCAGCCTCAGAGGTCTCCCCCCCTGTACCATACCCGCAGCCTCTAACCATCTCCCCCCTGTACCATGTCCACAGCCTCTAACCATCTCCCCCTGTACCATGTCCACAGCCTCTGACAACCCCTGTACCATGTCCACAGCCTCTAACCATCTCCCCCCTGTACCATGTCCACAGCCTCTAACCATCTCCCCCTGTACCATGTCCACAGCCTCTGAGAACCCCTGTACCATGTCCACAGCCTCTAACCATCTCCCCCCTGTACCATGTCCACAGCCTCTAACCATCTCCCCCCTGTACCATGTCCACAGCCTCTAACCATCTCCCCCCTGTACCATGTCCACAGCCTCTAACCATCTCCCCCCTGTACCATGTCCACAGGTAAGTGTAAGTTCAACTTTACTGAAAATCTGTTAGGTGACCTTACACCCCCCTTCAGTCCCACTGACCCCGGAGTCCTGCGATCACCCGCTGTGGGACATCGGGTCATGGCTTTACCGGTCCGGGGTGTGAAATCCCAATGCCACTGCTTGCACATTAGTTCCTGAGGCCATGGTTTTAAATATTGTATTGTTTTTCCTGTTTTTTGTGCACTACAAATAAAACATGTGCATAGGAATTCGTTCATATTTTTTTCAAACTATAGTCAGGCCCCCCCCCCCAACAGTGTCCCTGTTTAAAAAGTTTGAGGACCCCTGCTTTACATGGTAGCTATGTGTCATCAAGTGTTGTCACATGAAAAGATATAATAGAATATTTACAAAAATGTGTGTGTATGTGTATATATATATATATATATATATATAAAAATAGTAACTGTGGCGCTAAACCCTATTAATTAAAGTCCCAGATATATGTGAGAAAAGCAGTCCATATACATCCGTCTCCACACTTGAGAAGAAATTCCAGAGTAGAAAAACCACCACCAGAAAGCACTCCAGCACCAATACTCCTTACCAGATGTAGTTGATCTCCATGACAGAGATCAAATGCGCATAACCGGTAAATGACAGAAGGCTTCCCCCAATGCTGTCCAAAAAGCTCACAGAATGGTGTGGTATGCGGAAAGAAAGAGGACATCACATAGCGCAGACTGCTTTTTTAAGCTTTATTCCTACTTACATATAGGGTACTTACAGGAAGAAGGAAGACATCTCGCATTTGTTACAATTGGCAGAGACCTCCCCGCTGTTCCTGGGCGTCTTGACCACGGACCACCGGAACAATGGCCGTTCTGTCTCCTCCACGCTTGCGACACGCGTCACCTAGCACGCCACCCGATGTACGTTTCGTCGTAATAGACGACCCCATGACGACGTCTAGTACGACGAAACGTACGTCGGGTGGCGTGCTAGGTGACGCGTGTCGCAAGCGTGGAGGAGACAGAGCGGCCATCGTTCCGGTGGTCCGTGGTCAAGACGCCCAGGAACATCGGGGAGGTCTCTGCCAATTGTAACAAATGCGAGATGTCTTCCTTCTTCCTGTAAGTACCCTATATGTGAGTAGGAATTAAAAAAGCAGTCTGCGCTATGTGATGTCCTCTTTCTTTCCGCATACCACACCATTCTGTGAGCTTATTGGACAGCATTGGGGGAAGCCTTCTGTAATTTACCGGTTATGCGCATTTGATCTCTGTCATGGAGATCAACTACATCTGGTAAGGAGTATTGGTGCTGAAGTGCTTTCTGGTGGTGGTTTTTCTACTCTGGAATTTCTTCTCAAGTGTGGAGACGGATGTATTTGGACTGCTTTTCTCACATATATCTGGGACTTTAATTAATAGGGTTTAGCGCCACAGTTACTATTTTTATTTTTTAATCTGCCACATTCCGGATTAGTGTGGCTGCTTTACCCACAAGTGTTTTGCATGTTTATTTGCTGATTTTATATTCATATATGTTACCTTGAGCGCAGCAATAGTGTATGTTTTATATATATATACACACACTATAGGCATAGTCAGGCAGTCCCTTCTCCAACTGTTATGGAACAGTAGGAGAAGGGAGGGGCTGATGTGTCAAATATAGGCACTAAGATTATGCAGACTTCAAATTATTGACAGCATATAATATGGAAGGTATAAGTATCGCCAGTGCTCTTATGTTTAATGTATTGGAAGAGTTATGTTAGATGAGAAGCTTGCACATCTGATTGAATGCTGTGGGTGCAATAATTCTTAGTGCGGCACTGAACATGCTCTTGACAAAATCAGTTTTATCTACTTGTCACTTGTTTAGAAAGATGTCAGTGTATACCCTAGAGCAGTTATCGCAAACCTTGGCACCCCAGATGTTTTGGAACCACTTTTCCCTTGATGGTCAACTACACTGCAGAGTGCATAAGCATCATGGGAAATGTAGTTCCAGAACATCTGGGGAGCCAAGGTTTGCCATCACTGCCCTAGAGCAATGCGTACAATGTATATACTTTAACCTGGAAGGTGTTTTTGTATCAAAATTAGTTTCATCGTAATATTTTTTTTATTTTAGCATCAACATGAGCATCCACAAAGACCAAAAAGTGTCCGCATATATGAGTCACATGTTGGAATTGCATCTCCAGAAGGAAAGATTGCATCCTATAAAAATTTCACCCATAATGTCTTGCCCAAAATAAGGGATCTGGGTAAGCTATAATAATAGATGTGTGTGTGTGTTTCCATGTAGGTTGTCACATTTTGCTTTGGGATCAATATATGTCCCCTTTTAGTTCACTTTCCAACCTAAAGTTCACTTTTTGTAATTTTCTCCTAGAAACGGCTCTAAGCTTGGAAATACAGCCTAAAGGCTCATGGGAAAGGATACATTTAGTTTGAGGCCTCTGTATTCCTTTAGGAACTGAGAGAACAACGTTCTTTTTAAAAAAATACATTTCCTTTTGTTTTTATCTAAAAGTTTAGTTGAGCACATATTGCTATAAGCCATTTATATTAGAAGAAGAAGAAAGCTTTTATTGTCATTGTAGGAATAAAATATACAATAATGTTACGGTGCCACCTCTCCCATTGAAACAATGCCTTACACACATATAAACAACATTTCATTCCAAAAAAAAGTAAGAAATTAAAACATTTGTACCATTAAAAAAGTGGTGACACCATTCCGTACAGGTATATACTCACATTGTTGATTTTCACAATATCTGCTGTTATAAAGTATGTACAGTTGGCCTTTTTTCCTCCCTATTATTTGTATGTGATTCTCCAACATGGTGTGTCAACTGATTCAGACGCTGGCAAATGTTTTTAATATGTGCCTTTTTGCTGCACATTTTACCACTTTTTGAATTGCAGTTTGTTTACCCTTTTTATCCTTTTTTTGGATTTTGGTGTTTTTACCATGGACTGCAATGCATTTCAGCATGTGTCTATGGTCTGAGCACAAGTGCAATTCATCATATTTTTCTTTTCAGCTCTCACTATCACAATGCATTGGTGTGAACTAAAAACATAGGAAAAAGGTTATTTGTCACATCCTTGCATTGTGTAATGTAGCCTTTCTGACCTCTGAAACTGGCTCTCAAGCTGAAGAATCAAACTTTGTATGAAGCAAAATAAGGTGGTAAACATACATACATGGTATATAGTGAGCCTGCACTTTTAATTATAAATTAGTACTTAATATTCAGATTCTCGCATAAGCCTAGTCATGTAATATAAAGTAAAGCTCTATTGAAACACCATTCTCACTATCACATTTTTCTTCAATGTGAACAATGTTGGATCATTAAAACACGCTTTTCATAAACACTGTAAAGATAACTGCAGTATGTTCACGCTTCTCCATGATCAATAGGACAGGATGTTCAAAATTTCAGAGGAGGGGAAAAAACAGAATTTATTACTGTGCTCTTAATAACCTGAAGGTTATCTTTTAGTGATATTAATCATTTGCTGTCTGTTTGAAGGGGATCTCTTTTTCTGACATTAAAGTTTGACTTGAGAAGGATTTGTTCAAACTTCTGTGGATTTATCACTTAACTATTTTCCCTTCAGGTTTCCTTCATTTCGAATCAAAGAATGGCAGTTTAACTAAGTGACAAAAAGTGGGGAGGGAGGTTTTTTTTTTTTTTTTTGCAAACTATTTTCTTTTTGTATTGAATTAGGTGTTTTTTTTTTTTTTTTGCTCAAAGAGATCTACACTGACTTTTATGTCTGTTCATTTTAAGAGCTTCCTTGAGGGAGTAGAATGTGATAAGGAATATGTAAATGATTAAAGATATAAGTTGGAAACGTATTTACGGAAAAAAAAAGCCATGGTTAAGCATAAGGCACAGTACAAAACAATCAATTACTTCCGCTTGCTTTCATGATCTACCTTGCAAATATCAAAAGTGCAAGTGAAGTTCAGGACATGCAGATGGGCATAGTTAGTATTCAGAAGTCAAACTGCTTTTTGTATTTGCATTTTTGCTCATTTTTCCTTCTTATTAAAATAGAAAAATGCTACATTTGTTGGTCTTTTGGACATCTCAAAGTGACCTTTTCCCATAATTTACATGAAGGTCATTAGCATTAAAATATTAAGCTGGCTTTAATGTTAGTCTGCTGCTGGGATTTCTATTTACATTCATTCTAATGAAAAATATAGATTTGAGGCTGGTATATTTTTTGAGATAAGATTTTTTTGACCTGCTTTATGCCACATAAATCTGAATATATGTGGTGAAAATTGCCTGGAGAAAACAGAATTTCTTATGCCATATATATACAGTGCCTTGCGAAAGTATTCGGCCCCCTTGAACTTTGCAACCTTTTGCCAAAATTCAGGCTTCAAACATAAAGATATAAAATTGTAATTTTTTGTGAAGAATCAACAACAAGTGGGACGCAATAATGAAGTGAAATGAAATTTATTGGATATTTCAAACTTTGCTAACAAATAAAAAACTGAAAAGTTGGGCATGCAAAATTATTCAGCCCCTTTACTTTCAGTGCAGCAAACTTTCTCCAGAAGTTCAGTGAGGATCTCTGAATGATCCAATGTTGGCCTAAATGACTAATGATGATAAATAGAATCCACCTGTGTGTAATCAAGTCTCCGTATAAATGCACCTGCACTGTGATAGTCTCAGAGGTCCGTTTAAAGCACAGAGAGCATCATTAAGAGCAAGGAACACACCAGGCAGGTCCGAGATATTGTTGTGGAGAAGTTTAAAGCCGGATTTGGATACAAAAAGATTTCCCAAGCTTTAAACATCCCAAGGAGTACTGTGCAAGCGATAATATTAAAATGGAAGGAGCATCAGACCACTGCAAATCTACGAAGACCTGGCCGTCCCTCTAAACTTTCAGCTCATACAAGGAGAAGACTGATCAGAGATGCAGCCAAAACCCTCAAGCTTAAGAAATTGCACTGGGCAGCTTCCTCGCAGCCACAAGATGCCTTAGCTGCAGAAAACACATCGCCATTAGATGCATTCCCTGTGGCTGATGCACCTGCCTCAGAATCTTCCCTGAAAGCTATGCTGCTATCCTTGCAAACTGGACTGCAGCAGGAGTTTCGCTCCTCTATCTCTCACCAGTCGCATTGACTCAATAGAAGATCACACTGATATGCTAGAGTCTCAGATAGGAGAAGTGGTCAAAGCTCTGATCTTGAGAATCGCTCCCGCCGCAACAACATTAAGCTCCGGGGTATCCTGGAGGCTGTGAAGAACTCTGATTTAGTAGCATATTTATATCAGCTATTCCTCAAAATTATCCCTGATCTAACACCACAGGATATGCTGCTGGACAGGGCGCACAGGATCCCTAAGCGGTCCCATCTTCCACACACGGTTCCGAGGCCTGTGCTGATTAAAGTTCACTTCTACCACATCAAAGACCGCCTGATACGCACGGCTAGATCAACTTGATCGCTACCTCCCCCATTTGCTAACATAGCTCTCTACCAAGATCTTTCACCTGCGACTTCCCAGAGAAGAAAGGAGTTTGCCCCCTTAAACGCTATTCTAAGGGAACCCAATGTCGCTTATCGCTGGGGGTTTCCAACTAAGCTCCTGATCACTTACCAGTCTCAACAACTGGTTGTCACCTCCCTCAAAGATGGCAACAAACAGCTGTAAAACTGGGGTATAGCCAATCAATTCTCCCCTGCACCGCAGGGCGATAATCGCTCTCATAGGGGCCCGAAGCACTCTGGTTCATAGTGGCCAGGCACTCATGACACACTAACTAGACACTGCACTCTTGTTAGCAGTAGGCCTCATATATAAGCCTAGGCAACTGGCTAGACATCACCCCCGTAGTGTGGCACAATGTTGTTTAAGTTTTCTTAATGGAGAGAGGCCTTGGCCCTAAAAATGAATGCATAATGTGTGCAGGTGACTCACTTTACACAGAGGAAAGCCCCCTCCTGCCAGCACCATTTATTTCCCTATAAATTTTTTGCTAATAACACGAAAAAACAAAACAAAAAACAAAATGGGTTATGATCGCTGTCCGCAGATCCATATCCTTTCAACCCCAACATGTAGAAAGCGACCCTATGGGCCGGTATCTCATTCTATCTGACCTTTTTTATAATGTTCCCTATGTGATTGTTAATCTTTATGCTCTAAATACACACCAAAGGGGACTTTACCACATGATCCACAACAAAATCTTGCACCTACCCTAAAGACAGAATAAAACTTTGTGGGGACTTCAATGAGGTTGCAGATGCGACCCTACATTACTCCTCCCTAAAGAGAAAGACCCCAATGGCTCTACACTCTTATGCTCTTTTATTCATTCTTTTATCCTGCCTGTCCTGTTTTGAGGTTAGCATAATCATAATTGTACAATTGATTACTGATATAATATGAATGTATCAAAATTAATTGTGATTGTAAAATATGTATTTCTATATCCCTTTAGTGCAGTAACTATTTGGTCTTTGTAATGCCCTGATGAAGCAATGAATGTGAAACGCGTCGGCTTATCCAGGGACCATTAGTCTGCATATATACCGGGATCCGTTGGTGTGGTAATTTGGTACCTATTCATAATTATCATACACACACGGACCTGTGTACCTATTTTTTACGCTTTGTATGTATGTCTTGTTGTCATATCTGTTCTTTTATCTTTTTGTAATAAAATGAATATGTTTTACACATAGTAGTGTTGTGTTTGTATCCCTGCAACCATTTAAATGCCGGTATAGTCCCGCTTTCTGAGACCTCTCTTGGTTCTTCCATTTTTGTTGTTTCACTCTTTTATGCTCTTAAAAGATTTATTTGACCCGTAGCAGTGCTTGCATGGGTCAGTGAAAGATGACTCCTTTTACTCAGCTGCACAGGCGTCCTATTTCAGAATTGATCTGTTCCTGCTTACAAATCCACCCTTCAGATGGTATCCCAAGCCACTATGGGGCTCATTAATTGGTCAGATCATGTCCCGGTGACCTTGACAATTTCTAATAACATGACCAACTCGAGACACACGTCTTGGCATATGAACACTTCCTTACTTACTCACCCAGAGTATCGGGAACAGATCAAGGATGAGTTGGAGTCCTTTTTCAGCCTTAATAATGGTTCTGTATCTGATCCTTCAATATTATGGAACACTCATAAGCCGGTTGTTAGAGGGCTCCTTATTAAACTGGGAGCCCATGAGAAGAGGAGACAAGCAGAGAAAGTTAACTCCCTCATAGACCAAATCCGTAAAACTGAGTAGAGTAATAAAGCTTGTCCTAACACATCTAATGCTGCCCTCCTGCACAACCTAAGAGAGCACCGTCACAATTATCTGAAGTCCTCGTTTGACTTCCACATAAAAAATTACGCTTAAATTGGTATGCATATGGCAACAAACCCAGAGCTCTTTTGGCCAAACAGGTTAAGAAGAAAGCAGCTCTTGCTAAAATCCCATATATGCACACACCACAAGGACGCAGAGTTAGTAACCCTAAAGACATCCCTGACTGTTTTAGTGACTTCTACTCCAAATTGTACAATCTTCACTCCTCTACAATAGAACCCACTCCGGCTCAAGACCAAATAGACCAATTTCTGAGATCCATACACCTCCCTACACTTGCTCCGGACCAACTACACTTGCTTAACCAACCATCTCTGACAATGAAATCCTAAAAGCCATTCAGTCATTACCACTCCACAAAGCACCTGGCCCCGATGGGTTCTGCAGTGAATATTTTAAATCTTACCCGACCATACTTGCCCCACACCTATGCAAGACCGTCAACCATTTTATTGTGTCTGGAAAATTACCTGCAGAATCTCTGGAAGCCCTTATTGTAACAATCCCCAAACCAGACAAACCATCAGATAATCTGACAAACTTCAGACCCATATCCCTACTGAATACAAATATTAAGTTGTATGTGAACATTTTAGCCTCCTGTATCTCTCATTGCATCCCAACCCTAATTAATCCTGATCAGGTGGGTTTTGTTCCTCACAGACAGGCAGCAGATGGAACCAGAAGGATCATTGACCTAATCCAATGGGCTGAGCACCACCGAACACCTTCTCTGTTCCTCTCTTTGAATGCAGAGAAGGCATTCAACATAGTGCACTGGACATATCTGAAAGCAGTCCCTGATAAATTTGGTTTCACAGGGCATATATCCTTGGCCATTATTGCTCTCTACTCTTCCCCATCTGCTAGAGTGTGGATCTCCGGTATGGCTTCTAAAACCTTCCAAATATCAAACGGAACGAGGCAGGGCTGTCCGCTTTCACTCCCCATTTTTTGATCTGGTGATGGAACCTCTAGAAGGGGCGATAAGAAGCAACCCATTAATCACTGGCCTTCAAATAGGTGATGTAACCCATAAAATAGGACTCTACGCAGACAACATCATAGTTATCATGACCAACCCTGAAGTATCTCTCCCATCCATCTACGACCTACTGCAGTTATTTAGACAGGTATCACTATACAAAATTATTTGTACTAAATCCAATATGTTTGGTGTCTGTCTGGATGATTCCCGCAGACAATCCCTCTCGCGCTCATCTCTCTTCCAATGGGCCCTGGCCGCAACTATTACTTATTTGGGCATAGACATATCAGTTCCCACCACTTGTATTCTCCATCTTAACTATGAACGCTTGCTTAAGAAACCAAGTAACATCTGCGCTGAAATTTGCAAAACTAGGACCTCCTGGGCAAGATTGCCCTAACCAAGATGTTTCTGATGCCACACATCTTATATCTATTTTGGACGCTTCCAATTACTTTTCTGTCATCACAACTAGTCTCAATTCAACGTACCCTCAACAAGTTTATTTGGGACAGCAAACACCCAAGGGTGAGATCTTCTACCGTCTGCATGCCCACAACTCATGCAGGAATGGGGGCGCTGGATGTCAAAGCATACTATAAAGCTATACTTCTCAACCAAGCCAAGCAATGGTGGACTTCCACGCCCAAACCCTCCTGGGTGCACATCGAGGAAACAGCACTTTGGTGCCCCAGCTCTAAACTTCTGGCTGCGCTTCTCCTGCAACATCATCCACAACACTCCTTCCTTAATTCTGTTAACGCTACCATTAAAGCATGGGGAGCAACACTTCAACAATCCAAGGTATCAAACTCTAAAATTTATTCCAGTCATGGCTCTCAAACTTTTCCGTCTAAACCTTTCCCTCTCCTCCTGGACGACAGCGGATATCCGTAAGATAGGAGGCTTGTATAACGGGAAACCTTGAACCTGCAGGTACCCAGTCTGTGGCTTTGTTCTCTCCATTCATTAGCATTCTGCACAGCGGGCAGGATGTGAGCAGCCGCTTAGCTTTCTCCTCTCCCAGTGCTCCAGCCTGCTTGAGACAGTTTTTACTATGGTCAGGTCAGCTAGTTACATTTCTTTACACACACCAGACCCCTGAATCATTGTATCAGCTACATTTGATAGTTCTGCGTGCACAGCTGTATTTGTGAACCGGACCTTCTGCCATCCCTCCTGTCTAACTGGATCATTTTTATTATTTCTTAATTTTCTCATGGATGAGGATCATTCATAAGAGACACTGACAGGGGAATCTGCAATTCAGTTCCTCCCATCCTGTACATGCCCACTGGCTATTAATGAGCAGAGTCTTTTCTGGAAGTGACCCTTCCAGTCCTCACTAGACATGTTCACCAGCTGCTCTTAGACTTGGATAGGAGGGGAATTTCATGACAGGCAGTGAATACTGCAAAATGTGTACAAACTGTGATTTTTGCATTTTGGGACATAACTGTAAACTTAGCTTACAATAATGATTTTGAGGGAGTGTTTAGGTATAAGGCTTTTTTTCCCCCCACTTTAAGTACATCTAGACCTGTAAGCTGAATACATTTCTAAATGTTTATTTCATACAGGCTATAACTGCATACAAATGATGGCTGTCATGGAACACGCATACTATGCAAGTTTTGGTTACCAAGTCACCAGTTTCTTTGCTGCATCAAGGTAAAAATAAAACTTTTTAATTTCAAAAATGTAAAAAAAAAATTGCTATTACCTTTTGGTCCAAAAAAAAAAAAAAGAAAATTTATTTTCTTGTCCTGCCAATTACTGGAATGAGTTTGATTGCAAACATAATTTAAAAAAAAAAAAAAAAAAAAAAAAAACTTAAATTGAGGGTAAATACAAAGCTGCCTTTATTATAGTTTATTTTTCTATATCTTTAATTTTACAGTCGTTATGGGACACCAGATGATTTAAAAGAACTAATAGATGTAGCTCATTCTATGGGAATTGCGGTTCTTCTGGATGTAGTTCATAGCCATGCATCAAAGAACAGTGAAGATGGACTCAACCAGTTTGATGGTACAAATTCCTGCTTCTTCCACGATGGACAAAGAGGCACCCATGATCTCTGGGACAGCAGGCTCTTTGACTATTCCAAGTGAGTATCGGTTTTATTTGTGATGTGCTTTTTTAAAACTTGTCCTGTTATTTTTTTTTTTATTCCTTATATCATGTAATTCAGGAGTAGGCATGGAGGTCTACCTGAACAACATGGTAGAGATCAAAGATTACAAGGGTGGATTGCCTTTTTTTTTTTTTTTAATCCCTTCAATACCAGTCACTTTCACCCCCTTCCCGCCTAGGCAATTTTCATGCAAGACTGTACCCAAATTAAATTTTTTTGAGACAGATATACAGTCAGGTCCATAAATATTGGGACATTGACACAATTCTAATCTTTTTGGCTCTATACACCACCACAATGGATTTGAAATGAAACAGACAAAGATGTGCTTTAACTGCAGACCTTCAGCTTTAATTTAAGGGTATTTACATCCAAATCAGGTGAAAGGTGTAGGAATTACAACAGTTTGTATATGTGCCTCCCCCTTTTTAAGAGACCAAAAGTAATGGGACAGATTAACAATCCTAAATCAAACTTTCACTTTTTAATACTTTGTTGCAAATCGTTTGAAGTCAATTACAGCCTGAAGTCTGGAACGCATAGACATCACCAGACGCTGGGTTTCATCCCTGGTGATGCTCTGCCAGGCCTCTACTGCAACTGTCTTCAGTTCCTGCTTGTTCTTGGGGCATTTTCCCTTCAGTTTTTTCCTCAGCAAGTGAAATGCATGCTCAATCGGATTAAGGTCAGGTGATTGACTTGGCCATTGCATAACATTCCACTTCTTTCCCTTAAAAAACTCTTTGGTTGCTTTCGCAGTATGCTTCGGGTCATTGTCCATCTGCACTGTGAAGTGCCGTCCAATGAGTTCTAAAGCATTTGGCTGAATATGAGCAGATAATATTGCCCGAAACACTTCAGAATTCATCCTACTGCTTTTACTGATGTTTTAATATTTCTACATTAATAAAATGACTTTTCTCTTACGTTCTCCGACAGTCGCCGCCCACTCATACAGTCTTCACCAATGGGTATTGACTTCCTCTCTGCAGGAGTAGCTAGGGATAAGACTTGTTAAAAGCAAAAGCATTAACATAGACACACCCATGGGGGCTGTCCCACTGGTCAATACCCCCCTGCAATAAGCCATCCCAACTCAGTTTGTCTTCTGCCTAGTTCAGGAGTAGTCAGGCTTCCCCGTGCTGGGGCTACAGTCTCAGCCTTCTTCTTTCTTTTGTGATTTTTATTTTCAGTATAATGTCATTTTTTCTTTACGGTACTAGCTGTTTATTTTGTCAGCTTTAGTTAGTCGGATCTTTGGACGAAGATGGATTTTACGGAGCTGGGAATCGGACTGGTCGCCCTGGTTCTAAAGGGCAGAGGGTCAGATGGAGCCCCAGCCCGCCATCGAGCGTTCAGCCATGTGTTCGCCCTGGCATTACGAACGACCCATCCCTGTCGGCAGGGATGCAACCTGTGAGGTGGCTACCTCACCGGACACATGTACGGTTCGTCCGTGCTCTGTGGTGTCCTGCGTTTTTTGGCTGACGGCATCCCCTGCCATCTGAGGGCAGCGGTTTTCTGTTTGATGAGAGGCACCCCACGCCATCCGGTACAGGTAAGTACACTCTGTGTGGGGCCTCTGTCTGGGGCTGGCAGTACTGTGTGGCTGTGGTATTCCCTCATGTCTGTGCATTTTTGGGGCTCCCTGATGCGATCCCTGCAGGGTGTTTTATTTCACTGCTGCGCTGTTTGTGCTTGGGGGCCCCTCTCCTGTGTCACTTAGTGTGCTTTGGAGGTACAGACTGTGTGTGTGGCGACTGCTGCGGGGTTGAAAACCGCCGGTCCACCATTTTAGGTGTGGGCAACATATCTGGCTTCACTATGGGCGTTTGTGCAGCATTCTATGTAGTGGTTTTAGTGCCTTCCGGCGCCATCTTGTGTGTGGCAACAGATCGTTCGGTGCACATGTCGGCGGCCATCTTGCCGAAGCCTCCCATTACATCCTATGGGCAGCCATTTTTCCTTAGCCTGTAGCTATAGTTCAGTCTCTGGCGACCTCACTTCCTTTTCCTCTGGAGCAGCGTCTGATGTGGTAACACTCTGTGGGGCTCTGTACTACTGTCCTTTGCATTTTCCTCTGTAAATCCTTTCTGGCTCAGTTTTGTCCCTGCGGGGGGGTCTGTGTGACACAGTCGGTATAGCGGTGGCTGCGGGGTCCGCGGCGCATTAAAGGACCAGTACCTTGCAAAAAGTTTTTTTCTCTGCAATGAAGTCTCAGGACAGCAAATTTCCTCCAGCCCTGGTAGGGGACTCCAGTTCATCTGACTCCCCTGCTCTGACTAATTTGGCTGCTGTAGTGGCAACTTTGGTGTCCAATATGGAGATGCTGATGTCTGAACGTGCTGCTAGGAAAAGGCCTAGGATTTATTTTTCTTCTGATTCAGAAGGTGATGTGGCTGCTGTCTGTGGCGTGCCCCTTTCGGGGTCTCGCTCTTCTCAGGACCCGCAAGAGTCTGAGGGGGAGGTGGAGGGGGTAGATGATTCTACCCCTGGGTCGCCCGAAGAACGCACGGCTCTGGATGCGCTGATTCTTTCAGTTAAGGAAACCCTACATTTGGAGGATGAGCCCAGTCCTCCGAGCATTGTGTCCTCTTTTGGTACACATAGGACCCGCAAGTCGGCGCAGGTTTTTCCCTGTCCCGCTGAGTTTCATCACACTGTGAATGAACAATGGCGCAGTTTGAAACGCACCTTCACGGTGCCAAAAAAGTTTCAGCTACTTTACCCCTTTGTGGCTTCTACGGATTTGTGCTGTTGTGTGGCCCCTCCGGTGGATCACACTGTGGCCGTATTGAACAAGGCTACCCTGGTTCCCGCTGAGGATTCCCCGGTGTTTAGGGATCCCACGGATAGGAGGCTGGAATCACTTGCGTGCCATTCTTACATGGTGGCAGGTTCCATGCTGAAACCTATTTTCGCCTCTGCCATGGTGGCACAGGCAGTGGCGGATTGGACCAAGGCGCTTGTGACTGATTCTGCCCCCCCTACTACTGTGGAGATGGTGGACCAGATTTATCAAGGGGTCATGTGTTTGTGCGATGCGGCCTTGAATGAGGCCCCTCTGGCTGCGCGCCTGTCCAGTGTCGCGGTGCTTAGCCGTCGACTGATCTGGTTGAAGAGCTGGTCGGCTGACCAGACGTCCCGGAAAACGGTGGCTGATTTCCCTTATGCGGGGTCTCGCCTTTTTGGTGAGGCCCTGAATACTTTGGTTAAGGGAGTCACTGGGGGCAAGAGCACTCTGCTGCCCCAGAATCAAAAGAACAAGCCTTTCCGTGGTAAGCGGGGTCCCGCCTTTAAGCCTAATCAGGGATCCTTTTGTGCCTTCAAGGCACAGAACAAGGGTAAACCTTTCAAGGTCCAAGGTGGCCAGCTAAAGCTCTGGGCGGGAAAACAGAAATCCGGCCACGCCGGTGCGGCGGCTCAGTCTGCCTCTGCCTGAGGGGACGCCCTCACCCGTTTCAGGGGTGAGGGGACGTTTGCGCGGTTTCCTCCAACCTTGGCTGTTCTGAAGTCCGGACAGGTGGGTTCAGGAATTCATTCAATCGGGGTACAAGATCGAATTCCTTTACCGGCCGGCGGACAGATTTTTTCCCTCAAATCTTCATTTGACCCCAGAGCATTTGCGAGACCTGCATCGGGCGGTAAAGGATCTCCTTGCCCAGGGGGTGATCGTCCCAGTGCCTCATCGGGACAGATTTCGGTTTTTCTACTCGAATCTGTTCACTGTGCCCAGAAAGGAGGGCAAGGTGCGTCCTATTCTGGACTTGAAAGCTCTGAACCGCTTTGTGCGAGTTCGCAAGTTTTGGATGGAGTCTCTCCATTCGGTGGTGGCCTCCCTTAGCCCGGGAGAATTCCTGGCCTCTATCGACCTGAAGGATGCATATCTGCACATCCCCATTTTTGAGGGCCATCAGAGGTACCTCCGGTTCGCTATCGCAGAGGAACACTATCAGTTTGTGGCGTTACCTTTTGGTCTCGCTTCGGCTCCAAGGGTTTTTACCAAAGTGTTGGTGCTTGTTCTGGGCCTGTTACGGGCACAAGGCATTTCGGTTCTGGGATATCTGGACGATCTCCTGTTAAGATCAAGTACTAGCCAGTCTGTTGCGCGATCTGTCAACCACGGTACAGACGCTTCAGGAGTTTGGTTGGACCATCAATGTTCAGAAGTCGACCTTGTCTCCTTCGGTTCGTCTCCCATATTTGGGAATGGTTCTGGACTCTGCTCAAGCAAAGGTGTTTCTGCCGGAGGACAAGCTCCGGACCCTGCAGAACGAGATCAGGTCCCTCAGGGACAACGAATCCTCGTCGCTCAAGACCTGTATGCAGTCCCTGGGGTTGATGGTGTCGGCCTTCGAGGCGATACCATTTGCACAGTTTCACACGCGGTCTCTTCAAGCAGAGATACTGACCAGATGGGACAGACGGCCTCAGTCCTTGGACTTGAGAGTGTCTCTGAGTTGCCGAACCAGAAGGGATCTTCTGTGGTGGCTTCAGTCTCCGACTGTGTCGGCAGGAAAATCTTTCCGGCCGTTACTATGGACGGTGATTACCACAGATGCCAGCCTGTCGGGCTGGGGTGGCGTCCTGGGCAACCTGTCTGCCCAGGGCACTTGGTCGGAGGAGGAATCCTCCCTTCCGATCAACATTTTAGAATTGAGCGAGATCAGGCTATGCCTGCTCCAGTGGTCAGATCGTCTTCAGGGTCACCCTGTACATGTGCAGACGGACAATGCCACCGGGGTGGCTTACATCAATCACCAAGGAAGCACCAGGAGTGTCCGGGCGGCCCAGGAAGTGACCAGTATCCTGTCTTGGGCCGAGACTCATGTCCCGGCGATATCGGCAGTTCACATTCCGGGTGTGGAGAATTGGCAGGCCGATTACTTGAGCCGCCAGACCCTGGACCAGGGGGAATGGTCCCTGCACCCGGAGGTTTTTCACATCTTGTGTGCGAAATGGGGATCCCCGGATGTGGATCTGTTCGCATCTCGTATAAACCACAAGGTGGAAAGGTTCGTGGCAAGAATGCGCGATCCTTTGGCGGATGCCTCGGATGCGCTGGTGGCGCCTTGGCATCAGTATCGTCTGATGTATGCCTTTCCTCCGATTCAGTTGTTTTCCATGTTCCTTCGCAGGTTGGCGTCGGAATCGACATTGGTGATTCTGGTGGTGCCAGACTGGCCACGCCGGTCCTGGTGCGTGGACATCGTTCACCTAGCCGTAGAGCCTCCTTGGCAGCTCCCAATGCGGGAAGATCTTCTGTCTCAGGAACCGATCTTCCATCCTGCTTTACAGTCGCTGGCTTTAACAGAATGGCTGTTGAAAGCCAGGTCCTGAGAGACAGGGGTCTCTCCTCAGAGGTCATTCCTACTTTAATCAAAGCTAGAAAAGCCTTGTCTGGTAAGATTTATTACCGTACGTGGAAAGCTAATTTTGCCTGGTTTGAGTCCAGGGGCTTGTCGCCTCGTTCTTACTCGGTGGCGAGACTGTTGGCTTTCCTCCAGTCTGGTGTGGAGCAGCGCCTTGCGCTGGCCACGATTAAGGGCCAGGTGTCGGCACTGGCTGTCCTTTTTCAACGCCCTGTGACGTCTCACTCTTTAAGTCGCACCTTCATTCAAGGTGTGCGTCACTTGGCCCCTCCCCGGAGGGCGCCTTTACCTCCATGGGACTTGAACTTGGTTCTGTCCGTGCTACAGCGTCCTCCCTTTGAAAACATCAGGTATCGTTGCCTCTGCTGTCTAAAAAGGTTGCTTTTCTCATGGCGATCACTTCGGCTCGCAGAGTGTCAGAGTTGGCGGCGTTGTCTTGCCGCTCTCCTTACCTAGTGGTTCACAAGGATAAGGTGGTCTTGCGACCTGATCCGTCCTTTCTTCCTAAGGTGGTTTCGGATTTTCACCTTAATGAGGACATTGTTTTGCCTTCGCTCTGTGCGAAGCCTAAGCATCCTAAGGAGGTTGCTTTGCACTCCTTGGATGTTGTCAGGGCGATAAGGGTTTACCTGTCGTCCACTGAATCTTTTCATAAATTGGATTCTCTCTTTGTCCTTCCTGAGGGACCTCGGAAGGGTAAGGCTGCGTCTGCTGCGACCATTGCCAAATGGATCAGACAGACAATTGTTCAGGCCTATGCTTTGAAGGCACGGGTTCCGCCCTTCCCTCTCAAGGCGCACTCTACCAGATCGGTGAGTACGTCCTGGGCCTTCCGACATCAGGCTTTGGTGGCCCAGGTGTGCAAGGCTGCGACCTGGTCGTCAGGGCACACCTTCTCAAAATTTTACAAAATTGATGTTCTGACATCAGCTGATGCCTCCTTTGGCCGCAAAGTTCTCGGTGTGGCAGTGCCGTAGGGGACCCTGTTTTTTTGTGGGTCCCTGGCTGTTGGGGTTGTTTATCCCCTCTGGTTATTTGCTTTCCTGGGTTGTTGTTCCTGTTGAGCCTTTTTTGTTGCCCAGAAGGTTCTCTTACTGTTCGTGTAAGGTTCCTTTCTCTGATGTGGGTACTGCGTTGCCTTTTCTACGGTTGCGTCTCCCACCCCTCATGTCTACACTGCTTTCGACATCCCATTGGTGAAGACTGTATGAGTGGGGTGCGACTGTCGGAGGACGTAAGAGAAAACTGAATTTTTGTAAAATCTTACCGTAAAATTCCTTTCTCTGAGTCCTCCGACAGTTGCCGCCCCGCCCCTCTTTTGGGGTTCTTGTACACTTAACTGCTTGCTACCAAACTAAGTTGGGATGGCTTACTGCAGGGGGGTATTGACTAGTGGGACAGCCCCCATGGATGTGTCTATGTTAATGCTTTTGCTTTTAACAAGTCTTATGCCTAGCTACTCCTGCGGAGAGGAAGTCAATACCCATTGGTGAAGACTGTATGAGTGGGCGGCGACTGTCGGAGGACTCAGAGAAAGGAATTTTACGGTAAGATTTTACAAAAAATCCGTTATTTGTCTTAAACATTTCTTTCTTTTTGATGACTTATGCTTGCCTGCACCTATCAAACCCCCTTTAATATCCCGTTAACTCTAATAGGTGTGGTGGGGTCCATTGATGTGGATTTTTGGATCAGACCACACCTGTATATTATCAATTTCATCCTACTGCTTTTATCAGCAGTCACATCATCAAGAGAACTAGTTCCATTGGCAGCCATACATGCCCATGCCATGACACTACCACCACCATGCTTCACTGATGAGGTGGTATGCTTTGGATCATGAGCAGTTCCTTTCCTTCTCCATACTCTTCTCTTCCCATCACTCTGGTACAAGTTGATCTTGGTCTCATCTGTCCATAGGATGTTGTTCCAGAACTGTGAAGGCTTTTTTTAGATGTTTTTTGGCAAACTCTAATCTGGCCTTCCTGTTTTTGAGGCTCACCAATGGTTTACATCTTGTGGTGAACCCTTTGTATTCACTCTGGTAAAGTCTTCTCTTGATTGTTAACTTTGACACACATACACCTACCTCCTGGAGAGTGTTCTTGATCTGGCCAACTGTTGTGAAGGGTGTTTTCTTCACCAGGGATAGAATTATTCGGTCATCCACCACGGTTGTTTTTCAAGGTATTCCGGGTCTTTTGTGTTGCTGAGCTCACCGGTGCGTTCTTTCTTTTTAAGGATGTTCCAAACAGTTGATTTGGCCACACCTAATGTTTTTGCTGTCTCTCTGATGGGTTTGTTTTGTTTTTTTTCAGCCTAATGATGGCTTGCTTCACTGATAGTGACAGCTCTTTGGATCTCATATTAAAAGTTGACAGCAACAGATTCCAAATGAAAATAGCACACTTGAAATGAACTCTGGACCTTTTATCTGCTCCTTGTAAATGGAATAATGAGGGAATAACACACACCTGGCCATGGAACAGCTGAGCAGCCAATTGTCCCCGTATTGTTGGTCCCTTAAAAAGTGGGAGGCACATATACAAACTGTTGTAATTCCTACACCTTTCACCTGATTTGGATGTAAATACCCTCAAATTAAAGCTGGAAATCTGCAGTTAAAGCACATCTTGTTTGTTTAATTTCAAATCCATTGTGGTGGTATATAGAGCCAAAAATATTAGAATTGTGTTGATGTCCCAATATTTACCGACCTGACTGTATAGTGTCATCTGGTCAAAAGTTTATAATTAGTCTCTGAACATTTTGAAGTGATGGAGGAAGTGTGAGCCATCTAAAGAAAAATGTTCCATTGGTTATCTGTTAAAGGCTGATGTAAGTCCTTTTCCCAGCTTGTTAAAAAGGTGGGCCAGGAGTTGGTCTCCAATGAGATTAGGCTTTGTAGAGTAGAGAAAAAATTTTCTGAGAAGGTTGCCTGTAGGCCAGTATGCTTTCCACTGGAGTAAGGTCTGAGAGTGTACACAGTGGTTTTGGCAGAGCCTTGAAAAACATAGCAAGTAGGTTATATGTCCACTGATCCATAGCTGTAATTTTGGTAGATTATATTAGAGAAGTTAATGGGAGGAGTCCTCTAGAGGAGGTGACCTGATGAAGAAGCACAGGTGTATGTGGGATCCAAGTGCGAAATTGTGGGTCTAGCTTTCCCGGTGGAAAGAATGAGTGACCCATTACGTGCATCAAAGTTGAATTGTAGAGCCATTTATGTGACTTATGGAGGGAGTCCCAGATTGTGAAGGTGGACCTGGTCAGAGGTGAGGTACTTTCAGATAATGTGTCTAAGCCCTTGGGAATCCAGAGCTTTGGGAACAGCTCCATTTTTCTTGAGGTCATGTTCCAGCTGCATCCAAAGCTTGGACTCTCTATGATGTTTCCAATCCAAGATTCTATTCAGGATGTTTGTTAGAAAATATTTTTTTAAATCAGGAAGGGCTAACCCTCCTTCAGATTTTAGTTTAGAAAGTTAAGCTCGTGAGATGCGGGGGTGTTTACGGTGCCAGAAATATTTGCATATCAGAGAGGTTAGTACTATAAAGAAGCCAAGTGGGACTTCTTGTAGGTAATCGGTATAGGGAATCATTTGGTATAAAAACAGCAGTCTGAGTAAGATGTTAATTTTCACAACGCTAATTCTTCCCAACCATGAGTGAGCTAACTGATTCCATTTATGGAGGTCTTGGCGAATAGAATTTAGTAAGGGGATATCGTTTTCACAAAATAGTGATGATGGGTTAGGTGTAATAAAGATTCCCAATTATTTCAATTTGTGAGGTTGCCAGGAGAAGGGAAAAGAGGGTTTCAAAAGGGTGGCTTTTTTAAGTGGAACAGAGATGTTTAGGATTTCCAACTTAGATAAAATGATTTTTAAGTTGGATAGGGATCTCAAAAGTGGACATAAGGTTAGGTAAAGTGACATTAGGCTGTTGGACATAAAACAATATGTCATCAGCATAAGCTGCATTATTGTATTCGTAAGTCCCTACTTTGATGCCATAGATATTGATGTTATGACGTATTGTCGCAAGAAAGGGTTCTAAGGAAAGGGCAAATAAATTTGGTGAGGGGGGCATCCCTATCTAGTACCATTATATAGGGTAAAAGCATAACTTTAAGTACCGTTAATACGAAGTTGGGCCATGGTGGAGTTATAAAGCGCTGAGATCCTGCTTAGCATGTTGGAGCCTATACCGAGGAAGGATAAGTCGACATCAGATATTCCCAGTCTGCCCTATCAAAAGCTTTATCAGCATCTGAGGAAAGTAAAAGGATGGGCTGGGATGATCTACGTACATGTGATATTAAAGATAAGGTGCAAAGAGTTATCACAAGCTTTTCTACCGGGTATGAAACATGTTTGGTCTCAGGAGAGCCATTGTGGTATCAGGGGAAGCAGCCTGGTCGTTGGGACCTTTGCATACAACTTTGCATCTATATTTAAAAGGGAAATCGGTCTATTACTCCCACACAGACTGGGATCCTTCCCGGGTTTGAGAGTTATCGTAATGTGTGAATGTAGTGTTTCTGGTCTCTATTAGAATGTAGAAGAATAGTTGACTAACATTAGTAATAACAATTACACTTATAAGCACAGTCAGATATCTGATTTAAATAAACCAACTAGGTTAAGGGTTGGACGGCTTTGAATACAGCCAATTCTTAACAACCTTCAGATGGTTTCCCGTATTAAAAGCGTAAAGTATTTCATATGTACAGTGCGTGTTTATTATTTGTAGGGTTTCAACCTGCGGGGGGCATGGCGACCGTGGAGCTGATAGCCGATTGATCCAGGAGCTCCTGTGACTGCCCGGGAATCTCCTATATCTATGGCGCACTACGAGCCTGCCACCGATTCCACTTACCGCCCTCAACACAGCAGAACATTGGCTTAACCGACAAGGGATGAGGAGGAGAAGAGCAGACACGATGGAGCTAAAAAAGCTCTCCAGTCGCCAGGGCGGGGCTCCCACAAAATGGCGGTGGAGACCAGATCCACAATGTCACCCTCGATCCTCTAGCAGGCGAGCTGACTGCTGGTGCCACACAGGGAAATCTGCAACACCCTGCCACAATGGAAGACAACCCAGCCTCACACTCAGGCCGCTCCACTCCTTCAATGCAAAGCCCTGTAAAATCGAGGCCCAGAAAAGAGCAGGACAGTGATAATGAGGATGCATCCTCAATGGAGGTGAGTGGAGTGGAAATGCTGCAAAATCCCTTCCTGCCCCTGATCCTTTTACATTATATCCTACCACTGGTCAATCAGTATCAGATACCACCTTGAAAGAAATGTTACTCTCCTTATGCTCTTCCATATAATCAGGTATACTGTCTTCTATTACTTACTGTCAAAAGGAAATCCAGCATCTTGGAGATAGGGTTGATCAAGTGGAATGTAAGCTGAGTGAAATTACTACTTCCTATAATAATTTGGTGGACTTGCATACCTCTTCTCAAGAAGACATGACCTACATAAAAAAAAAAAAAAAAAAAAAAGCAGACCTTGAAGATAGATCACGTCGCAACAACCTTAAATTAAGGGGCATCACGGACACCGTACCACCGAACCAATTGCCACACTATGTTCGCAACTTATTTTCAGCTGTCCTACCTAATCTTACCTCAGCAGACCTCACCATCGATGGGTTCCATGGTATCCCTAAACCCTCTTTTCTGCCCCAAGAAGTACCCGTGATGTTTTATTGTGGATTCATTTTTTCCAAGTGAAAGAAAAAATATTGAAGGCCATCCCTGAGCAAGCTGCACTTATTCATGTACTCACAGATTTCTCTCGACATGCACTACAGAGGCAACAGAACTTAAATACTATTACTAAAGCTCTACATAACAATAAAATAATTTACAAATGAAAATACCCTGCCAAGTTATGCGTGTCTCACAATGGTACATTTGCCATAACAAACTACCTTCAGGAAGGCATCCATTTCCTCCGCCAATGGGGAATACTTCCAGACACCCAACCTACCCTACCTGCCCCTCTGCCCCAACGTCAACAACCCCAACATGTTCCACCAGACTGGCAGGTTGTCACACACAAACCTCAACCGCTGTATTAACATGATGTTCCAGGGGTCACAAGCTGCTGGATCTCCAGAGAGTACCTTCCACCGTACTCATAACCCAGCGACATAGGCAGCATTTTCTGCACCCAAGGTTCTGAATGAACCTTTCTTTTTATACTTCTTCCTTTTTTGTTTTTGTTCTTATGCTTCTCATTGTTCTACTGAGCTTTGAAAACTTTGTTACTGGCTGATCCCCTTTCCTGTCTGACGAACTTTTGGACACAACTTACACTTTATGCACGTCCACATACCTTTTGCAATACCTACAAATGGATGGCTACATGCTGCTGACTCTCTCCAAATTATGCTCCATTCTTCCCTTATGTGCTCTGCCACAAATGCTAATTAACATCCCTTTCAGCTCAAAAGTCCGCCATCTATTCGGATGCAACTACTTACTAAGATAATTCTCCCTATTCGACAGATTCACCCACTTCACTATTCTCCTCATCATATATTATGTGCCTTATTGTGAATTATATTGATAATTCACGCCCGAATGACTATTAAATTTATGTCCTTAAATGTTCGAGAACTGAACCACCCTGCGAAAAGACATTCCCTTTGGAAAGAGGCAACGACTGCTAACCCAGATGTCATCGCCATCCAAGAGACACATTTCCACAAAGATCACACACCTCACTATGCACACAAACTCTATCCTCATGTCTTTCTAGCTTCGATGCCCGCTAAGAAGAGAGGTGTGCAGGTGGCGGTGAAAGACTTGGTTAAATGTTCTCTCTCCAAGGAAACCTGTGATGAAGGGTGTAGAAATATTATATTCATGCCAGCTAAAATTCCTACGCAATCTTTTTACAAAAATCTCTAAAGTGTGCAAAGGCCACCTGATAGTTTGCATTGATTTCAATTTGGTAGTGGACCACGTCATGGGCACCTCCTCCAGGGTGCAATCCCGCTTATCTTCCCTACGCAACCTTACACACGGAGGATGTTTATGACGTGTGGCACTGCCAACATGCAGACGAACAGGACTTCACATACTTCTCCCACAGACACAGCACATATACCCGAATAGATATGTTCCTAGTGGACAAACATTTGTTACAACAAGTATCCCAATCCACAATTGCAGACATCACATGGTCCGACCATGCAGCTGTCTACATGTCTGTTACTGAATCCAAACGCCCCCCAATCATCATACATATGGCGCTGCAACAAGGCCTTATTTTCAGATCCTGAATACCAACAATATATAGCTGACCACCTTAAAAAATTCTTCACTCGTAAAAATCTTCCTGAAACTGACCCTTCTCTCCTATGGTGTACCCACAAAGCGTTTATTAGAGGTATACTCATTCAAGAAAGCTACCCCATCCCAAACTACTGCCTCCACCTAATATACATTAAGAAATTACCTCTGCCGATTGCTGTGTACACAATATGTTAAGTGTATAGCCCGGCTGAAAATGAACTACTATGCGTTCCACGACAAAGCAGGTAAATTTCTGGCCAATAAACTGAAAACCAAACTATCCAAGACCAAAATCACAGCCCTGTTCCACCTACACACCAACACCAAACTCCTGAATCCACAAAACATTGCGGATGCTTTCGCTGACTATTATCATTCCCTATACTACCTGACCAATGACTCCACTACGCCTCAACCCTCAAACATGCACATAACACAATTCCTTGCCAATCTTGACTTACCTACATTGACGGAAGCCAAACTAACTACTCTCAACGCTCCCTTTACGGATGAGGGAATTAAAGACGATTGACCATCTTCCCCTAAACAAATCTCCCGGACCTGATGGTCTGACAAATTAATAGCTGCGCTCTTTTAAATATATACTTACACCCTTCCTCCTCCCAATGTTCTCTAATGCTGTCAAAACCTCATCCTTCCCCCATGAAATGCTCCAAGCACACATCTCCACTATACCTAAACTGGGGAAATCACCTTTATACACCTGCTAACTTTAGACCCATTTCCCTTCTAAATGCAGATGTGAAGGTGTATACCAAAGCACTAGCCAACAGATTGTCAGACATTCTTCCATCTCTAGTCTGCCCAGATCAAATGGGCTTTATCAAGGACAGACAAGCTCCTGACGCCACTAGGTGCCTAATTGATCTCATACATCATGCTTAGCGGAGTCTTAACACCTTCTCTGCTTCTATCAGCTGACGCAGAGAAGGTGTTCGACAGAGTCCATTGGGGTTATATGAAACCTGTTCTGTCTAAATTTGGCTTCAGTGGTTAGACTCTGTCGGCTATTATGGCCCTATATTCTACCCCATCTGCTAAATTTCCCACCTCCGGCCTATTATCCAAACCATTTCTAATTACAAATGGTACTCGCCAGGGCTGCCCCCTCTCCCCCTCCATTTTCAATCTGATCATAGAACCCCTTGCCATATCCATTCGATCACACCGCCTACTATCGGGATTCAAATTCTGCAAACAAGCGCACAAAATCAATTTATTTGCAGACAAAGTTATCCTGACACGAATCCTATTGTCTCACTCCTGATTGCCCATAATATCCTTCAAGAGTTTAGCAACATTTCATACTATAAGGTAAACTTCTCCAAATCCCTCATACTCAACTTGGGACTACATGCAGAAACCCTTAAACACCTTTTGTCACACTAGCCGTACACCTGGGCCGACCAAGATATTTCTTACTTGGGGATCAAAGTGTAATTTCCGACCTCTAAAATTATTGATGCCAATATAAAGCCCCTTCTCAACACCTTAAAAGCTGATGTCAGCACATTTTCCAAAAATGAATTATCCTGGGCCGGTAGACTCGCGGCATTCAAAATAAGTCTCCCTAAAATATTGTACATGTTCCGTACACTGCCTATCCCGATACCGATGCGTTAACTACAATCATTACAAAGTGAACAAAAGTGCAGCACTAACGTTAATCAGTGAACTGGGAATGTTCACATTACATGTGCATAAGATTAATTATGACAACCTAAGCACAAAGTCCAGTAAATCAATATAGTAATATATATAAATCATGCGGATATCACAAAATAAAATAAGTCCCATACAATAAATAAAAGTGTATAGAAAAATTAGTCCATATGTCAAATGTGAAACCCAGCAATGTTGAGGGTAGCTATTGGAACACTTCCGCAGACGGAAAAAGCAAATGTGTGTGCTTACCAAATCGCACGGACCTATTATGCCATATAGCATACAGGTCAAATAGACTTAGCACACACAATCCTCATGAAAGGAATGTGAAGTCCAACAGTAGTGCAGATGGTCAAGATAATGTTTAAATCACGTCACCTGATATAGTAGATTATATATGCGCTTACCAAATCGCATGGACCTATAATGCCATATGGCAAACAGGTCAGATGAGCTGGTAAAATCAAATGCTGAATCGCTCTGAAGCGGATGTCACTGTACAATGTTCTCATGGATTCACAGTCAAAGGAGAGGTCGAAGAATGAGTCCCTCATTCGACAAAGGCATGTAAGGAAGCCAGAAGGAAATGCATAGTGTAAAACTGCTACAAAAATGTAATTAAAAGCAGACATGCACTTACACGCATCCATGAGCAAATCACCAGACTGATGTGCAAAATCCCACTAGATCCACAAATCGAATGCAGAACCCAGTAAAGGTGATAAAGGTGGTAATCAGATCCCGTCACTAGATAGGGTAATGCATATATGCGCTTACCAAATCGCATGAACCCATAATGCCCTAAAGCATACAGGTTAAAAAAACGTGGCAAGCACAATCCACACAGATAAAATGTAGAATCCAACAGTGGTGAAGATCTTCAGAACAATAATTAGGTCCCGTCACCAGACAAACTAAAAAATATATATCCCATTTGTGATATTGAATGGGGTTGAGAGCATGCCTGATATATAAACTTGGGTTGAGGGAGTTGTGTATAAAGCCAAAATGGCCTGGCAGATCTGGCCTGTAAAGCCAAACCTGGTCAGGACTTGCGCCAAGTAATCCCAGTGGATTTGGTTGAATGCCTTCTCTGCATCCAGAGCAAGGAGCAGAGAAGGCCTTCTTGTTCTGTTGGCTAAGTGTATGATATTGATCAGACGTCTGGTGGTGTCTGCTGGTTGGCGACCTTTTGTAAAATCAGATTGGTCTGGATGAATAGGGAATTGTATAAGATCAGTCAGTCTGTTTGCAAGTAATTTGGCATACATTTTTAAATCGTTGTTGAGCAAGGATATGGGACGGAAGTTTTGTGGTGTGTTAGGGTCTTTCCTTAGCTTCAATAGTGCAGCTATCGTTGCCTTGAGCATTTCAGAAGGGTAAGAGGAGGAGAGAGCGGCATGGTTGTAAATCTCTACTAAATATGGTACAAGTACATTTCTAAATACTTTAAAGTATTCTTCTGTAAAACCGTCCGGCCCAGGAGATTTGTTATGTGGTAAAGAGTCGATGGTATAGGAGATTTCTGTCTCGGTAATAGGGGAGTTCAACTGGCTCAATTGTTCTGTGATTTGGGGGAGTATGATTTTGTCTAGGAAGTTGGCAATCATTGTAGTCGAGGGCTGGATGGTATTTGGATCTTGTTGTAGGCTATAGAGCGAGCTATAATAATGGCTGAATGTGTCAGCAGTAGCCTGGGGGCGGTATAGCATGGCCTTACTCACTGTATCTACGATATAAGGAATTTTAGTCTTATGACTATGTCCTCTAATGCAATTGGCTGAAAGTTTTCCATTCTTATTGCTATTTGCATAAAAAGATATTTTAAGTCGTCTGGAAGCTTTTTCAAAGTCTTCTAGTAAAATTAGACGAAGGTAACACCTGAGATTTGTTAGTTGGTCAGAAAGGGATGTGGATGTGCTAATTTTATTTTGAGCTTCTAAAATTTGGATTTTAGAGGAAGTTTCTTGAATTTGCCGCTCCCTCTGCATCTTGGCCCTTGCACCCATTTTTATGAGGAATCCCTTTATATGCCTTGTGAGTGTTCCACATTACAAACGGATTAGTAACAGAATTTGTGTCGCGGGTTGGATCTCCAAGCAAATATGGAGTTGACCTTAGGTGAGTCATTTACCATCAGCAATACCGAGGCATGATCAGACCAAGTGATAGTATTGATCTTTGAGGATTTTATTTTGGGTAACAACCACTTGTCTGTAAGGAAAATATCAAGTCTCGTGTAAATTTTGTGGCTCGTGGAAAAAGAGGAGTAGTCTCTTTCAGAGACATCTCCAAGCATCATGGAGATCATGGACGAGTAGCAGAGGTTGTAGGGAATATGATGTCTGCTAGAGAGTGTTATGAAATCCATCCTAGGGTCAGGAAGTAGATTGAAGTCCCCACACAGTAATAGAAAGCCCTGCTGGACCTGTTTGATATTTTTGAGGATTCTGCGCAGAAAGCAGGATTGATGCTCATTAGGCACATAAACATTGGCCACTGTAGGTGGTAGAATTGATGTCGCACACCAAGATGTGATAACGGCTTTGAGGATCTACCAGCTCTTTGTGTTTATAAGGTGGATATCCATTTATTATAGTTTTTTTTTTTTTTTTAAATACAGAAAAACGTAATAAAGCAAAAAAAAAAAAAAACCCTGCTGATGCAGAAGGAATAGCACCTACGACACAAAAGGGGGACAGCAATTATGCCCTAAATAAAATGAGTGCTGCTGCGCCACAAAAAAAAAACACAAAACTGCTATTGCAGAAGGAATAGCACCTGCGATGCACAAAGCTTGACAGCAGTTATGCCCTAAATAATATTTATGCTGTTGTGCTGCGAAAAAAATTCTAAATAAAAAAACCCACTGCTGACGCAGAAGGAATAGCACCTATGACACAAAAGGGGGGACAGCAATTATGCCCTAAATAAAATTAGTGCTGCTGCACTACAAAAAAAAATCACTGCTGACGCAGAAGTAATAGCACCTGCGATGCAGAAGGGAAGACAGCAATCATGTCCTAAATATTATTAGTCCTGCTGTGCCACAAAAAAAAAAAGAAAACACTGCTGACACAGAAGGAATATCACCTACGACACAAAAGGGGGACAGCAATTATGCCCTAATTAAAATTAGTACTTCTGTGCCACAAAACAAAAATCACCGCTGACGCAGAAGTAATAGCACCTGTGATACACAAGGTGGAGTACTGATATTAGAGCAACAAAACCTGATGCTGCTGCTGCTGCAAAAAAAAAAAATATTTAAAGAAAAAAAATATATCAATAAAAAAAAAAAATGGGATCAGTGGGGTGACTTCAGTGGCCCCACTCTACTGTGTTACACAAGAATCACAGCACAGCACTACACTGACTGCACTACACTGTGTTGCACAAGAATCAGCACAGTGCTACACACTAAACTGAATGCCCTACACTGTGTTACACAAGAATCAGCACAGCACTACACTACACTCACTGCACTACACTGTGTTACACAAGTTGAATCAGCCCTACACTACACTGACTGTATTAAACATCAAAGCACAATCCACTAACTACCCTGCCTAATCTCCACTCCTAACACACCACACACGGCTACACACAAGGGTAATATCCTTTGAGAATGTCGTGCGGGACCAAACGCGTCAGTATCACACTTTTTTCAGCCTGATTTGCCTGCGTATTGTCTGCCTGTACCGCTGGATTGTTTGTGAGTGTATTTCCTTTTTTTTAATAAATCAGTTTTTGGGGTTTTACACTATGCCTGTCTCCTTTGGTTTATATCCCCATGTCACCAGCTTATTGTGAGCTCTGTTCTCCATTCACCATATTGGATATCTACCTGAGGAACATCCGGGGTTACAGTCTTCCCTAGAGGAATCTCAGATCCATCATATGAGCCCTAATTGACCCTTATGCTGTATGGTATTTTGGGTCTACATCATCTGGTGAGCGCATTACCTATCCCCTTTTTTGGTGACGGGATCTTTCAGCCACTGTGATCACTGATACCACCTTGGATGTTTCAATTTTTCACCCGCACATATGAGACTTTTTTTGAATGTTTATATCATCATTTATCCTGATTTGTTTGATCATTCATACATGCATTAACATCACTTGGATTGTATATGGGGAACTGTTAGAGTTCTCCCTCCTCCTAAGTGCTGCACATTTTTTTTTTTTTACATTTATATCAACCTATCTGTCAGTTGTTTGTGCTAGCAGCTTTTCTCCTTCTTTTGATTAGTAAGCGCAGTATACATATTTTTCTGTATACACTACACACAGCTGCCGTGTAAGCAGCCTTATATAGTGTGGGGTGTGAACTTAGCCCCTGAGCCATGATTGGCTAAAGGCACCCTGCTTTTGGCCAATTATGGCTCTAACAGGACATTGTACTGTGAGTGTCTGAAGCATACAGGTAAGGTGCATGCTTTGGCCAATTACAAGCACTTAATGCACTGCAAACGTGCAGTGCATTATGGAGCACTAATCAGCGAGCGAACTTCCTGCAGAGCGCCCCATTTGTTTGTGTTCGGCGAACACACGAACACCCGATGTTCGAGTCGAACTTACGTTTGACTCTAAATGTTAAGCCCGTCACTATTGCCAAGTAAAATGCAAAGAAGCAACAAAGAAGCAAACTGACCACACTAGAATGTAAATGCTTCCATGCCCTGGTGTTATCGGTTTGAAATAGGAAAGCAGTGAGACTGGCAGGATCACAAGGTATTTCACAGAAAGGAAGCAGTGCAAAGAGAACAGAATGGGTTTTATTACATAAGTACATGATAACACAGACACATATCAGAAATATGAAATGTTTATGTAACGCGTTTTGTTAACCTGATAGATCAAAACCTGGCTGCATGCCTAAAGAGTCTTATATTTCAGTGTGTGACAGAAGTATAGCATTAAGCTGAAAGAACCAAAAACAGACTGCAAAGGAAACATTTTTCCTGTGGGCTATGAACATTGTATGTATGTATGTATGTATGTATCTATAGAAGATGAAAGGGGGAGAGGCAGAGGACGGATCCAGAAAGGGGTGAAATAAGTTAGTTCCCCAGGGGTAGGGTGACCCCCATCCACCCCAAAGATCAAACAACAGCAGTCGAGGAGGCGATTCACCAAGGCAATAGTAATGGATTGTAAAAGTCAAGAGGTAAACAATGTTTTATCCAGGGTGCCAGATTTTTCCAAATGTGCGCACTTTATCACACCCAATAGCTCTAATTTTAACATAGATCAGGGCTTGGTTCACTCTGTTTCTAGTTTCAGCTACAATAAGGGTTGAGGATTTCCAGGCCTTGGCCATGATTGCCTTTTATCATTTTCTTTGCAAATTATGAGGTACGTGATCAGGTCTTTCTCCAAACTTCAGCTTGGGACTGACATGCATAATTCAAAAACACATATGCGTAGCCAGTTTGTACACACATACTAGGGCTCTTTAGACAGGAGCCAATTAACCTACCAGCATAATTTTGGAGTGTTGGATAAAACAAAGTTTCTGGATGAAGCCCACGGGAAAACATGCAAACTCCAGGGAGATAATGTCCTGGGCAAGATTCGAACCAAGGACTCTAGTGCTGCAAGGTATAAGTGCTAGCCACAATGATTTTTATTATTATACAGGATTTATATAGCGCCAACAGTTTGCGCAGCGCTTTACAATGTGAAGGAAGACAATACAGTTACAATACAGTTCAAAAAAGGAGAAACTAGAGGGCCCTGCTCGTTAGAGCTTACAATCTAGAAGGGAGGGTCAAGTGAAACAAAAGGCAATAACTGTGGGGGATGGGTTTATGGAGAAAAGGAGGTACATTTGTTAGGGGTTGGTAGGATGATGCCCATTTACCATTAAATTAGATTTAAACAAATAAATATAATCTCATATAAGCTTTAAAATGTTAATATAGTTTTAACAGCTGTTTCCAATTTTTTAAAATTTAAATAATACCTGTTGATACTGCTATGAAAAGCTTTCCCCTTATAGGAGATAACAGCAGTTGTGTTTCTGCATGGTCACCCTGTTAAATGCCCCCCAATTTTAGAATACAGCATCGTTGGCAACACAGATTGTGAAGGTGTGGTTCATTGTTCACTATCATAAAGCCAGTCCAGAAAAATTACGTGCAGTCATGTAGACAGGAGCAAAGGCACATAGACAGTGAGTGACTCAAAGAGGTTGGAGAGGATCAGTGACACAGATGCAGAAAAGTATCGCTAAAAAGTAAAACCAGAGTTTAAAAGCTTTAAAAGTTTATCTTTGGCACGTGTTAATTGTTCCACCCATATTTAGGGTGGACATTTACAATGTTCCAGCTCCTGCCTCCTCTCCTCTCGATCCCTCCTCCCTGTGACAGTGGGTGGGGGAACTTGTCCGCCCACACGGCCCATCATTTATTCACAGAGTTCTGTGAGTGAATGAACTACAAGTGCCATTGCCACCGTAGCCAATGGCTTGTAGTTCTCAATGAACTGCGAGGATGCTGGTGAGTGCACTCATAGTTCATTGATTCTTCCTGCAATTCAGTAACTGCTAGTCCATATTCGAGATACAAGCAGACAGTGTACTGAGATCCTGGCACATTGCACCCATGATCTGCTGATCGTGGGTGCAATACTTTGCCTGCTCCAGTGTACAATAAATTAACATTTTTTTACCTGCTAAAAGATGGGTTTTTTTGTATTTTTGTTTTTTTTTTATAAATTTTATAAAAGGTGAACTTATTTGAGAAAGTGTCATATATACAGTATATGAAAATTTGATATACAGCCTTTCAGCAAGCTAAATGTATTAAAGTTAGGGATTAGATCTGCTTTAAAACGACTTGATAAACCTTTTATTCTGCCAAACTTTAAATAACACCTCTTTTAAATGTGGCTAGCCCAATTTCTTTGTATTTCTGTTATTCCATATTTGTCAGAAGCAATCTGTTCATTGTGCATGAGCTGTCAATGTTTGTTTTGTTCACCTAAACACTATGCTGGGATTTTTTTTCCTTACCACTTAGTATCTGCATGTTAGTCAAGCAGAGCACACATAATGAGATTACTTTGTAAGTACATTACGAGAAAGAAGCTCATCTTGTATGGTGCTTAGATTCTGTCTGGAAATATTTAAGACATCTAAATCTTTTAAGGTGTTCCTTGTTAAATGACTGTGAGATGACAAATAGCCTCTGTGTATATGACGCAGCTGTCTTGTAGCAAGAAGTGAACAGTGTGCAGTTTACTTTTGACAATGCTAATAGCCCTCTGCATCTTTTTAGTGTATCTTTGTGTGGTACAGCTAAAGAAGTGTATTAGTATGACATTTCTGGAGAACAATAAAAAGTCATTTTGGAAAATAGCTCAGTTTTGAGTTGTAATTCACTGAGGGTTAAAATGTGCAGGTCAGACCGAGTTCTATTTTAACTGTAGTAAAGGGGAACGTGTGATAGAGAAATATACAACCCGTCGTTGCAGTAAACCCTTCTGAAAATGCTAATTACAGATTCTTTGGCTTCAGCACTTTGAGTCACTGAATCGAAATACACTCCAGGTCATGCATGCATTCTAATTTCCTGCTTACTTGTTCCTGGTTAGTACTTCACTCAGTCACCAGCTAGGCACACATTTAACTTTTTGATCGCCCCTGATGTCAACCCCATTCCAGCCAGTGTTGTTAGTACAGTGACCGTGCATATTTTTAGCACTGATCACTGTATTAGTGTCACTGGTTCCCAAAAAAGTGTCAGTTAGGTATCCAATTAGTCCTTCACAATATTGCAGTCCTGCTATAAGTCACTGTTTGTCACTATTACTAGTAACACAATAAATAAAAATTCCATAAATATATCCTATAGTTTGTGCTAAAAAAAGAAAAAAATAAGGATGCGCTGGGCAATCTTAAAGATTCCTGCACCTGGAACTCCCTGAATACCGGGAGATGAAAATAAGTAAAGTAAAAAGAACTGGTGCGCTATCTCTAAAAAGGACAAGTTAAAAAAAAAAACTAAATTGTGGTAAAAATCACAAAACAAAAATTGCAAAAAAAAACAAAAGTTATAATATTAGGTGCAAGCACACATAACTTAACATTCAAACTTTATTCAAAAACATTCAAACTGTACTCCAATCCCAGTTAATACCTTCTGAGGGGATACGCGTCAAGTTGAGCCAGCCTTGTCCTCAGCACTCATGGTCCGTACTTCAGGTGGCTGTGCCAGCACGAGATTTTGTGCGATAACCAAGCATGTTTTCTGTAAGTGCGATTATTTTTAAATAAAATTCACCCAAGGCTCACAGGGGAAGATGACACCAACCCAAGCCACTCAGCTGAACATTCCCTAGATGCCTTTTGACCCCTGAGGTCTAGTTGGCAGCCATTTATACATCATTGAGAACACAGGTGATGCATGCAGCACTCTGAGGAGTTTTAGAATAGCACCTTTTCAGCTTGTCACAACATTCGAGACTGATTTCAACCGAGTAGTTTTGTATGGGACTTAGTCATAGCATTTTGAATGTTTTTGTCACCATATAAAAGTGTTGTCACTGCATTGTCATGGTCGTTTATCAATTGGTATTGAAGTACTTTTTTTTTTTTGAAGTTTGAATGAACAGTTGTGTGTTTGCACCGAATATCACTTAGGTTTCTTGCGATTATTTTTGTGATTTTTTTTTTTTAACCACATCATTTTCTTTTTTTTTTTTTTTTTTTTTTACTTGTCCTTTTTAGAGATATTGCACCAGTTCTTTTTACTTTTTTTACTTCACTTATATCCTATAGTTTTTAGATGCTATAACCTTTGTGCAAACCAATCAATACACGCTTATTGTTTTTTTTTTTACCAAAAATATGTAGCAGAATACATGTTGGCCTGAATTGATGAAGAAATTTTTTTTTACATTTTTTATTGTATGTATATTAGAGCAGAAAGTAAAAAAATATTGTTCGTTTTTTTCTAAATTGTTCTTTTTTTGTTTATGGCACAAAAAATAAAAACCGCAGAAGTAATCAAATACCACCAAAAGAAAGCTCTATTTGTGGGAAAAAGTGCAGCGTTGCAGAGGGTGCAGGAAGGATCCTGGCAGCTTGCTTCAGTGTTTGTATCTGATGGTGGCCATTTTCCCTGGCCACCATCAGTCTGGCTGGTCTCTGGTTTGTGGCCATCTTTGTGTAGTTGGATAATGTCCCGGGGGCCATTTTCCCTTAGTCTTGGAGATGCTGGAGACAACTGGAGATGCCATAGCTCCTCCTCTTCCTCCCTAGTTTCCTCTTCCTGTGCCCAGGACATATGAACAGGGATAGCGTGCATAATGATGCTGGGTTCGAATTCTCGACGCTCCTCCGGTCGGTAGGGTGAGTCTTTGGGTGCCCCTGTTATTTCTGTCTCTGCTGATAGGTACCCTGAGCCTTGAGGGGATCCTTTGGTGGTGCCAAAAGATTGTTTTTGTCCTGCAAGGTCTTCCTTTCCTTATGGAGCCTCAGGGTCACACCTCCCCCCCCCGACCCCTCCATGGAGGTAATGCAATGAGAAGAGCAACACCGCTCAGGCTTAATCAGCTGTGCTCTGCAATCCAGCTGGGTGCTCACCTCGGCTCACCACTGTGAAAATATTTGTAGAAAAAGAAATAGGTCACACTCAAGAGTGCCAAATTATATTGAATGCTTCTGACCATCTGACCCATTATAAGTGCAGTACTTTCTTTGCTTTAATAAACCATTTAAACGGTATCACGCTATGGTGTCTTTTCGATTTATCCCACATACACCTTTCTGAGTGGGGATTTCCAGATATCCATACGTGTACCATCCTTGAGTGACCTTCCTATATCCACCATTTGGAGGAGAATTCGTGGAAGCCTCTGCCATCTGTTCCAAGGAGATCATCACTTTCAGCCTGCATGACCCAATTGCTGTAAGGTACTTTGGGTTCATGCCATCTGTTGAGCGAATTATATTCTCTTTTTGGTGTGGGATTTATCACAAGTATTCACTCATCTATGTGGGACTGGTCACCTTCCTTTTTTGTCTAATTTTGAATATTGGACTTTATTTTTGCATTTCAGTGTGTATCCCATTGTACTCACTTTAACATTTGAGTGCTGCACAATTTATGTTATATTTGGTTGCCATCACAGTCTGTTGGAGTGTCAGCGGCTATTTGTTCACTATTTTTGTTAGTGCAGTGTTTTTTCTACAATTTTAAATGAAAATAACTTAACTGCTGCCACTCCCGCATACACCACACCCCCCCCCACACACACACACCACACTTACACACACACACACCACACCCACACACACCACACGTAAACACACACACCACACTTACACACAAAACACACACACCATTGGCACACACACACACACCACACAAACTGCTGCCACTCCCATACATACATAGTTACTCCGCTCACTCCAGCTGGAGACTACCTGTGGCGGCAAGAACACTTCACACAATTTCCCCGGAAATTGTACATTTTCTAGTTAATGTTTTTCTTTTACCTTCCGATTTTTTTTTTTTTTTTTTTTTTAACACACTGTGACCAGAGCAATACAGTATTACCATAGTAACACTACTTTGGGGAAGTGATCAGGATTTATTTTTATTTTTTTTCTTACACAATTGCTTATACCAATGAATTTCATTGGTATAAGCAACCATTTTTACTGAATGGAACTTATTAATTCAGTGCCTTTGATTGTGATTAGCTGTGCTTGGCTAAAGCTAATCACCTGGTGTATATGGGCTGTGATTGGCCCTGTCTGTGCGATGTGATCACTGTGATCAATCACAGCTAGCAACACCATTTTATACAATGAATGGCTTGAAAGGAAGTCATTGTCATGTGATCTTCTGTGTCTTGGTCACAGTGATCACATGATACTAGCAGCAGGCTGGTAAAGTAATCAGTCATCGGTTGTGTCCTTCTTAGAGGGCGTCATATGACATTCACTCAGCAGGACAAAATGCCCACCCGGCCATCAATTTGCTATAGGCCAGGCAGGAAGGTGTTAAACCTACTAAATACTCTTATCACTTGTATGTTGTCCCTTCCTCTGGTCTTTACCAGCTTCTGGTCAAGGGTGCCCTCGAGTGACCGGTTTCTGCCTTATCCATCCTCTTCCTGAAATCCCTTACCTCCCAATCCTCTTCTACAGGAAGTTGTTTATATTATTCTTCCAATTCAACCTCCTGCATCACTTTTACATCGTAATCTGGTGCTCTTTGCTCTTCAGAGACCCCTTTGAACCAATTAGAGATATTCCTTTGGAAGACCTCATCTTTATGTTGCCTTATTGGGCTCCATTTCATCTGTTAGGCATGTTTTTTTTTTTTTTTTTTTTTTTTTAAATTCGACTTTATTGAAATATCAAAGAAAACACAGTATACAAAATGTGTAGAAACAGAGGTAGCGCACATCAGCAAAAACCACGATAAAGTGCATACATTAAGTATAAATGTCAGGGAACTGAGAGATTCATCATATACACGAATGCAAGACGTAGAGGTTAAGGCATCTAAGTACAGGGCATCACTGCAGTATGGTAACGAAAAGCAGCAGAAGAGGCAGAGGAGCACGTGTACTGAAAGTCCGAACCATTGGATTTATACGCTCAAGGTGGAGTGAGGTGGAGTAGCTGTGTGTGTAAAGAGGGGATATGAGGCAAGGGGGACAAAGACGGGTTAGAAAACAGGGGAAGAGAAGTGGGAATGGAGCATGGAAGAAGAAGAGGCCAGGAGGGGGCGAATGTAAAGGGAAGGGGGGGGGATGGGTAGCGGTGAAAAAGAGAAGTTACAGGTAACCCGTGCGGGTGACCCTGTCCCCAGTCAGGTGGTGCCTGATGGGGGGGATGCGCTCAGAGTCTGTCCCTCGTCTGAAAGAATAAACATGTTCCAACATGCCCATGTTTTAGAGTATTGCTCTCGTCTACCCTGCGCGGAGAGTACCAGGTCTTCCATGTCATGAATCCATTTCACTCTACGCAACCAGAGGGAGATCGTCGGGGGGGTCGTACTTTTCCAGCAGAGGCTAATACAGGACTTAGCCGCATCTGTGAGATGTCGGAGCACAGATCGTTTGTAGCGCTTCGGAGCCATCCCAGAGCAGTGTAGTAGAAAGAATGCTGGGTCATCTGGCATAATATACTCGGTCATTAGTTGGAAAATCCTGCGTACTTCAGTCCAGAAAACCCGGAGCAGAGGACAGCTCCAAAAGATGTGGGACAAGATGCCCACATCCTGTTGGCAGCGCCAGCATCTGCCAGATGCCTCCGGGAAAATATGACGGAGTCTAACTGGGGAGTAATACCAATGGGTAAGAATCTTGTAATTAGATTCCTGGATGCGGGTGCATATAGAAGATTTAAGGGAGAACCGGAGGATGTTACGTCTCTGGGGTTCAGAAAACGTCTTGTGGAGTTCTCCCTCCCACTTAAGGATTCCCGGGAGAACAAAATCCTCAGGGGGGGAGCGAAAGGAGGGCATACAGTTGGGAAAGAGCATGAGGCATGTGGCCCGGGGTGGTCAGAAAAATCTCGAATGGCGACAAGTCTCTCACGAACAGTGAAGGGGGGCCCAGCTCCCTGAGAAAATGGAGAAGCTGCAGCGCTTGCCAACGAGACAGACGAAATTTCCCCCCTGTGGCGGTCAGCCGGGAAAGGTCTGGCCACTCCCCACCCTCGATAAAATGGGACGCCTGGAACGAGCCCTCACGCCGGAGGTCTCCAAATCTATCCCCCGCACAACCCGGGGGGAACTTCGGGTGACCCAAAATTGGGGACAGCGGGGATCGCCCGTCTGAAAGGCCCTTGCTAAGAACTACCGCAGAGCATGTTCGAATCGTCGGGCCAATGGTGGGATGGATCCTCACCACGGCAGGTACATCCCGAGGGATCAGAGGGGCCCTGGTCAGGAGAAGTGGAAATAGGTGTAGCTCCAAAGTCACCCATTGTTTAAGGTGAGCGTGTCGGGCCCAGTCAATCCACCGCATCAGCATGGCTGCCTGATAGTAGCAAAGGGGGTCCAGCAACGCCACCCTTCCAAATTTTTTGGGCAACACAAGAAAGTGGCGAGCCAGCCATGGTCTCTTCCCAGCCCAAACGAAGTGTGTAAAGGTGGATTCGACCTTCTGAAAGAATGTCGCCGGTATAAAAACAGGCAATGCTTGAAACAGATATAAAAGCTTGGGTAGTACCGTCATCTTTAGGATGTTGCAACGTCCAAACCAGGAGTGAAGTCCCCTCGTCCACCTCTCTAGCAGTATTCGAATCGCCGCGAGAAGGGGTGGGAAGTTTAGGCAAAACAAGTCCGCAGGATTGTGTGAAAGCCAAGTGCCTAGGTAGCGCAGACCCACGGTTGCCCACTTAAAGGGAAAATCGTGGGTCAGGAGATCTCGCAGGGCCGGTGACAAAGCTACCCCCATGATCTCCGACTTGGAGAAGTTGATCTTTAGGTTGGAAAGAGTGCCAAATAGTTCAAATTCATTCATGAGGTAAGGCAGGGAAATCAAGGGCTGGGAGAGGGAGAAGAGAAGGTCGTCCGCATAGGCCGAGACCTTGTACGAGGTCGACCCCACAGAAACTCCCGAGATGTCCGGGTTCGAGCGGATCTTGGCCAAGAAGGGTTCCAGAGAGAGCGCGAAGTGCAACGGCGAATGGGGACAGCCCTGGCGAGTTCCGTTCAGGATGCGGATCGGGTCCGAGAGAACACCATTCGCCTTCACCCTCGCACTGGGAGTGGAGTAAATACTCCGTATCCAGGACATCATCCTCTGCCCAAGCCCAAAGTGGCGCAGTACTTCGAACATATAGGACCAACCGACTCTGTCAAACGCCTTTTCGGCGTCAGTGCTCAGAAAGATTGTCGGGACAGCAGCGCGTTGGGCAGCATGGATCAAATTAATGACCTTTATGGTGTTGTCCCTAGCTTCCCGTGTGGGGACAAAGCCTACTTGGTCCAGATGAACCAGGTCCGGGAGACGTGATTGCTAGGCATGTTTTTGAGTGAGCAGCTCCATCCTATAAAGAGCCTTTTTCCTCCCCTCCCTTTGTTTCGTAACATGACAAAAGACATTGCTCTACATTGCCTGTAAATGGCCGTAAATGTCAGTGCCTAGCTAAACGCTGCAGCCTCTGTTTGCAAGACGAAATCCCTCTTTGTCTTGCCCATGAGCCCTCGTAAAGGATTACCCTGCCTCCCGCTCCATCATTGTCAGGTGGTATAGACAATTTATTTCCAAGGCTTATGTCTTTAAGGAAAATATTACTCTTTCCCATCAGAGCCCATTCCACAAGAGCTGTAGGTGTCTCCCGGCTATCAAGCATCTGTATCCCAAATTTGTAAGGCCTCTTGGTTCTCTGTTTGCGAAGTTATATATGTACACTCTAGGGGCAGTTCCAGCTAAAGTTTTTGCCAATGTCCAGTCATCTGAAGGTAGCAACGTATAACTGATAATCTAGGACTACCAGTCATATGTACTGTACTCCAGGATAAGGAATTTACAGGTAATTCAAAAATGTACTTTTTTTCTGTTTAAAATGAACTCTAGTGAAGTCGGACACATGGGTAAACTTTTATCTGATTAGGTGTTCTTATTTTTTCTTTTTCTGTCTGTTAGCTGAATATGAAAACAAAAGGTTGCAATTTGCAATTCACCATCCCCTGCTGAGTGTTAGTCTATCATTACTGAAAAGGGCATGGATACTGTGGATTAAAATACATTTATTTAAAACAATTGTAAAGGTGTGCCTTTTTAAAAAAAAGTTACAAACATGTTATACTTACCTGCTCTGTGCAAGAGTTTTGCACAGAGCTGCCCACCTATCCCCCTTTTCTGGGGTGCCCTGGTAGCGCTCCTGGCCCCTCCTCTTTTTTGGGTGCCCCCACGGAGAGCCGCTTTCCATGGGCACACCCGTGCAGGTGTGCTCACGAGCACTGCTGCTGCATCCATTGACACAGACAGCAGGACTCGGCCCCGCCCCCACGTCACTGGATCTGATTGACAGCAGCAGGAGCCAACGGCTCCTGCTGCTATCAAACTATCCAATGAGGATCCAAGACAGCGGCTGGAGCCGCTGGGCTCATGCTCGTCACTGGAACGTTCAGGTAAAATTGATGGGGGTCTGGGGGACAGTTGCAACCAAGAGAGCTGGAGATGGATTGGAACACTTGTCAGTTTTTATTGCTTTCTGCTTGACCCTCTCTTTTTTTTCTGTTTACCTTTATCATCGATAGTGAAAGTAAAAGAAAATCCCACATTTTGGGTTGACATCAAAACACTAATAGAGAGGAAATCTTCCAATGGGGACCCAGGTGACACAATTGGATTCCCTCACTTTGGAGGGATTTCCTCTCACTTTGAGTTTTATCAATGGGACAGGAGATGAAGGAAATGCTCCCCAATGGGACACAGATGGCAAAAAAGAACTGATGGGGGTTAGAAACCTCCATAACTCTATCCAAAATGAAAAAAATGAAAAAACACTTTAGGCTTGTTCTGGTGTTTGCAATCCGCAGGCTAAGAGTTTTCGACGTGGACTTAATTTCCTCTTACAGCAATATAAAACAAATGTTTTGGGAACCTTTTTTTGCCCTAAATATTTCCATACAAAACAAATACAGACCCATTTAATGTTTCATATGCCTTACAGATTTCCATGTGTTCTGCAGACTTCTCCTTTAGGTTGGCTATTTTTGGAATATGAATGATTTGATATGCTAACGATATTCAGGCACAGTATGTTTAAGTAGAACTCAAGTTAAAGCATTCATTTGTCAGCTTTGAATATAATAGTTTGAAAGGCGTATAATTTCTTTTTTTTTTTTCTTTTTGTCCTCTTTTCAGAAGATAATAGTACAATAAATTTACTTGCACTGTGTGGAAGTTTTAGAACTATGGTCTGTTTCTGCCTTTTTCCCTTACTTCCTCTACTGAAGCTTACAGTTTCTGGGACAAAAACTGAGGACAATCTATCACAGACACAGGCAAACCTATGATCGCTTGGTTCTCAGTGTTAGAGCCGGTGTTCTATCGAACAATGCTCCCTGTCAATAAATGCACCCAACAAAATGAAAATGCACAGTATGTAATGTCACTCTAGTTGATATCCCAAGCACTGCGCATGCGCCGTTTGTCTGAGGCATTATCCGACGAGATGCAACCTGCAGAGAGTGAGGAGGATGTCGAATCTAAATGTCAGATTCTGCCTCGCTCTGTACGCAAAGGAAAACTATTCTTATTGGGCGGATTATTCTTATTTGGCGGGTGGAAATACCAGGAATATTGTCGTGAGTAAAGTACACAGCTCTGATGGGGCCTAATAGAAGTATATCTGGACACTATATAAAAAAATGTTTTACTGAAAAAGGTAATACAGCTCTACAGTTGGACAGAGTGATTGGGGAAGTTGGATATCACAGGAAAATTGCTTGGTTGGTAAGTAAAGAATCACTGAGGGGAAACAGGAATGGGGCTTTATTAGTTATTATCATGCACAATATAGGGAGGTTGAAGCCATATTCATACTGGAATGTACTAGGTATGGACAAAGTGTTGAATAAAGTGCTTCTAAGTGCCCCTTTATTTATAGGAAGTCTCCTCCTTTTGGAGATAAGCTGGTTAAGAAGATTCTGGATGCACCTCAGATGTTTTGGGATAAGGTTGGGTTTTATGCATGTGGAAGGTGTAGATCATGTCAGCAGGTGAATACACATATTCAGGGTTTAACTAAATTTACATAAACCGCAAATGTATAAGCTCTGGAGTGCCTTGTGGTCTAATGTATATTGGCCGCACAAAAAGAACGCTGGGCAAGCGCATTTCCGAGCATATACACAATATAAAGCATAATAGAATTGAAAATCTGAATTGAAATTCTTGGGGACTAATAGCCCCCCCCCCCCACCCTAGTATGGAGGAGTACCAAATAGGGTACGAGATTTATGTAAAAATGAGACCAAATGGATTTATTTGAGTAATACTTTTAGCCCCCGTGGTATGAATGTAGAATTGGCTCTGAATTGTTTTATTGATTTAGTATGCTCTAATACAGTCAGGTCCATAAATATTGGGGCATCAACACAACTTTTATCTTTTTGGCTCTATACACCACAACAATGCATTTGAAATGAAACAAATGTGCTTTAACTGCAGACTTTCAGTTTTAATTTGAGGGTATTTACATCCAAATCAGGTGAATGGTGTAGGAATTACAACAGTTTGTATATGTGCCTCCCACTTTTTAAGGGACCAAATGTAATGGGACAGATTAACAATCATAAATCAAACTTTCACTTTTTAATACTTGGTTGCAAATCCTTTGCAGTCAATTACAGCCTGAAGTCTGGAATGCATAGACATCACCAGACGCTGAGTTTCATCCCTGGTGATGCTCTGCCTGGCCTCTACTGCAACTGTCTTCAGTTCCTGCTTGTTCTTGGGGCATTTTCCCTTCAGTTTTGTCTTCAGCAAGTGAAATGCATGCTCAGTCGGATTCAGGTCAGGTGATTGACTTGGCCATTGTATAACATTCCACTTCTTTCCCTTAAAAAACTCTTTGGTTGCTTTCGCAGTATGCTTCGGGTCATTGTCCATCTGCACTGTGAAGTGCCGTCCAATGAGTTCTGATGCATTTGGCTGAATATGAGCAGATAATATTGCCCGAAACACTTCAGAATTCATCCTGCTGCTTTTGTCAGCAGTCACATCATCAATAAATACAAGAGAACCAGTTCCATTGGCAGCCATACATGCCCACGCTATAACACTACCACCACCATGCTTCACTGATGAGGTGGTATGCTTTGGATCATGAGCAGTTCCTTTCCTTCTCCATACTCTTCTTTTCCCATCACTCTGGTACAAGTTGATCTTGGTCTCATCTGTCCGTAGGATGTTGTTCCAGAACTGTGAAGGCTTTTTTAGATGTTGTTTGGCAAACTCTAATCTGGCCTTCCTGTTTTTGAGGCTTACCAATGGTTAACATCTTGTGGTGAACCCTCTGTATTCACTCTGGTGAAGTCTTCTCTTGATTGTTGACTTTGACACACATACACCTACCTCCTGGAGATGTTCTTGATCTTGCCAACTGTTGTGAAGGGTGTTTTCTTCACCAGGGAAAGATTTATTTGGTCATCCAATACAGTTGTTTTCCGTGGTCTTCCGGGTCTTTTGGTGTTGCTGAGCTCACCAGTGCATTCTTTCTTTTTTTTTCCAAATATTTTTTATTGAAATTTGCAACAAAACAAGAACAAACAAACAATGTACTTTTAACAGTTGCTCACTCAACAAGAAGAATACATTGGGTAGGGAGTAATCAATAGGGTTTACAGAAGCTACATTGCATAAAGAGAGCATAAACCTTGTTTCGAGGGTGAACATCACTTTTTAAGGGTCAGGCTGGACATTGCTTTGAGGGAAAGCATAGGAGGAATCTTCTTTGATCAGACAGCGATCTACATTGGTTTGATTGTGTGGGGGTGCAGTGCACAATCTTTTTGCCCGGAGGGAGAGATAGATTACTGTAGGGTCAGGCTGGAGATTGCTTTGAGGGAAAGCATAGGAAGAATCTTCTTTAATCAGACAGCGATCTACATTGATTGTATTGTGTGGGGGTGCAGTGCACAATCTTTATGTCCTGACCTGAGCCCAGTGAGGAGGAAAAAGGAGAAAAAAAAAACGTATCAGTCTTTTAGGTGGGCGGCGTGTGGTGCTGCACATTTAATGCAAGCTCAGTGCATATGTGTCTGCTTAATCTGCATTTAAAAAAGAAAAAAAAATTCCTCCATATTTAACTTTGACATACAGTGTTTAGACAGACACTGCTTTTCAAAAAGCACCAATGTAAGGGGAAAATAATTATTTTTCAGTATTTATGGATAAAAATATATTTTTTCAGTTTTTCATTGAAATGTTTTTATTTTATTTTTTTATTCAATAGTAGAATAGAACAACCACAGTATCCAATATCCAACCTGTTAGGTGTGCATTTTAAAAAGAAAAAAAAATCCTTCATATTTTACTTTGACATACAGTCTTTAGACAGACACTGCTTTTCTAACCTGCTCTTCAAAAAGCACCAATGTAAGGGGAAAATAATTATTTTTCAGTATTTAGGGAAAAAAAGAAGATTTTTCAGTTTTTCATTCAAATGTTTTTTTGTTTTTTTAACCACTTTACCACCGGAGGATTTTGCGGTCTTACATCTGGGCCACCTTTTGCGATTCTCACTGTGCGAATTTAACTGGCAATTGCGCGGTCTTGCAAAGCCCTACCCAAACAAAATTTACATCCTTTTTTTTTCCTCATAAACATAGCTTTCTTTTGGTGGTATTTGATCACCTGTGTGATTTTTACTTTTTGCGCTATAAACAAAAAATTGCGTACATTTTGAAAAATAACAATATTTTTCACATTTTTTATATGAAATTACCCCCCAAAAAAATGTAAAAATCAATTTTTTTTTAAATTTTTGGCCAATTTGTTTTCTGCTACCTATGTTTGGTAAAAAAAAATCACAATAAGCGTATTTTGATTGGTTTGCGCAAAAGTAGGTGGGGTTTTTTTTAACGAGTAATGGCGACGATCTGCGATTTTTTTTTTTTTTTTTTTTGCGGGACTGCGACATTGCGGCGGACAAATTGGACCCTTGACTGACATTTTTGACACTTTTGGGGGTACCAGTGACATTACTACAGTAATCAGTTTTATACATATGCACTGTTACTGTAAAAATGACACTGGCAGGGAAGGGGTTAATTTTATTTGAGAGGGAGGGGTTAATGTGTGCCTGGTGCTTACCGACATGTGTGGGGGGAGGTGACTGAGTGACACAAGGACAGATTGCAGGTTCAGCCATGCTGAACCCTGCAATCTGACCCTGTCTGTCACTTAGGAGATCCACCCGCTTTGTTTACACAAGCGGGCGGATCTCCAGACTTGATTCCCAGACGATCAGGGAAGAGCAGCGGCGATCGCCGCTGCTCCTCCCCTGGCCCGACTCCCGCTGTGACTGAATACAGTGGGAGCAAGCCTCCGGCGGCCCTCGCGTGCCGCCGAGAAAGGGGAGTGTCTGGCGACATAGGTCTATGTCGCCAGACGATAACGAACCGCTTTGCCGCAGTAGAGCTCTAGTGAGCAGTGGCAAAGTGGTTAATTTAATAGCAGAATAGAACAACGGTATCCAAGCTGTTAGGCGTGCAGTGTGTAGCGGCCATTTCCTGCAAGCTCAGTGCATATGTGTCTGCTTAATCTGCATTTAAAAAAGAAAAAAAAATTTTCCCTTCATATTTTTCTGTGACTTAGTGTTTAGACACTGCATTTCAAATCTGCTATTCAACAAGCACCAATTAAGGGGACCATTATTTTTCAGATTTTCCTTCATATTTTACAGTGCGATACACCCATTGCATATTGTTGTTGTATTCCGCTTTGCAATAAAAACCCATTTAGGGGGAAACAAAAGTTGATTGCCGCCAAGTATGCATATGTTACAGTGAGATACACCCATTGCATACTGCATTGCAATAAAAACCCATTTAGGGGGAAAAAAAGTTAATTGCGGCCCTAGCTGCATATGTTACAGTGAGACACACCCATTGCATACTGTTGTGTTGCGCATTGCAATAAAAACCAATTTAGGGAGGAGGAAGTTAATTGCGGCCCTGTCTGCATATGGTACAGTGAGATACACCCATTGCATACTGTTGTATTCCGCTTTGCAATACAAACCCATTTGGGGGGAAAAAAGTTAATTGTGGCCCTGTCTGCATATGTTACAGTGAGATACACCCATTGTATACTGTTGTGTTGCGCATTGCAATACAAACCCATTAAGGGGAAAAAAAGTTAATTGCGGCCCTGTCTGCATATGTTACAGTGAGGTACACCCATTGCATACTGTTTTGTTGCGCATTGCAATAAAAACCCATTTAGGGGGGAAAAAAGTTTATTGCGACCCTGTCTGCATATGTTACAGTGAAATACACCAATTGCATACCGTGTTGCGCATTGCAATACAAACCCATTTAGGGGAAAAATAAGTTAATTGTGGCCCTGTCTGCATATGGTACAGTGAGATACACCCATTGCATACTGTTTTATTCCACTTTGCAATACATACTTATTTAGGGGAAAAAAATAAATTGCGGCCTAGTCTGCATATTTTACTGTGAGATACACCCTTTCTATACTTTTGTTCTATTCCGCTATTCAGTAAACCCCCATTTAGGAAAAAAAAATATTACATTGCGGCCTAGTCTGTATCTGTACGTGTGAGATACACCTGTTGTATACTGTTGTTCTATTCCGCTATTCAATAAACACCCATTTAGGGAAAAAATATTACATTGCAAGCCTAGTCTGCATATGTTACTGTGAGATACACCCTTTGGATACTGTTGTTCTATTCTGCTATTCAATAAACACCCATTTAGGGAAACAATATTAAATTGCGGCCTAGACTGGAATGTTACAGCGCAACAAGGCACACAGGTCTCACATGGAGGCCCAGTTACTGGTGGTGTGAAGTGGTGCTGTTCCGAAGGGCGACTCATACGTGCGTGCTGCAGCTGAAACTCCACTATGGCCTGCTGCAACCGCAAAACCAGTCCTAGAGCAGACCCCGCCAGGGAGTACATATTGAGGGCCACGGACTCTGCCTTTCTATCCGCCGGATCCTTAAAGGACGGGGAATCCTCCACTGGGATCATGGTGGCTTTATTGAGTCTTGAGACCGGAGGGTCTACCGTAGGTAGCACGGTCCACTTTTTTTGGGGACTCCTCAAAAGGGTAGCGTCTAGCAATGCGCTTAGGCACCCCAGGGGAAACGCTTTGGGTGGTCCCATTTTTTTTGAGCATGTTGTCAAAATACGCGGTAAAGGGAAAAACCTTTACCGCTCTGGATGGCTTGTGAGTGACAAATGTAACCTGCGCCTCAGTCACAGCTGCATTCTCTATTTTTAGGGTCTCACGCACCGATACAACCAGTGTGTCCACGGCTTTTCCTGCGTGGTGGCAGAGGTAGAGATGTCATCCTCACTGTCAGAGGAGACAGGGCGTGAGGTATTAGACCCAGCAGGGAGACCTGGGTCTGCGGTGGCTGAATCAGACTCAGAATCTGACTCATCAGATGAGGCAGGGGTAGGGCGGAGGGCATTTTTTGGCACCTCGTCCTTTAAAGACTATCTCCACCCGGGACACAAAGGATTCCAGGACCACTAAAAGTGCATCTATGGACAGCTGGTATCTGGAGGGCCCTGCGGCCTCCTTGAGGAGGTCAGGTGGGGACAAATGTTCTGCAGGGTCCATGTTGCACCAGGGGAACCCATCAGCAAAAACGTCCTACAGCGCTCCCAAGAGGTCAGGCAGAGAGCACTGAAGACCCCCAGCAGAGAGAGAGAGAGACCCCCCATACTCTCCACCCTACACCAAAGATGCACCAGGAGGCCCAGAACATCTGCACAGCATGTGTCTGCAGAGATCTCGATCCTGAAAGAAAGATCTGAGGATCAGCACTAGGTTATAGGGAGGGGCTCCACCACCAGAAAAAAACGCCTCCAGAAACTCCCAAAACATGGCTGCTAGTGATTACACCCACCGCAAAATGGCCGCCGGGTGTACCAATATGGTTACTGAATCTTGCAGAGCACATGGGCTACAAGAAAATGGCGGTCTGCGGAACTACTGAGAACCCTTATAGGTGCCTCCTGGATGGGATTGACTGGAAGGGAGCCCTGGGAGTGACAGGTAACCCCCCCGCGCATGATCGTTCGTCCGTCGCCGGTGGCGCAACCCCATCGCCCCCACCTTCGGCCTGACACTCAGTCCTAGCCCCCGGGAGTAGTTACAACTGTCCCAAAGCCCCAGTTGTGGGGGGGGGGGGGCAGGTAGGTGGGGGGTGCGTGACAGGACAGACGGTAACCTGGGGTTGTGAGGGTTCAACCATCCAAGGGAGGGGCCCACGTCCACCCCAAAATACGCCAGGGGAAGAGGGTGGGAACATTTACTTACCATACCAGGAACAGGCAGGCGCCATCCCCTGACAGAACTCCTCTCCGTCGAAGTGGGGGGGCTGTTGGCCAATAGGAACGCTGCGACTCTGGCCTAGACCCAGTCGTATGCGACCTGGCGAGATGTTTAACTCACTGGGCCAGTGCCCGCCCGGTGGGACTATGTTGCGGCCGACCTAGCGTGGAGCTGGGGTCTGCACACGCTCACTGGCCGGCTGGGGTGGTGACTGGATCTATATATTCAGCCTGTCGCCCAGATCTGGCATAGTTGCCTGTAGAATCTCACAGGGAAAAAAAAAACGGTGAAAAGCTAACTAGAAAAAAAACTATCTAGAAAAAAACTTGCCAGGACTAGAGATCCCGACAAGAAACTAGGTCCTTACTCCTTTCTAGACAGATTAAAACTGACATCCTATAGCAGGGAGAGAGGGTATACCCCCTGGGACTGCCCATAGGCGTAGCCAGAACTTTTTTCTGCCTAGTGTCCTACTCCTGTAGGGGAAAGTAAACCTTACTGATATGAAGATCAGAGACTGTGTCAGTCAATGAACGATAGAGAAACACCTTTGCCGCTCTGGATGGTTTGTGAGTGCCAAAGGGTACCTGCGCCTCCGTCGCAGCTTCAGCTACATCCTCCATCTTTAGGGTCTCAAGCACAAATACAATAAGTGCATCCACTAGCACGGTCGCAGACGAAGAGGATACATCCTCAATATCAGAGGATTCCAGGCACGTGGTTGCAGACCCAGCAGGGTGACCCACGTCCGCAGCGGATAAATCAGATTCAGGATCTGATGAGGCAGGGGAAGGCAAGGTAGCTTTTTGCTAGTCCGTCTCCCGCAAGCCACCACCTCGCGAGGCGTTCAACTCGCAGGCCAGCCCCCGTCCAGTGGGGCTAAGTTGCGGCTGACCTAGCGTGGAGCTGAGGTCTTCGTGCACTCGCTGGCCAAACTGGGGTGACCACTGGATCTAGATTATCCAGTCTGTTGCCCAGTCCGGCAGTTGATTGTAGATCTCAGAAAAATCAAGTAGAAAAAATGTTCTATCTAAAAATAAAATAAAATTGCCAGAACCAAAGATCCCAGCAAGGAACTAGGTCCTTACTCCAGACAAGGCAGAAAAGGAGTGGCTATAGCAGAGAGAGGGAATATACTCACTGGGACTGCCCATGGGTATTTTCTGCCTAGTGTCCTACCCCTGTAGGGGGCAGTATAACCCAATGGTTATGAATACCAGGAGCTGTGTCCATCGATGAACGAAAGATAAATATATTTATTTTAACACTTAACAGAAAGTAAATTTCTGACTGTCACCTTCTATAATTATATAAATAATTGGAGCCAGCTGGCACGCCGCCGCAGTGACATCAGTTGGACATTTCACCAACCCCTCCCTATGTCCAGTTTTGGTCACTGCAAATGCACAGTGTGTTATACAGACCTCAATGTGTACTGTGTTATGTATGGTACAATGTATAACACACTGTGCTACAGTGCCTTGCGAAAGTATTCGGCCCCCTTGAACTTTGCAACCTTTTGCCACATTTCAGGCTTCAAACATAAAGATATAAAACTGTAATTTTTTTGTGAAGAATCAACAACAAGTGGGACACAATCATAAAGTGGAACGAAATTTATTTGATATTTCAAACTTTGTTAACAAATAAAAAACTGAAAAATTGGGCGTGCAAAATTATTCAGCCCCTTTACTTTCAGTGCAGCAAACTCTCTCCAGAAGTTCAGTGAGAATCTCTGAATGATCCAATGTTGACCTAAATGACTAATGATGATAAATAGAATCCACCTGTGTGTAATCAAGTCTCCGTATAAATGCACCTGCACTGTGATAGTCTCAGAGGTCCGTTTAAAGCGCAGAGAGCATCATGAAGAACAAGGAACACACCAGGCAGGTCCGAGATACTGTTGTGGAGAAGTTTAAAGCCGGATTTGGATACAAAAAGATTTCCCAAGCTTTAAACATTCCAAGGAGCACTGTGCAAGTGATAATATTGAAATGGAAGGAGTATCAGACCACTGCAAATCTACAAAGACCTGGCCGTCCCTCTAAACTTTCAGCTCATACAAGGAGAAGACTGATCAGAGATGCAGCCAAGAGGCCAATGATCACTCTGGATGAACTGCAGAGATCTACAGCTGAGGTGGGAGACTCTGTCCATAGGACAACAATCAGTCGTATACTGCACAAATCTGGCCTTTATGGAAGAGTGGCAAGAAGAAAGCCATTTCTTAAAGATATCCATAAAAAGTGTTGTTTAAAATTTGCCACAAGCCACCTGGGAGACACACCAAACATGTGGAAGAAGATGCTCTGGTCAGATGAAACCAAAATCAAACTTTTTGGCAATGCAAAACGTTATGTTTGGCGTAAAAGCAACACAGCTCATCACCCTGAAAACACCATCCCCATTGTCAAACATCCTTCCTCCCCTTGTATATTGGACAGTGGTCACCACGAATGCCAGCCAGTCTGGCTGGAGAGGCGTCTTCGGGAAGCATTCTGCTCAGGGGATCTGGACGCTGGAAGAGTCCAGGATACCTATCAATGTCTTGGAACTCCGAGCAATTAGACTGTGTCTGGATCATTCGATGGATGGTCTTCAGGGTTGTCCAGTGCGCATTCATTCGGACAATGCCAAGACTGTGGCTTATGTCTATCACCAAGGGAGGCACCCAAAGTGTCCTGGAAGCTTTGGAGATAGCTGGCATTCTAAAATAGTCAGAACGGTTCCTTCCAGCCCTCTCCGCCCTACACATTCCAGAGGTGGAAAATTGGCAGGCAGATTACCTCAGTCAGCAGGCGTTGGACCAAGGTGAATGGTCCCTTCACCGGATGTGTTTCATCAGCTGTGTCTCCGGTGGGGCACTCCCATGGTGGTTCTGTAGGTGTCTTGGCTCAACAGAAAGGTGCAGAGGTTTGTGGCTCGATCAAGGGATCCTCTGGCGGACGCCACAGATGCACTGCTGGCTCCGTGTCTGATTGATTTACACCTTCCCTCCTCTCAAGCTTCTGCCCATACTTCTATGCAGGATCGAGGCAGAAGGGATTTTGATCATCTTAGTTGCTCCGGACTGGCCTTATCGGGCTTGGTACACAAATCTGGGGCAGCTGGTCACCGACGTTCCTTGGAAGCTTCTTTTCAGGGAGGATCTGCTGTCTCAAGGACTGATCTTTCATCCTGCTTTACAGTCGCTTGCTTTGACAGCTTGGCTGTTGAAAGCCAGGTGCTGAAGGATAGGGGATTATCTAAATCAGTGATTCCTACACTGTTGAATTCTTGGAAATCTACTTTAGGAAGATCTACTATTCATAGGTGGAAGACATACATTGTTTGGTGTGAGTCGCTTGGGGTTCATCCTCGCTCCTTCTCGGTGGCTTGGATCTTATACTTCCTTCAGCGGAGGGAGGGTTAAACAGAAGTTGGCCTTGCTTACCATCAAGGGCCAGGTGTCAGCTTTGGCGGTCTTCTTCCAACAGCCTTTGACCACACACTCCCTGGTGCGTACCTTTCTTCAGGGTGTCTGACATTGGTCCCTCTAGCGCAGGCTCCTTTGCTGCCTTAGGATCTCAATTTGGTGCTTTCAGCTCTATAGAAACCTCTCTTTGAAAATATTCTGGAGATTCCCTTTCTTAGACTGTCCCACAACGTGGCCTTTTTGATGGCTATCACCTCTGTGTGCGTTATCCTTTCATTCATCCTATCTGGTGATTCACAGGGATAAGGTGGTTCTTCGCCCCTGTCCGTCTTTTCTTCCAAAGGTTGTCTCTGATTTTCATTTGAATGAAGATATTGTGTTGCTTTCCCTGTGTCCTAGGCCTAAACATCTGAAGGAAATTGCCTTGCATTCCTCGGATGTGGTCCGGGCAATAAGGGTGTGCGTGGCAGCTGCGGAGTCTTTCAGGAAGTCAGACTCTCTATTTGTGCTCACGGACAAACTTGGAAAAGGGTTGTCTGCTTCCTCTGTGGCCAATTCCAGATGGATCAGGCATACGGTGGTTCAGGCCTATTCCATCAGGGGTCAGGTTCTTCCTTTCCCTGTCAAGGCACACTCTACTAGGGTGCTTAGTGCCTCCTGGGCCTTCCATCATCAGGCGTCAGTTTGCAAGCTGGCCACCTGGTCGTCGGTGCACACTTTTACAAAGTTTTATAAAGTGGATATGTTGGCATCTGCGGATGCTTCCTTTGGCTACAAGGTTTTGCAGTCTGCTATTTAAGAGGACCTGATCCTCTTTGAGGGTGTTTTTTTTCTTCATCCATTTCTCTGATGTTCATTGACAGACACAGCACCCACCCCTTTGTGGAGTTATTACAGTATTCTGCTGACACTGCTTGTAACAAAACTGAGTGAGTTTGTGGTGCTCAAACCACAAACTGGGACAACTGGCCATGGCAACTGAAATGCAGTGGCAACCTATATATATTATCACCCCCAAAAAGGATCCCCATCTCCTTTGTTCCCTGTAGTGCCTTTTATTAAGTGGAGAGGATTCACACGGTCTGTGACCTAGAGAGAGTGACACTGCGTTTCACAGTCTCTGTGAAAGACAGTCACAC